>NC_041392.1:484081606-484228089 GCF_002162155.2 Triticum dicoccoides | reverse complement strand
GGGGGGACGCGGCCATCGTAAGGGCCTTCACGAAGCGTTTCCATGGTGTCATCTTTGCAAGAAGGGGGTGCAGGAATGGGGATCGGGATTCGTGGATTCGGGGGTTTTCGGCACTAGAGCAGACGAGCCAGCGAAGCTTAAGGAGGGAGACTTAAATAGACCGAGATATTTTCCTCGCAAACGGTTCCTAGAAAACAACTGTGTGTGATGTTGTAGATACTTTTCATTAGCTGTGAAAGACGAATTTGGAATAAAGTGCCAACGGATGGTGTTTTAAATGAACGAGAAATTTTGTAGTACTAATACAATTATCGTGTCAAAATTTGGAAAATTTCAGGGGTCATTTGACCTTCTAAGACATGTATGTGATTTTCTAGCCATTTAATGACCGTAATTGAAATTTGAACTACATGTACATGCAACAACTAAACATAACGATTTGAAAACTCATATTGCGTGTACTTGTGTGCGATTTAATTCCATGTGCAGTAAATTGGAAGGAATTTTCAAACGTATTGGTCAAACGGCCATGACACAATTAAGCATGGAGTGACATGGCATTTTAATTCCAAAAAAATCAGAAACACATGAAACCTTGGTTCATGTAATGTCATGCCACCAAGATGATGTGGTAAAGAAATTGGCTTGTTTGACAAACGTTTGGACACACACCCCTCACAAACCGGAGCAACTCGCTAGAAGGTTCGTGGTCCCGAGAGGGAAAAATGCATGTTTGATGACGAACGGGAGATAGCTTCCTCTTACGGCCTTCAAATTTTTTTCCTACGTTTAACGTGCACTAATACAACTATCATGTGAAAATTTGGTAAATTTCAGGGGTCATTTGACCTTTTAAAACATTTAACTGATTTTGTAACCATTTAATGACCGTAATTCAAATTTGAACTACATCTACATGCAATGCCGAACCATAACGGTTTGAAAAATCATATTTTTGTGTTCTTTTGTGCGAGTTAATTCCATGTGCAGTAAATTAGAAGGAATTTTCAAACATATTGGTGTCAACTCATGGGCACATGCATGGAGTGCATGCCATGGCATTTTAATTCCAAAAAATTAAAAAATGATCAGAAAAACATGAAACCTTGCTTGATTTAATGTCATCCACCAAGATGATGTAGTAAAGAAATTGGCATGTTTGATGAAAGTTTGGACACACACCCCTCACAAACCGGAGCAACTCGCTAGAAGGTTCGTGGTTCTGATAGGGAACAATGCATGTTTGATGACGAACGGGAGATAGCTTCCTCTTATGACCTTCAAATTTTTCTACGTCTAACGTGCACTACTACAACTGTAATGTGAAATTTTGGAAAATTCTAGGGGTCATTTGACCTTTTAAAGACATTTAAGTGATTTTCTAACCATTTAATGACCGTAATTCAAATTTGAACTACATCTACATGCAACGCCTAACCAAAACGGTTTGAAAAATCATATCTGTGTACTTGTGTGCGAGTTAATTCCATGTCCAGTAAATTAGAAGGAATTTTCAAACATATTGGTCTCACGACATGGACACATGCATACGTATGCATGGAGTGACATGGCATTTTAATTCAAAAAAATAGAAAAATGATCAGAAACAAATGAAACCTTGGTTGATGTAATGTCATGCCACCAAGATGACGTGGTAAAGAAATTGGCATGTTTGACGAACGTTTGGACACACGCCCCTCACAAACCGGAGCAACTCGCTAGAAGGTTCGTGTTTCCGAGAGGGAACAATGCATGTTTGATGACGAATGGGAGATAACTTCCTCTTATGGCCTTCAATTTTTTCCTACATTTAACGTGCAACTCTCATGTGACATATTGTTAAATTTCAGGGGTCATTTGACCTTCTAAAGACATTTAAGTGATTTTCTAACCATTTAATGACCATAATTCAAATTTGAACTACATCTACATGCAACGCCCAACCAAAATGGTTTGAAAAATCATATTTTTATGTACTTGTGTGCGAATTAATTCCATGTGCAGTAAATTATAAGGAAATTTCAAACATATTGGTGTCAAGGCATGCGCACATGCATGGAGTGCATGCCATGGCATTTTAATTCCAAAAAATTAAAAAATGATTAGAAAAACATGAAACCTTGCTTGATTTAATGTCATGCCACCAAGATGATGTCGTGAAAAAATTGGCCTATTTGACAAAAGTTTGGACACACACACCTCACAAACCGGAGCAACTCACTAGAAGGTTCGTGGTTCCGAGAGGAAAACAATGCATGTTTGCTGACGGGCGGGAGATAGCTTCCTCTTATGGCCTTCAAATTTTTTTCTATATTAACGTGCACTAATACAACTGTCATGTGAAAATTTGGAAATTTTCAGGGGTCATTTGACATTTTAAAGATATTTAAGTGATTTTCTAACCATTTAATGACCGTAATTCAAATTTGAACTACATCTACATGCAACGCCTAACCAAAACGGTTTCAAAAATCATATTTTTGTATAGTTGTGTGCGAGTTAAAAAATCATCAGACAATGTAAATATCTGGTGTTCAAAAAAGAAAATGTAAAGATTTGGCAAGACAACTGGCCCCCACACGATTGGCAGTCTATCTCGCGGCTCGAGTTGGTAGGTGAATGGCGGGGATCATTAATCAAACACGGTTTTGCATTGGAAACCGTCAGCTATTATGTTCACACACGGATTTTGGCTATTATGTTCACACACAGATTTTGCTGCAGGAATCGTGTGTAATTCAAACTATAGTACACTTAAATTCCGGCGATCGGCGTTTGTACTGTCGCCGTCGATCTATATTTCGGCCACCAATAAATACTACCTTGCTCACATCGTCTCGCCTGCATTCTCATCTACATCCTCCCCTCGCTCGCCCTCTCTCTCTCTCTCTCTCAAATCTCTACCATGGCGCCGCCGGTCTGCCCACGCGTCGATGAGGAGTCACCGCCCCCCGAGGGCGCTCACTCGACTAGCAGCGATGAGGACCCCTACGCGCCGCATGACGAGGTTGAGCCGGACCCCCCAACTTTGGATTGGTTTTGGGGCCAGTACATTCTTTGTCTGTGTAAGTCGCTGCCGTCGGCTGAGAAAGCCAGGCAAGTGGCTTTCAAGAAAGAGATGGCGAAGGAGGAAGCCAGGCACCAGGCGGCTTGTGAAGCCCGTGATGCCACCTGGAAAAAGGAGGCGGCGGAGCTTTGGGGGCGGGCGCGTCATTGCGCCGAGGAGGTGTACGAAGATGGGTACTTCGCGAGGAAGGTCTAGGCGCTGGGCACCTCGTCGCTGCGTGGAGGTGGGTCGATAAGCTCCAGCGTGCCACCGACGAGGAGCTCCGATGGGCGCCCAACGAAATGGCAAGATTCGCCGCACGCGTCCGCTAGTAAGAGGCAGATCAGTACGTCAAGCACTGTGAGGCGGAGGAGTCGGAGTACTACCTCCGCACTGGGAAGACACCGCACACCAGGGAGTTGCTGGCGAGGGGCTGCCAGAATACTGGCCCCAGGAGGGATTATAAGTTTTAGTATTAATTGTTTTCAATTTTATGCATTGTACCTAGTAGTTAAGTATCATCGCCTATATGTGATGATATTATATATATATATATATATATTCTGTGATGATCTAATGAACAATTAATATATATATATATATATATTATGAATTCCATTTTCTATCTGTTTTTGTATACTAATTTGAATCTAGCTATTATCATCCACATATACAGAATGGAAAGCGTATATAGACACATTGAAACAGAACATATAAGAATGGAAAACATAGTACATACATTGAAACAGATCAATACTATGATTGCTGTGAATACATGGCTATCCATGTCGAAACGACTTTTCAAAATAAAATGTGTCCATGAGACCATGACCAACAACCCTTGCCTAGGGTAGCTCTTGGCTCTGCCTGAACTCGTGCAGGCGTTCGTCCAAGCGGTCGACATGATCGCGGTACATCTGGAGCGCGATCTCGAGCTCCAAGTTGGCTATTTCATCGGAGATCACCATCTCGAGGATGCGACGGCAATGTCCCTCTACTGCGCCCAGGTGGACACCTGGGCCAAGGAGGCGGTCAAGCCTACGGACCAGCGCGTTGGCATCCAACGGGCCGCGGACAAGGCGAACGGCGGCACCCATGCGAACGGCGCGACGGGCGTCCGGTGCAAGTATGGCGCGGCCGACCTTTGGTGCAAGTACGGCGCTATGGGCCTCTGCCCACTCTTGGCGAGTCATGGGGGTACTGAAAGGACGCGTACCCAGCTACAACATCGTGTCGACAGCAGGCAAGCGCCGCTTGATCCGCTCTTGCTGTGCGTCGCGCCACGCCTCTCGCTCTGCGGTGGTCCAACGGTCTCGCCGTGCGACAAGCCGCAGCCTATCGACGTGGACACACCTAGCTTGCTCTGCGGCGCGCCATCAATCATGTTGTGCGGCGAGCTGTAGCCTGTCGGCGCTGACATGCCTATCTTGATCTGCGGTGCTCAAGCGCCATGCGCCAAAGGTCTGCTCAACCCTGGCGATGACGCGCATCACGACATCGTCCATCGTGTTGCTGGGGAGCGCCTCCGCCTCAACGGGCCGTGGCGCCTGCTTGTTTTCCTCGTCGATGAGGTTAATGGCAGAGGCGGTGCTTTGGTGGGTTGGCATGCTTGAAAAAGGTGGATGTGCTATAGGTTGTGCTTGTCGCCTATGTGCGTCATGCGCCCCCTATGCGCAGTATAGCAGGGTGGCGGGAAACAGGTGAGGAAATGGCGGGAGACGGTGGCGTGTTCATAAAACACCATCAATTAATGGAAACTTAGCATCGAGTTAGCACAAGAAGTAGATGATGATCAGATGAATACAGACCACACTAGGGAACCCGTCGATGAGGAATTCATCAATCCCAAACCGTTGAATACTAGCAAGCATTTGCCCACAACACACACGGCCTATTCCATCACAAATAGGTCGGATGGATCAACTGTATGCCATGTATCTCACATTATCAAAAAGTAATGCGGTAGACCTTCTTTAACATGTGTTAAAAATAAAAATAAAATAAAAACAAGGACCTTGAGGTTAAATTAGCCAAGGGAATGGGGCATTTCGGTCATTTGACCAAAATGACCCATCCCATCACCTAATTTAACATCGACACAACTTCCCATTCAGTCACCCATCTGATGGCTACTCCAGCCTGAGCACACTTAACTTGATAGTTTTCTTACATGAGCTACTGGTGGAACAACTAGTCCTTGCTAATAGGAATGCCTCTTCACATCCTTATGGCGTATCCGGATGACCGCCCATCCCACAATGGCCAATAGATGTTGTGTAGACAGAGCATATCACATTCGTCTTATTAGAAGCAATCGTCTGTGTTATTATCGGTTTTCGCACACATTTCTGATTACAGGCCTGTTTGGCGCGTATCACACACATCTTGTTATATTGAACCGTTTCTGTTCTCTTGTCTAATCACAAATAGTTCATCCGAGTGAACCGTATGATGTACATCGCACACACATTGATTGGGCTGGCCGTTTCTTTTGTGTTGCCTAATCACACACAGTTCATCCCAGTGAACCGTATGTTGTATATCGCACATGCCTTCATTTGGCTGCCCGTTTCTTTTGTTCCTCCTCATCGCAAATAGTTAATTGAACCGAACCGTATGCCCTTCATCGCACACGCAACTAAAACCTGAACCGTGTTTGATGCATCAGTCATCGCAAACGTTTTATACATTTCTAATGGTTTTCATACAACATCGTTTGTGACTATTGCATTGCACACAGTTTCTGGAAGGGTCTCTGATCATAGTGTCGCGTTAGCAGCATCCTGCAATAGTGACCTTTAAACCAGTTTTGCCACATGAGTCCACTATATCTACCTATATGCGGTATTCTTTTGCCATTCTATGCAAATTTGCACGTGCCATCTATAATTTTCAAAAATAAACTTCTCTTTTGTGTGTTTGTTTCACTCACAGAGCGGTGAGGGGTGGCTAATATTTTCCATGCTAGATGTGTTATTCTCAAGATGAGTGTTTATTCACTTGTCATTGCATGAGAGTAAGGCAAAAGTATTAGGGATGCCCAGTCCTGGAATGAAAAAAATGAATTTACTTTATGTTGTCAAATAATAAATTCCTAGGAAAGTGTTGGTATGGAGGGCAACCGTGGATACGGCTAGCCATGGAAAGTGAAAGTATGGTGGAAAAAGGAATAAACTTAATTTTCTGTTTGGGAACTGCCTATGATACACCTCCCAAAATGTTTTTATCTCTAAGTTTTTCTCTTTGAGCTCTGGCACCTCTACAAATCCCTACTTCCCTCTGCGAAGGGCCTATCTTTTACTTTATGCAATTTTTATTTTGAATTTGAGTGTCCATCTTTTCTTATAAAAGCACCAACTAGGAGGCAATATGATCATACTTGAGTATTGGGTGTAGCTAATATGCGAGTGTTTTTCATGAATGGATCAATGGTTGAGCATGTTGGGCTAGGGATAGCTTATTTTAGCGTTGATATTTTGAAAGTTCAAAACTAGACTATTGCTTTGAACAATATGAAAGTCCAAATGTCCATGCTATAAAGAAATAAATATGATATGACATGTTAGGCAGCATTCCACATCAAAAATTCTGTTTTTATCACTTCCCTACTCGAGGACGAGTAGGAGTTAAGCTTGGGGATGCTGATACGTCTCCAACTTATCTATAATTTTTGATTGTACCATGCTGTTATATTATCAATCTTGGATGTTTTATAATCATTTGATATCATTTTTGGTACTAACCTATTGACATAGTGCCAAGTGCCAGTTGTTGTTTTTTCCGTGTTTTTTACATCGCAGAAAATCAATATCAAACGGAGTCCAGATGCCATGAAACTTTACAGAGAATTTTTATGGGCCAGAAAGAACACAACGGGCCCTGGCTGTGCCTGGGGGGTGCCCAGAGGGGAGCAGAACCCACCAGTGCGCGCCAGGAGGCCCAGGCGCGCCCTGGTGGGTTGTGCCCACCTCGGGTCCCCCCCGACCGCCTCATTGATCTATAAATACCCAAATATTCCCAAAACCCTAGGGAAGTTGATGAAATATTGATCCAGCCGCCGCAGAGTCCAGAACCACCAGATCCAATCAAGACACCATCTCGGATGGGGTTCACCACCTCCATTGGTGCCTCTCCGATGATGCGTGAGTAGTTCTTTGTAGACCTTCGGGTCAGTAGATAGTAGCTACATGGCTTCCTCTCTCTCTCTCTCTCATGATTCTCAATAAAATGGTCTCTTGGAGATCCATATGATGTAACTCTTTTTGCGGTGTGTTTGTTGGGATCGATGAACTTTGAGTTTATGATCAGATCTATCTTTTTATATCCATGAAAGTATTTGAGTTTATTTGATCTATTTTCTGCATGATTGCTTAAAGCCTCGTATTTCTTCTCCGATATTTGGGTTTTGTTTGGCTAACTTGATCTATTTATCTTGCAATGGGAAGAAGTGCTTTGTAGTGGGTTCGATCTTACGGTGCTTGATCCCAGTGACAGAAGGGGAACCGACACTTATGTATCATTGCTACTAAGGATAAAACGATGGGGTCTATCTCTACATAGATAGATGTTGTCTACTTCATGTCATCAGTGTTCTTGCATTACTCCATTTCTCCATGAACTTAATACACTAGATGCATGCTGGATAGCGGTCGCGATGTGTGGAGTAATAGTAGTAGATGCAGGCAGGAGTCGGTCTACTACTCTTGGATGTGATGCCTATGTAATGATCGTTGCCTAGATATCTTCATGAGTATTTGAAGTTCTATCAATTGCCCAGCAGTAATTTGTTCACCCACCGTTTGCTATTTTTCTCGAGAGAAGCCACTAGTGAAACCTACGGCCCCTGGGTCTCTTTCTCATATTATTTACCTTTGCGATCTATTTTTCCTCTGCGTTTATTTTCAGATCTATTAATCCAAAAACCCAAAAATACCTTGCTACAATTTATTCTTATTTATTTATTTGGCCTTAGATCTATCAATCTACTACAAATTTACCTCACGTCCGTTTGCCTATCTTTAGGCGATGTACCCTGGAAGGGATTGACAACCCCTTTAACACGTCGGGTTGCGAGAAGTTGTTATTTGTGTGCAGGTGCTATTTACGTTGAGTTGCTTGGTTCTCCTACTGGTTTGATGACCTTGGTTTCATATATGAGGGAAATACCTATCGCCTTTGTGTTGCATCATCCCTTCCTCTTTGGGTAAATACCGACGTAGCTTCAAGCGACATCAGACAGCAGTTTCCTCTTTGGTGCTAAGGAGGCAATCGCAGGTGTGGAGTCCCAAGGAATCAGCCTAAGGTTTCCAATTCCATGCAACAAGACCAAGACCACCAGGACGGCAGGACGGAGGTCATCGCCGAGCCCACCACGGCGTCACGACCAGAGGCTTTGCAGGCGATGACCACTTTTGTCAGGATAAGATGTACTAGTTGTCTCCCTTCGAATTTGGCCGTTGTGGGATCCCTTCCCGCCTTCATTTGGGAAGAGGACAAAGGCCAATATAAATAGAGTAGCACCACCACCGGAGTGGGAGATCAGATCCATTCCATCCTCACACTCACTAGCTCACTCGAGCAGAAGAACACACCTCCTCCTAAGGCTGTTCTTCTATTGTACTAGCTCATCCTCAGCCCCTCGAGGCCAATTCATCACAAAGCAAGAGTAGGGTTTTACACCGCAAGGTGGCCCGAACCTGGGTAAACTGTTGTGTCTCATTTCCTTCTAGTTCATCAAGCTAGGAGGAGAGATTGGCGAGTAGGCAGACTGGGGAGGCTGAGTTCGTCGCACACACCCTAGAGTTCGAACCTATCCAGGACTGCGGAGCCCGTAATCTGACATGCGGCGCACCCCTCCATAGTTTACACCCTGGTCATATTTTCGCGGTGCTTAGGCGAAGCCCTGCGAGGATCACTTCACCATCACCATCACCATGCCGTCGTGCTAACGGAACTCATCTACTACCTAGACACCTTGCTTTATCAAGAAGGTGATGGATGTCATCGAGCTGAACGTGTGCAGAACTCGGAGGTACCGTACATCCGGTGCTTGATCGCGGAGCTAGAAGAAGTTCAGCTACATCAACTGCGTTGTCAAACGCTTCCGCTTTCGATCTATGAGGGTACGTAGAAACACTCTCCCCCTCGTTGCAATGCATCTCCATGGATAGATCATTGCGTGTGCATAGAAATTTTTTGTTTTCCATGCAACATTTCCTAACAATGGTATCAAAGCCAGGTTTATGCCTAGATGATATGCACGAGTAGAACACAAAGTTATGGGGTGATAGTCATATTGCTTACCACCAACGTCTTATTTTGATTCGGTGGTATTGTGGGATGAAGCGGCCCGAACCAACCTTACATGTCCACGCACATGAGACATGTCCCACCGACAAACATGCAACTAGTTTTGCATAAAGGTGGCTGGGGGGGGTGTCTGCTTCTCCTGCTTTAGTTGAATCGAATTTGACTGCGGCCGGTCCTTGAAGAAGGTTAAAACAACAAACTTGATGAAACACCATTGTGGTTTTGATGCATAGGTAAGGACGGTTCTTGCTAGAAGCCCGTAGCAGCCACGTAAAACTTGCAACAAAAAGTAGAGGACATCTAACTTGTTTTTGTAGGGCATGTTGTGATGTGATATGGTCAAGACACGATGTGATAAACGTTATTGTATGAGATGATCATGTTTTGTACGATATCTGGCAACCGGCAGGAGCCTTATGGTTGTCTCTTTATTGTATGAAATGCAAACGCCATGTAATTGCTTTACTTTATCACTATGTGTTAGCAATAGTTGTAGAAGCAACAGTTGGCGAGACGACCACGACGCTATGATGGAGATCAAGGTGTCGAGCCGGTGACGATGGAAATCATGACGATGCTTTGGAGATGGAGATCAAAAGCACAAGATGATGATGGCCATATCATGTCACATATTTTGATTGCATGTGATGTTTATCTTTTATGCATCTTATTTTTCTTAGTACGGCGGTAGCATTATAAGATGATCCCTTAACTAAAATTTCAAGGTATAAGTGTTCTCCCTGAGTATGCACCGTTGCGATAGTTCGTCGTGTTGAGACACCCACGTGATGATCGGGTGTGATCGATCTACGCTCACATACAATGGGTGCAAGACAGTTTTGCAAATGTGGAATACTCGGTTTAAACTTGACGAGCCTGGCATGTATAGACATGGCTTCAGAACAATAGACACCGAAAGGTCAAATGTGAATCATATAGTAGATATGATCAACATAGAGATGTTCACCATTGATGACTACTCCATCTCACATGATGATCGGACATGGTTTAGTTGATTTGGATCACGTATCATTTAGATGACTTGAGGGATGTCTATCTAAGTGGGAGTTCTTAAGTATTTTGATTAATTGAACTTAATTTATCATGAACTTAGTCCTGATAGTTTTTGCATATCTATGTTGTAGATCAATGACCCGTGCTATCGTTCCCTTGAATTTTAATGCGTTCCTTGAGAAAGCTAAGTTGAAATATGATGGTAACAACTACATGGACTAGGTCCATAACTTGAGGATTATCCTCATTGCTGCACAGAAGAATTATGTCCTTGATGCACTGCTAGGTGAAAGGTCTGCTGCAGGAGCAGATACTAATCTTATGAACATCTGGCAAGCTCGATCTAATGACTACTCGATAATTTAGTGCGCCATGCTTTACGGCTTAGAATTGGTACTTCAAGGACGTTTTGAACTTCATGGACCATATGAGATGTTCTAGGAGTTGAAGTTAATATTTCAAGCAAATGCCCGAGTTGAGAGATATGAAGTCTCCAACAAGTTCTATAGCTGCAAGATAGAGGAGAACAGTTCTATCAGTGAACACATACTCAAAATGTTTGGGTATCATAATCACTTGACTCAGCTGGGAGTTAATCTTCCAGATGATAGTGTTATTGACAGAGTTCTTCAATCACTGCCACCAAGCTACGAAGGCTTCATGATGAACTATAATATGCAAGGGATGGACAAGACAACTCCCGATCTCTTCGCAATGCTCAAAGCTGCGGAGGTAGAAATCAAGAAGGAGAATCAAGTGTTGATGGTTAACAAGACCACTAGTTTCAAGAAAAAGGGAAAGGGAAAGATGGAGAACTTCAAAAAGAATTGAAAGCAAGTTGCCACTTCCAGGAAGAAGCCCAGAGCTACACCCAAGCCTGAAGCTGAGTGCTTCTACTACAAAGGGACTGGTCACTGGAAGCGAAACTGCCCCCAAATACTTGGCGGATAAGAAGGATGGCAAAGTGAACAAAGGTATATTTGATATCATGTTATTTATGTGTACTTTACTAGTGTTCATAGTAGCCCCTGGGTATTTGATACCGGTTCAGTTGCTAAGATTAGTAACTCGAAACAGGAGTTGCAAAATGAACATAGACTAGTTAAGGGCGAGGTGACGATGTGTGTTGGAAGTGACTCCAAGGTTGATAAGGTCACCATCGCACACTCCCTCTATCTTCGGGATTAGTGTTGAACCTAAATAAATGTTATTTGGTGTTTGCATTGAGCATGAATATGATTGGATCATGTTTATTGCAATATGGTCATTCATTTAAGTCAGAGAATAATTGTTGTTCTGTTTACATGAATAAAACCTTGTATGGTCATACACCCAATGTAAATGGTTTATTGAATCTCGACCATAGTGATACACATATTCATAATATTGATGCCAAAAGATGCAAAGTTGATAATGATAGTGCAACATACTTGTGGCACTACAGTTTAGGTCATATTGGTGTAAAGCGCATGAAGAAACTCATGCAGATGGACTTTTGGAATCACTTGATTATGAATCATTTGATACTTGTGAACCATGCCTCATGGGCAATATGACTAAAACTCTGTTCACCAGAACAATGAAGCAAGCTAATGACTTATTGGAAATAATACATACCGATGTATGCGGTCCGATGAGTGTTGAAGCACGCGGCGAGTATCATTATTTTCTGACCTTCACAGATGATTTGAGTAGGTATGAGTATATCTACTTGATGAAACACAAGTCCAAAACATATGAAAAGTTCAAAGAATTTCATAGTGAACTTGAGAATCATCGTAATAAGAAAATAAAGTTTCTATGATCTGATCGTGGAGGCGAATATTTGAGTTACGAGTTTGGCCTTCATTTAAAACAATGTGGAATAGTTTCACAACTCACGCCACCTGGAACACCACATCGTAATGGTGTGTCCAAACATCGTAACCGTACTTTATTAGATATGGTGTGATCTATGATGCCTCTTACCGATTTACCACTATTGTTTTGGGGTTATGATTAGAGATAGCTACATTCACGTTAAATAGGGCACCATCTAAATCCATTGAGACGACATCGTATGAACCGTGGTTTGGCAAGAAACCTAAGCTATCATTTCTTAAACTTTGGGTCGCGACACTTATGCCAAAAGGCTTCAGCCTGATAAGCTCGAACCCAAACCAGAGGAGTGTGTCTTCATAGGATACCCTAAGGAAACAATTGGGTACATCTTCTACCACAGATACAAAGGCAAGATCTTTGTTGCCAAGAATGGAACATTTCTAGAGAAGGAGTTTCTCTCAAAAGAAGTGAGTGGGAGGAAATTAGAACTTGATGAGGTAAATGTACCTTCTCTCGAATTGGAAAGTAGCTCATCGGAGAAATCTATTCCCGTGATGCCTACACCCACTAGAGAGGAAGCTAATGATGATGATCATGAAACTTCAGATCAAGTTACTACTAGATCTCGTAGGTCGAACAGAGCATGTTCCGGACCAGAGCGGTATGGTTATCCTGTTCTAGAAGTCATGTTACTAGACCATAACGAACCTACGAACTATGAAGAAGCTATGATGAGCCCAGATTCCGATAAATGGCTTGAGGCCATGAAATCCGAGATAGGATCCATGTATGAGAACAAAGTGTGGACTTTGGTGGACTTGCCGGATGATCGGCGAGCCATAGAGAATAAATGGATCTTCAAGAAGAAGACTGACACTGATGGTAATGTTACTGTCTACAAAGCTTGACTTGTCGTAAAAGGTTTTCGACAAGTTCAAGGAGTTGACTACGATGAGTTTTTCTCACCCATAGCAATGCTTAAGTCTGCTTGAATCATGTTAGCAATTGCCGCATTTTATGATTATGAAATTTGGTAAATGGACGTCAAAACTGCATTCCTAAATGGATTTCTTAAAAAAGAGTTGTATATGATGCAACCAGAAGGTTTTGTCGATCCTAAAGGTGCTAACAAAGTGCAAGCTCCAGCGATCCATCTATGGACTGGTGTAAGCATCTCGGAATTGGAATATACGCTTTGATGACGTGATCAAAGCATATGGATTTATACAGACTTTCGGAGAAGCCTGTATTTACAATAAAGTGAATGGGAGCTCTGTAGCATTTCTAATATTACATGTGGATGACACATTATTGATTGGAAATGATGTAGAATTTCTGAATAACATAAAAGGATACTTGAATAAGAGTTTTTCAATGAAATACCTCGGTGAAGCTGCTTATATATTGGGCATCAAGATCTGTAGAGATAAATCAATACGCTTAATAGGACTTTCAGAAAGCACATACCTTGATAAAGTTTGAAAGAAGTTCAAAACGGATCAGACAAAGAAAGGGTTCTTGCCTGTGTTACATGGTATGAAATTGAGTCAGATCAATGCCCGACCACTGCAGAAGATAGAGAGAAAATGAAAGTCATTCCCTATGCCTCAGCCATAGGTTTTATCATGTTTGCTATGCTGTATACCAGACCTGATGTGTGCCTTGCCATAAGTCTGGAAGGGAGATACCAAAGTAATCCAGGAGTGGATCATTGGACAGCGGTCAAGAACATCCTGAAGTACCTGAAAAGGACCAAGGATATGTTTGTCGTTTATGGAGGTGGTAAAGAGCTTGTCGTAAATGGTTACGTCGATGCTAGCTTTGACACTGATCCGGATGACTCTAAGTCACAAACTGGATACATATTTATTTTGAATGGTGTAGTTGTCAGTTGGTGCAGTTCCAAGTAGAGCGTAGTGGTGGGATCTACATGTGAAGCAGAGTACATAGCTGCTTCGGAAGCAGCAAAAGAACGAGTCTAGATGAAGGAGTTCATATATGATCTAGGTGTAATACCTAGTGCACCGGCTCCAATGAAAATCTTTTGTGACAATACTGGAGGAATTGCCTTAGCGAAGTAATCCAGATTTCACAAAAGAACCAAAGACATCAAGAGACGCTTCAACTCCATCTGTGATCAAGTCAAGGACGGATACAGAGAGATTTGCAAAATACATACAGATTTGAATGTAGCAGACCCATTGTCTAAGACTCTTCCACGAGCAAGACATGATCAACACCAAGACTCCATGGGTGTTATAATCATTACAATGTAATCTAGATTATTGACTCTAGTGCAAGTGGAAGACTGAAGGAAATATGCCCCAGAGGCAATAATAAAGTTGTTATTTTATATTTCCTTATTCATGATAAATGTTTATTATTCATGCTAGAATTGTATTGATCGGAAACCTAAATACATGTGTGAATACATAGACAAACACTGTGTCCCTTGTGAGCCTCTACTTGACAAGCTCGTTGATCAAAGATGGTTAAGGTTTCCTAACCATGGACATGAGTTGTCATTTGATAACGGGATCACATCATTAGGAGAATGATGTGATGGACAAGACCCATCCGTTAGCTTAGCATATTGATCGTTCACTTTTATTGCTATTGCTTTCTTCATGTCAAATACATATTCCTTTGACTATGATATTATGCAAGTCCCAGATAGCAGAGGAATACCTTGTGTGCTATCAAACGTCACAACGTAACTAGGTGATTATAAAGATACTCTACAGGTATCTCCGAAGGTGTTTGTTGGGTTGGCATAGATCGAGATTAGGATTTGTCACTGTTGGGGGTGTCATGCGACATATGCCAATGGATGGCTTATCATGGAGGGGGCTAATAATACGTCGCCAGTGCCAGGAAATGGGATAAGGCGCAAACATGCCCGCCGGTGAATCTTACCCAGGTTCGGGGCTCTCCTAGGACATAACACCCCTACTCCTGCTCTGCGGGGTCTCCGCATGATCACTCAAGCAACAATGGTGGCTACAAGCTTGCTCCTTGAGCTGTTTCTCTAGAGGGGGAAGAAGAACGAGGCTAGCCCTAGCTTATTCCCTCTATATGTGTGTGTGGGTGTGCTAAGGTCTCAGTGAGGCTGAACCCTTTGCATGGGTGCCCTGGGGGGTTATATAGGCCTACCCCCAGGGGTACAATGGTAATCCGACCAGGTGTAGTACCCGACTGTCAATGTTTGTAGGTGCCGGCTTCCCCGTCGACCGCTGGGGCCCGCCGCCTGGTGGGCCCCGTCGGCTGCCTCGTACTTAGCCGACAGGCCGTGCCCGCCGCTCGCGGGTCTCGCCAGCTGCTCATTACTATGGCAATGCTGTTGATGACATGTGCTTTGTCGGGGGGAGCGTGGCTACAGTACCCGCCGCCTGGCGGGCGTTCACTGTAGCCACTCCCCATCTCTTCTGATTAATGGCGCACAAAATCTGAGGGAAGGGGGAAGGCCAGCTGCTGGGAGTCGGCCTCCCATCTGCCGGCTGGCGGATCCCGCCACCTTCTGTCTTCTCACTGATAGGTAGGGCCTGCCGCCTGGGGCCATACCAATAGCTCACAGTGGGATCATGGCCTTCTCTGCCATGGGTGATGTCATGGGCTGTGTGGCAACAGTGCTGCGCCGGGTGAGGGATGTCTGCCCAGTACGCCGCACTGTAGCCACGCCCTGTTCTGGATTCAGGGTGGCAGGCGTCACTGTAGCCACGCCACGTCTAGTCGTCTTAATGTGGTGCAAACTTCAAGGGGGTGGAGGGGAGCCGCCTTCTAGGAGCCAGCCTCTCTAGAGGCCGCCTGGTAGGAGTCGGCCCTCCTCAAGGAAGTCTTCTGGGAGCCGCCGCTCTCAAGAAGCCAGTTGTTTAGACCAGCCGGCCTTGAGAAGGCGGCCCCTTGTCTTCGAGGCTTGAGGGGCGCAGCCGGCCCCGATGTCTTGAAACACCATGGGAGGCTGATGAGGCTACCCGTGGTCATTTACTCTGACAATCACTCCGAGTATCGGAGAGGTATCTCTGGCCCTCTTAGCAATGCACATCATAAGAAGCCTTGCAAGCAAAGTGACTAATGAGTTAGTTGCAGGATGATGTATTACAGAATGAGTAAAGAGACTTGCCGGTAATGAAATTGAACTAGGTATGTAGATATTGACGATCGAATCTCAGGCAAGTAACATACCGATGGACAAAGGGAATTGTGTATGTTGTCATAACGGTTCGACCGATAAAGATCTTCGTAGAATATGTAGGAGGCAATATGAGCATCCAGGTTTCGCTATTGGTTATTGACCGGAGAGTTGTCTCGGTCATGTCAACATAGTTCTCGAACCCATAGGGTCCGCACGCTTAACGTTCGATGATGATATTGTATTATATGAGTTATGTGATTTGGTTACCGAATGTTGTTCAGAGTCCTGGATGAGATCACGGACATGACGAGGAGTCTCAAAATGGTTGAGAGGTAAAGATTGATATAAAGGACGATAGTATTCAGACACCGGAAGTGTTCCGGAGTTTATCATGTATTTATTGGAGTACCGGAGGGGTTACCAGAACCCCCGGGGGGAATATATGGGTCATATGGGCCATGATAGGGGAGCACACCAGCCCACAAGGGGTGGCGCGCCCCCCTATAGCAGGTGGCCGAATAGGAGAAGGAGAAGAGGGGGTTCAGCCCCCCTTCCTTCTCTTCTTCCCCCTTCCTTTCTTCTCCGATGGAAAAAGGAAATGTGGGCGCCACTTGGGGAAACCCCAATAGGATTTGGATCCTACTTGGGGCACCCCCTGGATGTCTCTCCTCCCCTCCCACCTATATATATGTGGGGAGGGGGCTCCTAGAACACACAACATCAATTGTTAGCCGTGTGTGGCGCCCCCCTCCACAGTTTACACCCAGTTCATATTTTCGTGGTGCTTAGGCGAAGCCCTGCGAGGGTCGCATCACCATCACCGTCACCATGCTGTCGTGCTGACGGAACTCATCTACTACCTCGTCACCTTGTTGGATCAAGAAGGCGAGGGACGTCACCGAGCTGAACGTGTGCAGAACTCGGAGGTGCCGTACATTTGGTGCTTGATCGGTCGGAGCTAGAAGAAGTTCGACTACATCAACCGCGTTGTCAAACGCTTCCACTTTCGGTCTATGAGGGTACGTAGACACACTCCCCCCCTCATTTCTATGCTTCTCCACGGATAGATCATTGCGTGTGCGTAGAATTTTTTGTTTTCCATGAAACGTTTCCCAACATTCAATCAGACTAGATTGTTCTTTAAGTTTATTCCTAAAGAAGCTATTATGCTCAAATTGCAAAGACATGAAGTTTTTTGCATTATTTTCAATCTCTTCCAACTTTCTATGGTAAGGATCAAGATTTTTAAATTGAGACATTATGACAAAGCAAGCAAAACACACAAGCAAACGAAAAGAAGGCAAATATTTTTGTGTTTTTCTGAAAATGTTTTAGAAGTGGGGGAGAGGCAAACGAGAGGCAAATGGCTAATAATGCAAATGCAAGATATGCGAGTTTATGATGGGTACTTGGTCGGCTTGATGTAGATCCTCCCCAGCAACGGCGATAGAAATTCTTGCTGGTACTTCTTGATCTTGCATTGGTTTTTCCCTTGAAGAGGAAAGGGTGTTGCAGCAAAGTAGAGATAAGTATTTCCCTATGTTAAGAACCAAGGTATCAATCCAGTAGGAGGAACACAAAAGTCTCCAATAATTGCACCTACACAAACAAACAAATACTTGCACCCAATGCAATACAGGGGCTGTCAACCCCCTTCATGGTTACTTGCAAGGATGAGATCTGATAGTGATAGATATAAAAGATAAATAAAAATGCTAAATAAAATAAAAGACAATAAATTGCAGCAAGGTATTTTTGTGTTTTTGATTTTATAGATCTAAAAATAATATGATAAAAGATAGACCCGGGGGCCATAGTTTTCACTAGCTAGAGGCTTCTCTCTAGAAAGAAAGCATACGGTGGGTAAACAAATTACTATTGAGCAATTGATAGAAAAGCGCAAAGTTATGACGATATCTAAGGCAATGATCATGTATATAGGCATCACGGTCGTGACAAGTAGACCGGCGCCTGCCCGCATCTACTACTATTACTCCACACATCGACCGCTATCCAACATGCATCTAGTGTATTAAGCTAACAAGAATGGAATAACACTTTAAGCAAGATGACATGATGTAGAGGGATAGATCCAATCAACATGAACAAACCGCATATTTCTATCCTTAGTGGCAACAATACAAATACGTGTCATGTCCCTTTCTGTCACTCTGATTGAGCACCACAAGATTCAACCCACTACAAAGCACCTCTCCCATTGCAAGAAAAATCAATCTAGTTGGCCAAACCAAATCAATAGATCGGAGAGAAATACAAAGCTATCTTAATCATGCATAAAAGAGTTCAGAGAAGACTCAAATAATATTCATAGATAATCTAATCATAAATCCATAATTCATTGGATCTCAACGAATGCACCTTAAAAGAAGATTACATCGAATAGATCTCAAAGAACATCGAGGAGAACATTGTATTGAAGATCAAAGAGAGAGAAGAAGCCATCTAGCTACTAGCTATGGACCTGTAGGTCTATGGTAAACTACTCACATATCATCGGAAGGGCAACAAGGTTGATTTAGAAGCGCTCATGGTCAAATCCCCCTCCGGCAGAGTACCGAAAAAGGTCCCTAGATGGCATCTCACGAAGGCAGAAACTTGCGGCGGTGGAATTATTTTTTTAGTGTGGCCTCTAGTGTACAGGGAATATTTGGGTATTTATGGAAGAATTATGGTTGTGCCATCGGAAGCTTCCGGCCTCCTCCTGAAGCTTCTAGGGTGTCTTGTGGTCCAAGAAAAATCGTCAAAAAGTTTCGTTCCATTTGGTATTGATTTTCTATAAAGACAAAAACAAGGAAAAAACAGCAGCTAACACTGGGCACTAGGTTAATCGGTTAGTCTCGAAAAATGATATAAAATGGCATAATAATGCATATAAAACATCCAAGGTTGATAATATAATAGCATGGAACAATCAAAAAATATAGATACATTGGAGATGTATCAATAATAAATATTGTATTCTATGTAGTAACATGAGGTTTTCTTAATGAAATATCTTTGTTTTATACATAGTTCTCTACGGGGACAATTCGATGGAAGAGGAATTTGTGGCACCCCGGCTCAGAGAAAATTGGAACACCCCGTATTCCAGCCCAGAGATCGAGGTGATGTCTTCTGGAATACGGCACTGCTTAGTATAGAACAAACCAGCTCTCTATTACAACACGAATATGAATACAAGTGTTCTGATATTACAATGAATAACATCGGCACGGCAACATTACGCCA
Source organism: Triticum dicoccoides (assembly GCF_002162155.2). Taxonomy (NCBI): domain Eukaryota; kingdom Viridiplantae; phylum Streptophyta; class Magnoliopsida; order Poales; family Poaceae; genus Triticum; species Triticum dicoccoides. The sequence goes on along the minus strand of NC_041392.1, from coordinate 484,208,518 downwards.
ACCATGGTTGCTCTATACAAGCAGCATAACAACTCGAAGCAGCGGAACAACTACTGGCAGCGGAACAACGAACGGCGATGATGGACTCCAACCCGTAGGGACTCTGGCTGGAACGTTTATCCTAGCTCGCGAACACGGGAACAACACCAAATAAGCAAGCAATCCAGGCACGACCTGCAAACTGGCATGACACGCCAGGTCAGTACATTGAATGTACTAGCAAGCTCACAATAACTAGAAGCATTTAAGACAAACAACAACATGGCAATTACAGGTTAAGCAGGAATTATCATGAGATCATCAGGATAACAAGGCATGAACAACATGAACATAATATCGCTAGAACAATATGATCATGCCATGAACATATAAATCTGAGGATACTAGCATGCAACATGATGACACTACATGCACCATTTATTCTGCTCGGGTTACCTCGTAACCATCACATGCATCACTTACCAACTTCGGATATTACACGATCATCTCAGGATCAAATCAAGCTTGGTATAAACAATACCGTAGTAATCATCAAATGACCACAAGTAGCTTGATCTTTACCCACGATTCGCGCACAACATCACGAATATCCAACAACTCTGTATCCTTGATACCGCGGCGATCATTCTGGCGATCACAACCATGACCAACACTTGGTCTCAAATAGTGATCCTTCCGGCGATCACAACCATGACCAATACCTGGCCTCAAACGGTGATCCTTCCGGCGATCACAACCAACTTATCTCATCCTTGAACTGGGGTTATTATTTAGCACATTATTATTATTACTGTTGACTCACAGTTTGACCAACTACGAACTGGGCCCTTATCCGCGGGCACAGCTATCGATAGATTTAATATACACTCTGCAGAGGTTAGTACATTGTACCCACACTACGGAACCCATGGCCTCGCACTTCCATTCGGGTGGACCAACGGCGTTCCGACAAAACTGATCTATTGTCATGACACTCTCCCGGCCACTCCGACCCACTCCCAACTGGGCTAGTCCTGGGTGGCCCCGTGTCTACCAAAGACACAACGACCACCGTCGTGGCCAAACGTCCCTCACGGGGACCAGATCCATAATAATAACAACAACGGGCACACAAGGTTATGTCTTCTTACCGGGCCAGGGTACCGCACGCCCATAACCTTCCCTAGTTGGAGGCACCCGCGAGAGGCACGACAATAGACCCAGTTAGGACCTTCCCATAAAGGTAAGCGTGGTTGCACTGGTCAGTTGGATATGGTGGCACCATGACTCAGCCAACAGGTGTTCAAGTTCAATTTAATCCGGTTAAACTTGAATGCAAATATGTTGAGCCATGATAAAATAACATGATACAATTACAATGTATGAGCATGATATCAACATAAGCACGAGTACAACATAACTAGCAACCATATCAACAATGAATCATCTCCAACTGAGCATGGCATAATGAAGAGCATGAATATTACTAGTACAACACTACTCATAGCATAACATGACCACTAGCATCAACAATAAACATCATGCAAGAACATATCAACAATGCCATCATGCAAGCATTTAACCAACTGGATGCAATGGAACATGCATAACAATGGTACCCGGGACAGACGGCAGTCATGCACCGAAGACCATTACCAACATCAACATATACTACTAGCAAGCATAAGCATATGAAAAGAATACTAGCAACTAGCAGGGCATGACAACTAGGTGCATAACAACATAGCAAGAAAGTAAGCATGAATCCATAAGCATTATCGAAACAACTATAACCATATTTTAAGCAAGCAAACATTTAATAAATATTCAAGTTGAAAGCCATGGCTAGTGCATGACTATCATGCAAGTGGGTATTGTGGCTTGCCTGGGGTGACGGAGACTCCAGGAAGAAGTGCGGTGAAGTCGCGGAACGACACGTTGGACGGTACGTTCTCGGAGGGGGCTGATTAGAGGCAAGGGAAAAATGGTCATTTTCACTGTGAGAACACCTAGTGAAAATGTTTTCGGAGTTATGATTGAAAAGTTGTGAAGGTTGGAAGAGCAGGGACCAATCTATGAAAATTTTATCACCAACGGGTCCCTGGGAGGAAAAACTGAAAGCGCCTTCGGGCAGTTTGTGTTTTTTGAAAAGGAAAACGTATTCAGAGTTGCAGTATAGAAAAATGTGCTTTCTTTAACAGAAAATGCACTTTAGCCAAAGAAAGAACCAAAATACGCTTTCATAAAACAAAAACATAGTTCAAGAAGACGTTTCCACTTATTGCACCTGGGCCCGGGCTTGTGTCACTTACGTGTGGGGTCGGGGGGCAGGCGGGGCCCCGCAGCAGGTGCGCTGGCCTCATCTTCTTCCTTCCGCGCTCGTGCTTGATCACGATAGAGAGCAGAGGAGGCCGGGTAGGGCACTGCCGGCGCTGGGCCGGTCGGCTCAGGCGGCCACCGGCCGAGCTGAGGCCACCGGCGGGCGCGGGGCGGTGCGCCGCTCCCTCCTAAAGCAGCAGCAGCGCCGGGCAGAGGCAGGGGCGGTTGTGGCTCGCTAGTACAGGGGCGAAGGCGGCGGACTCCGGCGAAGGGCCCGGCCAACTCCGACCACCCCCGGGCCAGCAGAGACTACCTACGGGTTCATGGAGGCAAGGCGGTCCCGTTCAGAGGTAGAACAAGCGCCGGGGAGGAGTGAAGAGGAGGGGAGGCCACGACGTTGGGGGAAGTTACAAAGAGCTCATCGGTGGAGGTACTCGGTCATGCGAGCTGCTCCGGCGAGGGCTAGATGGGTGGGGTGATGCGCAAGGATGCGGGGAAGCTAGTGGACATCTCTGGGGGAGAGGAGAGGGGCTAGGTTCGCCAGAATCAAGAAGAAACCATGGCGGCCGAGGCGAACTCCGGCGAAAAGAAGAGAGGGCCGAGGGCTCTGGTGGGCGAGGAGGCTTGGGGAGAAGCTGGTGAGGTGCGGAGGGACTCGAGCATGCCTTATATAGCCGCGGGGAGGCTTCTCGAGCTCACGGGCGAGCTCCTGACCAAGCTTTAATGGCGGGCAGAGGCAGGGTGTGGCACGGGCATGGCGTTTGCCACGCATTGATGCCGAACCACGACGACGCAACGATGCAGGGTGACACAGTCGAGCACGGTCGAGCTCCTGGACAAGGTTTGAGGTCGAGACGAGGAGGGAGGAGATGAGCATAGTGGCAGGAACAAGCCAGAGCACGCCTGCAGCCATGACGAAATGTGATCACCATGCGCACGGGCGCAAGCGGCGCTCTTTGGCGTGGCCAACCATGTCCAGTGGATGGACCTTGGTGCCCTCAGTCAAAATGAGGGAATAAATCAGTCCAGGGGCAAAGAAAAGATTTGTACTTAGCTCCAAAAGTAAGTCAGTAAGAAGGTGTTTGTAACTTGTTGTGGTTAAACCAGCTTGGTAACGTGGTAAAGAGTTTGTCTGCTGATGATCACACACTAAGGTGATGCTGATCACCAAAAATCAGACTAAGAGGAGGAGTTTAGGTGAGGGTTGCTGTAGAAAGTGCCACACTGGCCAGAATTAGGGATTTGGATGATACACTCACATACTTGATTTCTGTGAGCTGAAATTTGGCATAGAGGGGTTATATGATGATATGAAGCTGCTGTAAAAATTTCATGCCATTTGGAAATACCAAAGTGGCACTTAATTCACACAGCTTCATTCTGGACAGAAACTTGGAAAAATTACACAGGGCAAATGGATTAACCAATTAAGTTAAAACTGGGTGGAGGGAGTTTATATTGGTTTAAGAATGACCTGGAAAATTTTCAGCTTAAATGAAGCAATATAAAATATAGTTGCTTCAAAACTGAAAATCTGACCAGAAACTAAGATTTGGAGCTGGGCTCACGTAGATGAGTTATATGAGCTTATATTTGGTGGAGAGTCATCATTTGACCATCGGAAGGACCTTTCAAAATTTCAACTCATTTGGATATTCCTAGCTTGTACTTCCTTCACAATCACTTCCGTAAGACAGGAACTTTGAAAAATTGCTCAGGAATATTTACTAGGCAAATTGAGTTGAATTTTGGCATGCGCCAATTATATGGACAGGAAAAGCTGTCCAAGAAGTTTGGGGTCAATCAAGGAAATATAAATGGCACTTCCTTTGTAAAGTGCAATTTAGAACAGAATAGGAAAATAATTATTGGAGGATTATGGGAAACATGGCCAAAGATATATTTTGCCATATTTGAGGAAGATAGGACCCAAAATATTTATGAGAATTATTTGGGCATTTTAGGAGTGACAGAAATATAGGTTGCTTCACAACCTAGGGTTTTAAGGGTTATTCCTTTATCAGAAAAGGAATATTCCCAACAAAAGAATTTTGGGTTAGGTCAAGGATGGAAAAGACATGATCTTGGGATGATTAAGAGAGTGACAAGCCACTATAGAACCTAGGAAGACATGATCTTCCCAAGTTTCAGAACCACATAGCCACAGAAAAGCAAAACAAAACAGGAAATCCAAGAAAATCAAAGGAAAAGGAAAAGGGCAAAAAATCCAGGCTGTTACAAACCTTCCCCCCTTAAAGAAATCTCGTCCTCGAGATTTGGTTGCTCGGGGTTAAATAATCTTTCTGACTTGAAGAAATTGTTTCCAACTCGGGTTTCTTTTATTCATAATATTTCCACTGAATTGGATCTAACTGGCTGTCTTGATCTAGGGTGGTTTGCTTTGTTGTATCTGACATTTTGATAGGACGTACCTCATATGTTCCTGTTTATACTGACTCAAATTTTCTTTTCATATCTGTTGGTTGAGCTGGCATCCGAAATATTATTTGTACGGACATACTTGTCCTTCTTGATATTGATCCTTGCTGGACATGTTATTCTAGTATCGAGTACCGAGAATATTCCATGGAGTTGGGGAACATATCTTCTCGTGGAACAAAGAATCTCTTCTACCCAGGCATCGGTTTCCTCAAATATATGCATGCCTTCGGGGTTCCAAAACAGTGATGCAGATCATATCTGTTTTTACTAACGGATGCTGACATCTTGCATGAGTTTCTGACTTATCTTGACTGGCTTCACAGTCTTGAGTATCCAAGTTGTACCAAAGGTTTGACTGTCGCTTGTCGTGACTGATAGAAAAATGCACCACCTCCCGATGATAAGATTTGCAGACTTGACTAGCGGCGATCTTAGCAAAGAATCCCATTCACACAAGCTATTCTTTTAATTGCTTCCCCTATGCGAGAGATAACAATCCTCAAAGTATATGTTTTCACATGGATTCTTCATTTTTACCAGTATCTCCCTGGGAATCACAATCTGTGTGATGCTCCAGCACGGGTGTTGAGGTCAATATATTGAGATATCCATGAGTCTGACTAGACAGACTCGGGTATTCAATGCTAACAGTTCTGAGCATACTGTGGACTGAGCTGGTGGCCTCGCTATGAGGTCCTTACCACAATGGAGTATACCTCTTAGGTGGATCTTTGCTTGGGTTTGCCATGGAATAAGATGGTCTTGGGCATCCACATTTTTCACATAATAATCGGCATACCTGTATTGTTGGTCTTGCTCTTTCATTATTACTTTCTTCATATGGATCCTCAACTGAAAGAGCGGGGCCTTATATATATCCTTGATTATTTTCGCGGCCCTGAATACTGTTGCGTACAATATCTGGCAATCATACCTTGGTCTGGTTCATGTTTTGAGCCTCGGTATACTTATCCGGCTCACATGTGGTTATACAGATCTCAATACGGTCATGGATTATGCTGGAGAGTGACAGGGTTAATAACATCATATTGTTGGATGTGCGGGACTGATCTTGATAATCACTGCCAAGATTATTGTCTCAATGTTGTCTTTCCTTCAAGACTTGTTGATTATGGCCTCACCCACTGGTTTTTGTTTCTTGAATAACTGGTGAGGTTGTCAGATGCGTACCGTGAATTCTTCCTTGTGCGAGAGACTTGCACGGACATGGCAGCATACTCATTGAATGAACAAATATCTGATTCTTGAGGCATACCTTTGTTCTGACTGATTTTTGTTTCACACCAAATTGTTGCAGATCTGCCACTTGGAAAATACTGCCATATGCTAACAATTCATAATTTAATGTCTTGTATTAGTGCCGTACAGAAGAATAATGGGCAGCTTGCGCTCGGAAACCACCGGGGTGTCGTGCTGAGGAAGACTGGGAGGCTTATGCTCGAAGCCTTCGGTGGATATCTTATTGAGGAAAAATGGGGTATCGTACCTCATAAGTTTCCCCCCTTAAAGACTTTGCTAGGGAAGACTCGGTACCTTATGCTAGAAGCTTTTGCAGTATTTTATCGAGAAGACTGAATATCTTGTATGGGAATCCATTCATTCCCTACAGATGCAGACTGGGAACCTTATCTTTGTACACTTTGTCAATAAATTATGGAGAAGGACGGGACTGATTTCTTTGGTGAATGGAATGACATATATATATATTTGTGTCAGTCCGGCAGCTGATTATTTATATGACAAGAATTGTCTGACTGCGCTTACTGAATTCATTGTGCATGGGGACTGACTCTAGGTGTCGCAAGGTTTTAATTTTGACTTATGGCACATTCAATCATTGTGCATAGCCCATACCTTTGACTTGAAATGCACTGTTGATCCAATTTTGTCCTCTTTCTGATTTAGTCTTTGCTGCGATAAAGTGTATCTCTGACAGGTACTTGGTGCTAAAAGTCTGATCAAAATAGAATTTGTATCCGGACGGATGTCTGCAATACAATGTTGTCGGCTGAAAACCTCATTGCTTTTAATTGAATCCCTTGGTGTATATCTGTACTACTTTCGGCTTCTTCTGATCCGGTGTCGGTTGAGGAGAAATTTCCATAAGGGGGTAACACCGAGGATTCAAAACAAAGAAGCACGAGAAAATGATTTATTGCAACAAAGCACACAGCAAACAAGCTACAAAGCTGCTCCACACAGGCACACACAAGCATGATGCTACAGCAGATGCACAAACACTACACAAAGGATTACATCCTATGCTTGAGCAAACGCTCGTGAACTGACGAGGAAGCTAAGGGAGTAGCGAGTGGAACCGCTGACTCTGAAACTCCGGATGGACGAGGCGGAGGAGTCGGAGAAGCTGGCGGAGACTGAGGTAAAGCGACACCAAGCAATCTCCTGTCCTGAATGGCGTCTCGGACTAACTCAGAAATAAGAAGACACTCGTCCGTCATGTAACGAGACATGGCGAGGATAGCTGGGCCATCTTGAGGGTTGACGGAGGGAAATTGGATTTGCCTAGGATTCTCGACGATGGTGGGATAATATTGATAAGCATGGTTCTCTTGCACCATGCTCTCTTGATGATGAAGACCGGTGACTCCTGCCATTGCGGGAAGGTGAACGACACGCTAAGGAGTAGCACCGTAACCACCATGGAAACTGTAGGTGCTCTTACCGATAGGAATCGGGGCCGACAGATGGACATGAGCAACATATTCCTGAATTCTTCCTCCAGCAGAAAACTGGAATACTTGATAATGAGGTGGATCTCCGAGGGGATAAATTCTACGCCACATGTCGCCAAGGAGGGCGACAAAGCTGAGAGGTGCAGGAGTGGGACTGAACTCAATAGGAACAGCACTTGGAGCTAAGGGAAGGGCACTGAACTCATGGAAGTTGACAACCATCTATGGGTTAATGGTAGCCGAAATAAGACTATACACAGCAAACAAATGCAACAACCAAATGCATCAAGCAAGGGCAACAACCAGACCCTATACTACCGTTTTCTAATGATCCAGCGGACTAGGACGCTCTATAGCCAAACCTGCTCTGATACCAAGCCTGTGGCACCCGGCTCAGAGAAAATCGGAACGCCCCGTATTCTAGCCCAGAGATCGAGGTGAAGTCTTCTGGAATACGGCACTGCTTAGTATAGAACAAACCAGCTCTCTATTACAACACGAATATGAATACAAGTGTTCCGATATTACAATGAATAACATCGGCACAGCGACATTATGCCAACCACGGTTGCTCTATCCAAGTAGCATAACAACTCGAAGGAGTGGAACAACGAACGGCGATGATGGACTCCAATCCACAGGGACTCTGGCTGGAACGTTTATCCTAGCTTGCGAACACGGGAACAACACCAAACAAGCAAGCAATCCCGGCACGACCTGCAAATTGGCATGACACGCCAGGTCAGTACATTGAATGTACTTGCAAGCTCACAATAACCATAAGCATTCAAGACAAACAACAGCATGGCAATTACAGGTTAAGTAGGAATTATCATGAGATCATCAGGATAACAAGGCATGAACAACATGAACATAATATCACTAGAACAATATGATCATGGCATGAACATATAAATCTGAGGATACTAGCATGCAACATGATGACACTACATGCACCATTTATTCTGCTCGGGTTACCTCATAACCATCACATGCATCACTTACCAACTTCGGACATTACACGATCATCTTAGGAGCAAATCAAGCTTGGTATAAACAATAACGTAGTAATCATCAAATGACCACAAGGAGCTTGATCTTTACCCACGATTCTCACACAACATCACGAATATCCAACAACTTGGTATCCTTGATATCGCGGTGATCATTCCGATGATCACAACCATGACCAACACTTGGTCTCAAATAGTGATCCTTCCGGCGATCACAACCACGACCAATACCTGGCCTCAAACGGTGATGCTTCTAGTGATCACAACCAACTTATCTCATCCTCGAACCGGGGGTGTTATTTAGCACATTATTATTATTACTGTTGACTCACAGTGTGACCAACTATGAAGTGGGCCCTTATCCGCGGGCGCAGCTATCGATAGATTTAATATACACTCTGCAGAGGTTAGTACACTGTACCCACACCCATGGCCTCGCACTCCCATTCGGGTGGACCAACAGTGTTCCGACAAAACTGATTTATTGTCATGACACTCTCCCGGCCACTCCGACCCACTCCCAACTGGGCTAGTCCTGGGTGGCCCCGTGTCTACCAAAGACACAACAACCACCGTCGTGGCCAAATGTCCCTCACGGGGACCGGATCCATAATAATAACAACAACGGGCACACAAGGTTATGTCTGCTTACCGGGCCAGGGTACCGCACGCCAATAACCTTCCCTAGTTGGAGGCACCGGCGAGAGGCACGACAATAGATCCAGTTAGGACCTTCCCATAAAGGTAAGCGTGGTTGCACTGGTCAGTTGGATATGGTGGCACCATGACTCAGCCAACAGGTGTTCAAGTTCAATTTAATCCGGTTAAACTTGAATGCAAATATGTTGAGCCATGATAAAATAACATGATACAATTACGATGTATGAGCATGATATCAACATAAGCACGGGTGCAACATAACTAGCCACCATATCAACAATGAATCATCTCCAACTAAGCATGGCATAATGAAGAGCATGAGTATTACTAGTACAACACTACTCATAGCATAACATGACCACTAGCATCAACAATAAATATCATGCAAGAACATATCAACAATGCCATCATGCAAGCATTTAACCAACTGGATGCAATGGAACATGCATAACAACGGTACCCGGGAAAGACGACAGTCATGCACCGAAGACCATTACCAACATCAACATATACTACTATCAAGCATAAGCATATGAAAAGAATACTAGCAACTAGCAGGGCATGACCACTAGGAGCATAACAACATAGCAAGAAAGTAAGCATGAATCCATAAGCATTATCGAAACAACTATAACCATATTTTAAGCCAGCAAACATTTAATAAATATTCAAGTTGAAAGCCATGGCTAGTGCATGACTATCATGCAAGTGGGTATTGTGGCTTGCCTGGGGTGACGGAGACTCCAGGAAGAAGTGTGGTGAAGCCGCGGAACGACACATCAGACGGTATGTTCTCGGAGGGGGCTGATTAGAGGCAACGGCAAAATGGTCATTTTCACTGTGAGAACACCTAGTGGAAATGTTACCAAAAGATAGAGCTCGACAATATGAAGAAATGAGCGTCTGTTTCACCTCAATCGGAGTTACGGTTGAAAAGTTGTGAAGGTTGGAAGAATAGGGACCAATCTATGAAAAATTTATCACCAATGGGTCCCTGGGAGGAAAAACTGAAAGCGCCTTCGGGCAGTTTGTGTTTTCTGAAAAGGAAAACGTATTCAGAGCCGCAGTATAGAGAAATGCGCTTTCTTTAATAGAAAACACACTTTAGCCAAAGAAGGAACCAAAATACGCTTTCATAAAATGAAAACATAGTTCAAGAAGACGTTTCCACTTATTGCACCTCGGCCTGGGCTTGTGTCACTTACGTGTGGGGTCGAGGGGCAGGCGGGGCCCCGCGGCAGGTGCGTTGGCCTTGTCTTCTTCCTCCCGTGCTCGTGCTCGATCACGATAGAGAGGAGAGGAGGCCGGGCAGGGCGCTGCCAGCGCTGGGCCGGTCGGCTCAGGGGGCCTCCAGCCGAGCTAAGGCCACCGGCGGGCGCGGGACGGTGCGCCGCTCCCTCCTAGAGCAGCAGCAGCGCCGGGGAGAGGCAGGGGCGGCTGCGGCTCGCTAGGACAGGGGCGAAGGCGGCGGCTCCGGCGAAGGGCCCGGCCAACTCCGGCCACCCCGGGGCGAGCAGAGACCACCTACGAGTTCGTGGAGGCGAGGCGGTCCCGTTTAGAGTAGAACGAGCGCCGGGGAGGAGTGGAGAGGAGGGGAGGCCGCGGCGATGGGGGAAGTTACAGAGAGCTGTCGGTGGAGGTACTCGGCGATGCGAGCGGCTCCGGCGAGGGCTAGAGGGGTGGGGTGATGCGCAAGGATGCGGGGAAGCTAGTGGACATCTCTGGAGGAGAGGAGAGGGGCTAGGTTCGCCGGAATCAAGAAGAAACCGCGGCGGCCGAGGCGAACTCCGGCGAAAAGAAGAGAGGGACGATGGGCTCTGGTGGGCGAGGAGGCTTGGGGAGAGGCTGGTGAGGTACGGAGGGAGGCTGCTCGAGCTCACAGGCGAGCTCCTGACAAAGCTTTAATGGCGGGCAGAGGCAGGGCGTGGCACGGGCATGGTGTTTGCGAAGCATTGATGGCGAACCACGATGAGGCAGCGATACAGGGCGACGCAGTCGAGCACGGGCGAGCTCCTGGACAAGGTTTGAGGTTGAGACAAGGAGGGAGGAGATGAGCATAGTGGCCGGAACAAACCAGAGCACACCTGCAGCCATGACGCAAGCATGGTCGCCACGCGCACGGGCGCAAGCGGCAATCTTTAGTGTGGCCAACCATGTCCAATGGATGGACCTTGGTGCCCTCAGTCAAAATGATGAAATAAATCGGTCCATGGGCAAAGAAGAGATTTGCACTTAGCTCCAAAAGTAAATCAGTAAGAAGGTGTTTGTAACTTGTTGTGGTTAAACCAGCTTGGTAACGTGGTAAAGAGTTTGTCTGCTGATGATCACACACTAAGGTGATGCTGATCACCAAAAATCAGACTAAGAGGAGGAGTTTAGATGAGGGTTGTTGTAGAAAGTGCCACACTGGCCAGAATTGGGGATTTGGATGATACACTCACATACTTGATTTCTGTTAGCTGAAATTTGGCATAAAGGGGTTATATGATGATATGAAGCTGCTGTAAAAATTTCATGCCATTTGGAAATACCGAAGTGGCACTTGCTTCACAGAGCTTCATTCTAGATAGAAACTTGGAAAAATTACACAAAGCAATTGGATTAACCAATTGAAGTAAAACTGGGTGGAGGGAGTTGATATAGGTTTAAGAATGTCCTGGAAAAGTTTCAGCTTAAATGAAGCAATATAAAATATAGTTGCTTCAGAAACTGAAAATCTGACCAGAAACTAAGATTTGGAGGTGGGCTCACATAGATGAGTTATATGATCTCATATTTGGTGGAGAGTCATCATTTGACCATAGGAAGGACCTTGCAAAATTTTAACTCATTTGGATATTCCTAGCTTGTACTTCCTTCACAATCACTTCCCTCAGACAGGAACTTTGAAAAATTTCTCAGGAATATTTACTAGGAAAATTGAGTTGAATTTTGTCATGAGCCAATGATATGGACAGGAACATCTGTCCAAGAAGTTTGGGGTCAATCAAGAAAATATAAATAGCACTTCCTTTGTAAAGTGCCATTTAGGACAGAATAGGAAAAAAATTATTGGAGGATTATGGGAAACATGGCCAAAGATATATTTTGCCATATTTGAGGAAGATAGGACCCAAAAAAATTATGAGAATTATTTGGGAATTTTATGAGTGACAGAAATATAGGTTGCTTCACAACCTAGGGTTTTAAGGGTTATTCCTTTATCAGAAAAGGAATATTCCCAACAAAAGAATTTTGGGTTAGGTCAAGGATGGAAAAGACATGATCTTGGGATGATGAAGAGAGTGACAGGCCACTATAAAACCTAGGAAGACATGATCTTCCCAAGTTTCAGAACCACATAGCCACGAAAAGCAAAACAAAACAGGAAATCCAAGAAAATCAAAGGAAAAAAGAAAAGGGCAAAAATCCAGGCTGTTACAGAATTATGCCTTGTGGACAGTGGTACCTGATACGTCTCCAACGTATCTATAATTATTTGTTGTTCCATGTTGTTATATTATCATTCTTGGATGTTTTACAATCATTTTATAGCAACTTTATATCATTTTTTGCTACTACGATATTGACATAGTGCCTAGTGGTAATTGCTATTTTTTGCCTGTTTTTTACTTCACAGAAAATCAATACCAAATGGAGTCCAAATGCAAAGAAACTTTTTGGAGATTTTTTTTGGACCAGAGGACACCTGTTGGGCCAAAGAAGTACCAGAGGGGGGCTCTGAGGGGAGCACAACCAACCATGGCGCGCCCAGGTGGGTTGTGCCCTCTCGCACCGCCTCTTTGCTCTATAAATACCCCAATATTCCAGAAACCCTAGGGGAGTCGACGAAAATCAATTCCAGTCGTCGCAAGTTCCAAAACCACCAGATCCAATCTAGACACCATCACAGGGGGGGGTCATCATCCTCATTGGTGCCTCTCCGATGATGCCTGAGTAGTTCATTATAGACCTATGGGTCCGTAGTTATTAGCTACATGGCTTCCTCTCTCTCTTTTGATTCTCAATACAATGGTCTCTTGGAGATCTATTTGATGTAACTCTTTTTGCTGTGTGTTTGTTGGGATCCGATGAACTTTGAGTTTATGGTCAGTTCTATGCTTTTATCCATGAAAGTTATTTAAGTTTCTTTGATCTCTTATATGCATGATTACTTATAGCCTCGTATTTCTTCTTCGAATCTTTGGTTTAGTTAGGCCAACTAGATCGATTTTTCTTGCCATGGGAAGAAGTGCTTTGTGATGGGTTCGATCTTACGGTGCTTGATCCCAGTGACAGAAGGGGAACCGACACGTATGTATCGTTGCTATTAAGGATAACCAGATGGGGTCTATTTCTACATAAACAAATATTGTCTACATCATGTCATCGTTCTTATTGCATTACTCCGTTTCTCCATGAACTTAATACACTAGATGCATGCTGGATAGCGGTCAATGTGTGGAGTAATAGTAGTAGATGCAGGCAGGAGTGGTCAACTAATCTTGGATGTGATGCCTATGTAATGATCATTGCCTGGATACCGTCATGATTATGTGAAGTTCTATCAATTTCCCAACAATAATTTGTTCACCCGCTGTATGCTATTTTTCTCGAGAGAAGCCAATAGTGAAATCTACGGCCCCCGGCTCTCTTCTTTATTATATTTGCCTTCGCGATCTACTTTTATTTGCTTTTATTTTCAGATCTATAAATCCAAAAATAAAAAATACCTTGCTGCAATTTATTACTATTTATTTTATCTCGCGTAACCACGAGATCTCCAATCTACTACAGTTTTACCTATCTTTTTACCGGTGAGGGATTGACAACCCCTCTCTTACGTCGGGTTGCAAGCATTTGTTCTTTGTGTGCACGAGCTGTTTATGTGGTGTTGCAGACGGACTCCTCCAGCTCCACAGACATCAGCTGAAGCTTTTGTAGACGGACTCCTGTCCACGCCATCTACGCACACCGGAGCAACCATCCAGAAGACCACTTCAGGAGCTCCCGGAGATCATGCCTAGAGTGCTGCATAGCACTATGCATTTTCAAGCTTTTTGGTAACTTGTTTCCAAAAGGGGAGAAAGTGTATAAATCATTAGGCTTCGAGAGAGAGAGAGAGAGCGGTTTTCCTTTTGTTGCCTCTCTTGCTACTTTGATCATTTGCTTTGATCATTTGCTCATTTGATTCATGCTACTATAGTTGTGCTTGTTTGTTAGATACTCTTGTGATCACGTATTTGATCATACTATACTTTCTGTGTGCTTGCATGATGCTATCTATGATATTTGTGTACGATCAATCATGTTTTTCCTTGGTGATGAGTGCATGTTCTTTATATCTTATCATTTTGATCGCTCCACCAAGATGTATGTGACATGGAAGAGTGACCCATGATCCCAATCGATTGTGCATTTGCATTCAAAAGAAAATTTTAAATAATGAACAAATTTAGGGGGAGTTCTTGCTTATCACATACTACTCAAAGCGACAATGTATTTCATTCATATTAACATTTGTCGAAGCTTTGATCTATATGTTGTCATCAATTACCAAAAAGGGGGAGATTGAAAGTGCAACTAATTGATACATTTCCAACGTATCTATAATTTTTGATTGTTCCATGCTATTATATTATCAACCTTGGATGTTTTATATGATATTTTATATGATTCTTGGGACTAACCTATTAACCTAGAGCCTAGTGCCAGTTTCTGTTTTTTCCTTGTTTTAGAGTATCGCAGAAAAGGAAAATCAAACAGAGTCCAATTGACCTAAAACTTCCCGGAACTTATTTTTGTAAGAAAAGCAACCCAGGAGACTTGGAGTCCACATAAGGGAAGCTTCGAGGAGGCCACGAGGACGGGGGCACGCCCACCCCTCTAGGCGCGCCCTCCACCCTCGTGGGCCCCTCATGGCCCCCCTGACATACTTCTTCCGCCTATATATCTCCATATAACCTAAAAACATCCGGGAGCACAATAGATCGGGAGTTCCGCCGCTAGAAGCCTCTATAGCCACCGAAAACCAATCTAAACCCGTTCTGGCATCCTACCGGAGGGGGTAACCCCTCTTCGGTGGCCATCTTCATCATCCCGGTGCTCTCCATGACAAGGAGGGAGTAGTTCTCCCTCAGGGCTGAGGGTATGTACTAGTAGCTATGTGTTTGATCTCTCTCTCTCTCGTGTTCTTGAGGTGATACGATCTTGATGTATCGCGAGCTTTGCTATTATATTTGGATCCTATGATGTTTCTTCCCCCCTCTACTCTCTTGTAATGGATTGAGTTTCCCCTTTGAAGTTATCTTATCGGATTGAGTCTTTAAAGATTTGAGAACACTTGATGTATGTCTTGCCGTGCGTATCTGTGGTGACAATGGGATACCACGTGATTCACTTGATGTATGTTTTGGTGATCAACTTGTGGGTTCCGCCCATGAACCTATGCATAGGGGTTGGCACACGTTTTCGTCGTGATTCTCCGGTAGAAACTTTGGGGCACTCTTTGAGGTTCTATGTGTTTGTTGAATAGATGAATCTGAGATTGTGTGACGCATATCGTATAATCATACCCATGGATACTTGAGGTGACATTGGAGTATGTATGTGACATTAGGGTTTTGGTTGATTTGTGTCTTAAGGTGTTATTCTAGTACAAACTCTAGGGCTGTTTGTGACACTTATAGGAATAGCCCAACGGATTGATTGGAAAGAATAACTTTGAGGTGGTTTCATACCCTACCATAATCTCTTCATTTGTTCTCCGCTATTAGTTACTTTGGAGTGACTCTTTGTTGCATGTTGAGGGATAGTTATGTGATCCAATTATGTTAGTATTGTTGAGGGAACTTGCACTGGCGAAAGTATGAACCCTAGGCCTTGTTTCAACGCATTGCAATACCGTTTACGCTCACTTTTATCATTAGTTACCTTGCTGTTTTTATATTTTCATATTAGAAAAACTATTATCTACCATCCATATACCACTTGTATCATCATCTCTTCGCTGAATTAGTGCACCTATACAATTTACCATTGTATTGGGTGTGTTGGGGACACAAGAGACTCTTTGTTATTTGGTTGCAGGGTTGCTTGAGAGAGACCATCTTCATCCTACGCCTCCTACGGATTGATAAACCTTAGGTCATCCACTTGAGGGAAATTTGCTACTGTCCTACAAACCTCTGCACTTGGAGGCCCAACGGCGTCTACAAGAAGAAGGTTGTGTAGTAGACATCAAGCTCTTTTCTGGCGCCGTTGCCGGGGAGGTGAATGCTTGAAGGTATATCTTTAGATATTGCAATCGAGTCTTTTAGTTTCTTGTTTTATCACTAGTTTAGTTTATAAAAGAAAATTACAAAAAAATGGAATTAAGTTTTCCTCATACGCTTCATATTTTTAATATCTTTCGTGAGTATGATGGAAAGGATAATTGTGCTCAAGTGCTAGAAGAATAAATCTATAAAATGTTTGGCACTAAATATTTGAATGATGAGCATGATTGCAATGTTGTTAGTACGAATTCTTTGAATATCCATGATGCTAATGATATGCAAAGCCACAAGCTTGGGGAAGCTATGTTTGACGGAGATGATATTTTTTGTCCCCCAAGTTTTGATGAGCAAATTTATTATGATGAAATCATGCCTCCTATTTATGATTATTATATTGATGAAAGTGGATTTGGAGAGGTCATGACTTTATTTTGTGATGAATCCACTATTCCGGAAGAGGTTCCAATTGATTATGAGAACAAAGTTGCTATATATGATGATTATTGTGATGACTTGTATGCTATAAAGAATAATTATATCCATGAAACTTGTCATCATGATTTTAGTTTTCAATTGGATTATGCCTCACATGATAATTATTTTGTTGAGTTTGCTCCCACTATTATTCATGAGAAGAATTTTGTTTATGTAGAGAGTGGTAAATTTTCTATGCTTGTAGATCATGAAAAGAATGATTTAGGTGCTGGTTATATTGTTGAATTCATTCATGATGCTACTGAAAATTATTATGAGGGAGGAGCATATGCTTGTAGGAATTGCAATAATATCATGTTTCCTCTCTATGTGCTTAAAGTTTTGAAGTTATGCTTGTTTTGCCCTCCTATGCTAGTTGATTATTGTTCCCATAAGTTGTTTGCTCACAAAATTCCTATGCATAGGAAGTGGGTTAGACTTAAATGTGCTAGTCATATTCTTATTTATGTTTCAATTCTAATCTTTTATGTGAGCATCATTGAAATCATCATGCCTAGCTAGGGGCGTCAAACGATAGCGCTTGTTGGGAGGCAACCGAACTTTATTTTTGTTCCTTGCTTTTTGTTCCTGTTTAGTAATAAATAATTCATCTAGCCTCTGTTTAGATGTGGTTTTATGCTATTAATTAGTGTTTGTGCCAAGTAGAACCTTTGGGAAGACTTGGGGAAAGTCTTGTTGATCTTGTTGTAAAAAACAGAAACTTTAGCGCTCACGAGAATTTCTGACATTTTTATTTGAAGAGTGCTATTTAGTTAATTATTTTTTGCAGATGATTAATAGATAAATTCCTCACGTCCAGCAATTTATTTGAGAATTTTATGAGTTCCAGAAGTATACGTTTGGTCCAGATTACTACAGACTGTTATGTTTTTGACAGATTCTGTTTTTCATGTGTTGTTTACTTATTTTGATGAATCTATGGCTAGTAAAATAGTTTATAAACCATAGAGAAGTTGTAATACAGTAGGTTTAACACCAATATAAATAAATAATGAGTTCATTACAGTACCTTGAAGTGGTGATTTATTTTCTTATACTAACGGAGCTTACGAGTTTTTTGTTAAGTTTTGTGTTGTGAAGTTTTCAGGTTTTGGTAAAGATTCGATGGACTATGGAATAAGGAGTGGCAAGAGTCTAAGCTTGGGGATACCCAAGGCACCCCAAGGTAATATTCAAGGACAACCAAGAGCCTAAGCTTGGGGGTGCCCCGGAAGGCATCCCCTCTTTCGTCTTTGTTCATCGGTAACTTTACTTGGAGCTATATTTTTATTCAGCACATGATATGTGTTTTGCTTGGAGCGTCAATTTATTTTGTTAAGATTTGCTTGCTTTTATTTAGAACAATTTTTTGCATCTTTTATTTCAATAAAAGTGGCATTGATAGCCTTTATTATGCCTATTTTAGAAGTCTTCATGTTGCTATTTGAAAATGGAAAGTTTACCATTGTTGCAATAATTCCCTAGAAAAGTCAGAATGTGATAAAATGTTGAAACCTTTTGCATATTAAGATCTGATAAATTTAATAAAGTGGGAATTTTCTTTCATAACTTTTGGAGTTAGGGAAGTATGGATCTTGCTGCACTCTTTACAGACTATCCAGTTTAGGAAGTTTGCTGTTATGCTTGCATTGTTTGCATATGTTTGCTTCTTTAATGATTCTATTTGAGGATAGGACTATTAAATATGAAGAGGCATTTAGTATGCAATGTTGAATAATGATTTTAGTGATTTTCTACAGTAGAGTATGATAAGGTTTTGGCAATGGTTTATACTAACTTATCTCACGAGTCCTTGTTGAGTTTTGTGTGGATGAAGCTTTTGAGATTTAGGGAAACCGTGATATGAGAGGAATTAAGGAGACACAAAAGCTCAAGCTTGGGTATGACCAAGGCATCCCAAGATAATATTTCAAGAAGTCTCAAGCTTCTAAGCTTGGGGATGCCCCGGTTGGCATCCCACCTTTCTTCTTCAACAACTATCGGTTAGTTTTGGTTGATCCTAAGTTTTTGCTTCTTCACATGATGTTTGATATTCTTAGATGTCATTTTATTTTGCTTTGCTTGCTGTTTGAATAAAATACCAAGATCTGAAATTATTAAATGTTAGAGAGTCTTCACATAGTTGCATAATTATTCAACTACTCATTGATCTTCACTTATATCTTTCGGAGTAGTTTGTTGTTGCTCAAGTGCTTCACTTATATCTTTTTAGAGCACGGTGGTGGTTTTATTTTGAAGAAATAATTGATCTCTCATGCTTCACTTATATTATTTTGAGAGTCTTTATAACAGCATGGTAATTTGATTTGTTTATGAATTTAGTCCTAATATGATGGGCATCCAAGAGGGATATAATAAAAACTATCATATAAAGTGCATTGAATACTATGAGAAGTTTGATACTTGATAATTTTTTTGAGATATGAGGATGGTAATATTAGAGTCATGCTAGTGAGTAGTTGTGAATTTGAGAGATACTTGTGTTAAAGTTTGTGATTCCCGTAGCATGAACGTATGGTGAACCGTTATGTGATGAAGTCGGAGCATGATTTATTCATTGATTGTCTTCCTTATGAGTGGCGGTCGGGGACGAGCGATGGTCTTTTCCTACCAATCTATCCCCCTAGGAGAATGCGCGTAGTACTTTGTTTCAATAACTAATAGATCTTTGCAATAAATATGTGAGTTCTTTATGACTAATGTTGAGTCCATGGATCATATAGAGTCATATCTTGTTCTAAGTATCGAGTTGTAATTCATGAGTTGTAAGTAAATAAAAGTGTGATGATCATCATTATTAGAGCATTGTCCCAGTGAGGAAAGGATGATGGAGACTATGATTCCCCCACAAGTCGGGATGAGACTCTGGACGAAAATAAAGTATGTTAGCTATGTTCCAATCATATGTGCATATGATCCAAGAAGATAAAGTATGTTAGCTTATGCCTCTCCCTCATATGAAATTGCAATGACGACTATTAGTCTTGTTAACAATTGCCTAGGACAATTCCGCACACCGACCCATCATTATTTCACACTCGCTATTTATAATATTTAGTAATATATTCTAACTTTATGATAACAACACCTACTTTTATATATTAGCTCTCCTATATCATGCAAAGTTATCCTCTTCATACCCACAACGTAGTTTTATTTCTTGTTTCTAGTTGGAAGCAAACGTTCGGTGTACGCAGAGTCATATCAGTGGCAGATAGGGCTTGAGAGAATATTGATCTTACCTTTAGCTCCTTGTGGGTTCGACACTCCATACTTATCACTTCCACCTTTGGGAATTGCTATGATGATTCCCTACACTTGGGGATTATCACGGTCCCACCGGTTGATCATGTTAGTCCCACCGAGATTCCAAACATTCACATTTTGAACAAAATTCGTCTCACCGAGTTCTTCTATTGGGTCTGACCGAGTTGGGTCAAATGTGTGTAACGGTTGGATTTTGTGTGGAGGCTATATATACCCCTCCACCCCTTCTCCATTCAAGTGAGAGCCATAAGAATATGCCTAGACTTCTACTACTCATTTTCTGAGAGAGAACCACCTACTCATGTGTTGAGACCAAGACATTCCAATCCAATCACAAGAATCTTGATCTCTAGCCTTCCCCAAGTTGCTTTCCACTCAAATCATCTTTCCACCATAGCCAAATCTGTGAGAGAGAGTTGAGTGTTGGGGAGACTATCATTTGAAGCACAAGAGCAAGGAGTTCATCATCATCACACCATCTATTACCTCTTGGAGAGTGGTGTATCCTAGATTGGTTAGGTGTCACTTGGGAGCCCCCGACAAGATTGTGGAGTTGAACTGTCACACCCTAGCTAGTTCAAGCATTAGAATGTGCATCATGTTTAAATTCTTCTTAAATTTGAAATGGGGAAAGCAGAAACCCCCAACACCCCCCTGGAAACAACTAGGCTTTACTAAAATTATTTTCAATGAACCTAAAATGCCCTTCTAAAAAGTTCACCCTCTTTGTCTTAGGTTAGAACCTCTGGCAAAATTGGTCCACAATTTTCTAGGTCAACAGAAGGTCATTGAATTAAATCATAAGTATTTGAATTTGGGCATTTAAATGCTATAAAATAATTTAAATGCTCAAATAATTCTGGAAATAAATGTTTCCTGTTGGAAATAATCTAAACAGAGGCCACATCTATTTTCAGGATTTTTGGAAACGTTTTAGTATTTTAATTAAAGCTAAATAGTTGCAGTTAAATAGAAAACAGAAACAAAAATCAAAAAAAGGAGAGAAAGAAGCCCACCTGGGCCTTACCTGTGCTGGCCCAGCCACCTGGCTCGGCCCAGCCTGCTGGTGCTGCCAGTCGTCGTCCTCCTCACGCCAGAAGGACGCGGGGCGCGTGCTCTCCGCGCGCCGGCCACGCGCCGGCCACCTCCTGCTTCTGCCGACGCCGGGAGACGCCTAGAGGTGCCACGCGACCCCCACGTCTCCCTCTCATCCTCGCTCACTCTCCCCCTCGTCTCCCTCTTCCTCAACCGCGATGGCCGAGCGCGTCCCTCGCTGCCGATCGCCGTAGTTGCTACCACAGCCGCTCCCTCGCCCCTCCGACGAGCCCAATAGCTCCGCCTCGTCGCCCTGGACCTCCCCACCGAGCCACGCATCGCCGGAGGCCCTGCAACGCCGCCTTCGCCCTCGTCTTCAACCTCGGGCACCCGAGCCATCTCCGGTCGATTCGCCGCTGCCAGGACCTCCCCGAGCTCGCTGACCCCCTCTCCGACTCCGCTGTGAGCTCCTCTTCCTCTTCCCCTAGCCCCCGTGCTCGTTTGGCCCCTGTAGCCACCGTTTCCACCGCACCCGAGAGCTCCCCGCCGCCGGCCATGGTGCCGTCGTGGCCAGAGCCACTGTGGCTCGAGGCCAAGCTTGCAGTCGTGCTCAGTGCAGCACCAGGAAGACGTAGCCACCACCAGCTCTTCTTCCCGTGCACCGTAGCATCGAAACCAACCTCGCCCGAACTCCGGCCGCCGCCACGAGCTCGATTCCGGCGAGCTCGCTCCACCCCAGCTCCTCCCACTTGCCCCACTAGATGCGCACGAGCCCCAGCTACGTGTAGCACGTCTCCGCCGTCGTTTTGGTCGCCTGAGGGCGTTTTCCGAAGCCCTCCGCCGTCTCGGCCTCGCCGGCGACTCAACGCCGGCGGGATTAGCCCTGTTGACCGGTGGGTTTGACCACTGACGTGGACTGGGTGGGCCCAGGTTGACTCCTTTGAGTCAATGACAAGTGGGCCCCCTCTGCTAATTATCCAGATTAGTTTCTAACTAAAATTAGTTAGTTTAATTAGTATAGTCACTGACTAGTGGGCCCTGCCCAGTAATTAGGCTAACTAAACGTAGTTAGTGCACAGAGTCACTGACCAGTGGGCCCCACCAGTCAGGTTTGACCTGGGCTGGCGCCTTTGACTCGCTGACGTCACAGTGACGCAGTGCTGACGCAATTATTCATTTACTGGAATTATTTTTATTCAGGAAATTCCAGAAAATGTTTAAAACTTCTAAAAATCATAGAAAATCAACCATAGCTCCAAATGAAATAATTTATATATGAAAAATTATCAGAAAAATTCAATCTATCCATCTGTAATGGTTTCATGCATGACAAAACAAGTTTACCTTGCTGTTTAAGCAGAATAAGGAAATGCACTATTAAGGCCATGTTTAATGAGCTAATATTTGAATCTTTGATTCAAATGAGTTCATTCCTTTCTGTTATGGCTTGCATTAGGCTAAGACACATTCATATTGCCATGTCATAGCATGCATCATATTGTTGCATATTGTCATGTGTTGATTGTGTTCCGATGTGTTCTCCGTGGTAGGTTCTGCCTCCGAGGATATTCACGAGTATCCAACTGAAGGGCAGTATCCCACTACCACTCCACCAGGCAAGCAACCCATATATCATTCCGATACAAACCCATGTTCTCGCTCCTGCTCTTGTTTACTGCATTAAGACAACGCGTTTCAAACTGTTGTGTGCTATGGTAGTTGAACCCTTATCCTCTGCATGACCTGTCATTGCCACAGTAACTAGATGAAACCCACTAGCATGTGTAGGAGTTGATTGAGCCATGTTTTGTGATTCCTACCTTGCTATGCCTGCTATGCTTAGAGTTGTGTCAGGTATGGTTCATCTGGGTGATGGGCCAGAGTGAAATGCTTATGCCGGTAATGTGAGGGATGTGTTGAACATGTTTTGGTAAAGGTATCGATGAGAGGCCATGTAGGAGTACATGGTGGGTTGTTTCATTGAGGTCGTCCCTAAGAACTAAGATCTGTATGTGTGATTTTAAGATTCAGCTACTACCATGCATTGGGATCCTTAATTGACCCTCTCGGCTTCTTAATCACCCTAGTACTCTGTCCAGAAGTTGCAAATAGTTTCTGGTGTTTGTAGGTTATGTGTTGGCGGCCGTGCGTAGCGCTGACCCTAGGGGTGGGCTATGTTGCGGTAGATACACCGTGGCCGGGTATGCCGGGCGCCCGTTTGGTGTCTCGGGACCCTGTTCACATCGTTCGGGGCCGTATGTGGAAACCTCGGCCGGACTCCCTGCGGATGGAACCTGGATAGGCGATAAACCTGGACTAGAGACTTAAGTGTTTAGGTAGGCCGTGGCCGACACCCTCGCTGGGCTTCCGCTTGAAGGTTGCCGAGTACATGTCGTGTAAACGGCGGTAAGTGGTGAAAGCGTGTATGACGAAGTACACCCCTGCAGGGTATGAAACTATTCGAATAGCCTCTTCCGCGGTAAAGGACTACTTGGTTGCCTATACAGTTCATAGACAAGTTAATGGATACTACTAAAAGACTCAAGATAAGCGTGAGTACCGAGGATGGCCCTCTCGTAGGATGACGAGGGAGGATCCCCGGTGGAGTATTGTGTTGGTGAGTAGTGGACTCGTGTGCGAAAACTATTTTAGTGGTGAAGTTCCGTAGGATAGCTTAGCCAAGAGTCAAAGCTGGCTTGCTGCATTAACCCCACCACCTTCTTGAGAACAAGCATGTATAGTAGGTTCTGATGTAAGACTTGCTGAGTACCTTTGTACTCATGTTTGCTTAATTACTGTTTTCAGACGACAACACCGCCCCCTCCGATGGGTTCTACGTAGACCTTGACGTCGATGAGTGACTAGCCACCCAGGTGGTGATCCTGGCCATGGAGGGGCCTATATAGATAGACAGGCTTCGAGAAGCCTTCTTTCTTTCTAGACTCTGTACTCAGACTAGTTGCTTCCGCATGTGCTTGTATGATTGTATGACTTGAGTGTCGGGTCATGTGACCCCTATCTGTATGACATGTTATGTATGGCTCTCTGGAGCCTTTAAATAAAGTACTTGAGTTGTAGAGTTTTGTTGTGATGCCATGTTGTATGTACTCATATCGGGCATATTGTGTGTATGACTGAAATGCTTGGTATGAGTGGGATCCGACAATCTAGTTGTTTATCCTTGACAGCCTTTCTTATGGGGAAATGTAGTCTAGTGTTCCTCGAGCCATAGTAGTCCGCTACAGCCCGGTTCACCGGAGTCCTGCTAGCCTAGCACTACTGTTCAGGACACTTGATTGGCCGGCATGTGTTTCACTTCGTTCCTATGTCTGTCCCTTCGGGGAAATGTCACGCGGTGACTTCTGGAGTCCTTCCTAGCCTGCTACAGCCCGGGTTCCCCGGAGTCCTGTTAGCCCAGTGCTACAGCTCGGAATCACTCGTTGATGACCGACATGCTCGATGTGATTCATGTATGCCTGTCTCCATAGGTCTGTGCCGCTTTGGGTTCACGACTAGCCATGTCGGCCCGGGTTCTCTATCATATGGATGCTAGCGACACTATCATATACGCGAGCCAAAAGGCGCAAATGGTCCCGGCCATGGTAAGGCGACACCCGTGGGATACCGTGCGTGAGGCCGCAAAGTGATATGAGGTGTTACCGGCTAGATCGATGTGACTCGGGATCGGGGTCCTGACATGACCAAGGAGTTTGTAAGGGCATGGAGATCACCTACTTCGTGAAGATCTACCTGACTTAGGCAAGTCCTTCATGGGTGTGGCCATGGTGAGATAGACAAGGTTGCTTCTTCGTGGACCCTTCGTGGGTGGAGCCCTCCGTGGACTCGCACAACCGTTACCCTTCGTGGGTTGAAGTCTCCATCAACATGGACGTACAATAGCACCACCTATCGGAACCACGCCAAAAATCTCCATGGCTACATTACGTTTTCCTTATCCAAACCCTTCCCTTTACCTTCATATGCAATGTTTTACTTTCCACTACTACACTCTTAGAATTGCATGTCTAGGTTGATTGCTTGACTTGTGGTAAATTGCTAAAATCTGCCAAGACTTAAAACTGGGAAAAGGTTAGGTTTTTATTTGGTCAAGTAGTCTAATCACCCCCCCCCCTCTAGACCTACTTTCGATCCTACAAGTGGTATCAGATCTTTGGTCTCCATTTGCCTTGATTTCCATAGCTTTGGTGATCATAGCCTTGGTTTCACAACCTAGGAGAGTATGCCGTCTAGCGAGGGAAATTACCACCGTAGAGGTCCTTACTTTGATGGTACTAATTTTGCTAGTTGGAAGCATAAGATGAAAATGCATATTCTTGGTCATAACCCCGCCATTTGGGCTATTATGCATATTGGCTTGCAAGGTGAATACTTCGAGGATGGAAGAGAACTGGATCATGAAGCATCCACGGAAGAATTGAAGATGTTGCAATACAATGCTCAAGCTTGCGATATTCTTTTCAACGGATTGTGCTCCAAAGAATTCAACAAAATCAGTCGTCTTGAGAATGCAAAAGAAATTTGGGATACTTTGGTTGATATGCACGAAAGTATCGAGTCCGTCAAGGAATCCAAATTGGACGTGCTTCAAAGTCAACTTGACAAGTTCAAAATGAAGGATGGTGAAGGAGTTGCTGAAATGTACTCTAGGCTTTCTCTCATCACAAATGAGATTGCCGGCTTAGGAAGCGAAGAGATGACCGACATATTCATCATCAAGAAGATCCTAAGAGCCTTGGATGGAAATATGATATCGTGTGCACCTTGATCCAAATGATGCCCAACTACAAAGATCTCAAGCCAACGGAAGTCATTGGTAGAATTGTTGCTCATGAGATGTCACTCAAGGGTAAGGAAGAGCTTTACAACAAGTCTAGTGGTGCTTACAAAGCTTCATGTAATGCTCCTACAACATCAAGTGTGAAACAAGTCTTCAATGAAGAATTGAGCTTAATGGTGAAGAACTTCAAAAAAGTTCTACAAGAGTAGAAGCAAAGAGAGAAGTTCCAAGTCAAGGTACTACAATAACAAAAGATCTTCTAGTCGTGATCAAAATTGCTAAAATTGTGGAAGACCCAGACACTACTATAATGAGTGTACAGCTCCCTACAAAAGGAGAGAAGACTCGCCTAAAAGGAGAAGTAAAAGAGAGGAATCACCTACAAGAGAGAGAAGGAGTAGAGATGATCGTTATGAACGAATACCCTCTCATAGAAGCAAGGATTCGGAAAGGAAAGACAAGTCATCAAAGAGCTACACGGGATAAAGACATGAAGCTCACGTTGGTGAATGGGTATCGGTTTCGGCTCCAACAACTACTCCGAGAGAAGTTATCACTCTGACTCCAAATATACTCAAGATGAAGGTGTTGCCGGTCTTGCACTTGTGTCATCCAACTCCTACGACATATTCGACTCACCTAATGAAGGAATTGGAAGATTCTTCATGGCTAAAGGACCTAAGGTATCACACCCCAAGTATGTTGATTTCAATAGTGATGGAGATGATTTGCTAGGTGATGATGATTTACTTGTTTTTTTAGGGGTTAAACAGTAGGAAAGGCTCCTACTACATATATATTACCAACTTATATCAAATATAGAGTATAGTTGTTATGTTTACATATGTACAAAGTGGAGGGGGTGGGGGTTGAGAGGGTACAAAGTACAATAAAATGGCAGTAGAAACTAAGGCATAGAGTTAACAATGCAAGCAATCAACTGGTGCTTGTAGTGGGGGACTCTATGGCTGGTGTCAGCAAAGTCTATTTTGAATCTAGCCTGCCAGGAAGAAATCAAGGGGGCCACTTGGCAAAAGTAGTTATTGTTCCTTTCTTTCCACATGCTCTAGGTTGCTACCAACAAAACATCCATGATCATCTTTCTTTGGTGCAGGGTCTTGAGGTGTGCCACAAGCTCTTGTATGTTTCCTTGTGATGGCGAGCATATATTGAGCATTCCCAGCAGACACTGCTGAATGAGCAATGGAAAAACAGGTGTTCAACGGTTTCTTCCACATGGTGTCCACATAACATACAATCGAAATTGTTGCCAATGTTGTAGTTTCTTCTCTTGAGCATGTTTCTCATGTTAAGGCGATCTGAAAGCAGGAACCATCCAAAGACTTTGAGTTTAGGGATGATTTTGGCTTTCTCAAGCCATTGGTATGCATCATGGGCAATCATCTCCCTGAAGAAAAAGATATAGTACGTCGTGGTTTTGAATTCAGCAGCTCCCCATGTGCATATCCAGGCGTCGTTAGAGTTAGTCATCATCGTCGCACTTACATCCTGTTGGAGAGTTCTTAGTTCATCATATGCTTGGGTAGAGAGGGGCAAGTGGAAGGCTTGGTCAAGGTGAGTGATTGAGAGAAATTGGCGCGTCGAGGCATTCTCATGGTTTGTAAAAGAGAAAGCACGTAGATGTGTTTCAGAGAGTATGGAGTTGTTCTAGTCATCCTTCCAAAACAGTACCGTGTCGCCCGACCCAATCTTCACCTTAGTGATCCCTCGGTAGACAGGCATTAGTTTCATGAGCTGGCGCCACCAGAATGAGCCGCAAGGCGTTGTTGCATGGGGGACAGTGGAAGCATAGTACGTGTCCCAAATCAGGTGCACCCAGGGCGTGACAAATTTATTGTAAAACTTGTGCAGCAGTTTAAGGAGCAATGCATCATTTTGAACCTTAAGGTTGATTACTCCAAGGCCACCATTTTTCTTTGGCCGACACACCATATCCCAAGCTGCAAGGGAGTTACTTTTTTCTCCATCATCATTTTTCTTCACCCAGAGCCCGTGTCTTATTATCTTATCAAGTTGTTCAGTGATTTTTGGCGGGAGTTTAAGAATCCCCATTGGGTATATCGCCAATGAAGTGACCAACGAGTTCATAACCTCCAATTTACCCGCATACGACATCAATGACATAACCGCTATGATTCTGCTCTCGGCCTTGCAAACCCATGGAGTTAGGTCAAGGACCGTAGGTTTTGTTGTGCCCAGGGGCAGACCAAGGTAGGTGAATCGTAGTTGGTCACATTCACATCCGAAAATGGTTGTAATATCTTTGTACGTGTCATCCGGAGTGTTCAGCATCTTTGTATGATGATTTACTTGTTGACAACACTAGTGATGAAAATTATGATGAAATTGCTATTAATCATGCTAATCAAGATAAAACGAATGACAATGATAAGAAGGAGATTGAGTGTCTAACTAAAGAACTAAACACTCTTAAGTTAGCTCCTGAAACTACTTTAGAGGATCATCAAGAGCTTTTAAATACTCATGAGAAGCTACGCTTTGAGAAGCTCAATTTAGAGCATAGCATGGGTTCTTAAAAGCAATCAATGATGATCTTCGAAAGAAAATTTCTTCTTACATTGCCAAGCGTTTACTCTTGTCTACTTACATGCCACAAGTAAAATCTAGCAACAAGAGCAAGAAAGATTCTTCTTCTAGTAGTAACACTAATCATGCTAAATCCAATATTGTTGCTTCTTAGCCAAGTTACACTTGAGCAAGAAAATAGCTTATTGAAGGGAATTATAGAGAAAGGTGTTTACAAGAGACTTGCCGGCAGTAAGCAATTTGAGGAAATTGTACGCAAGGAAGGAAGGCATAGGAAGAATCAAGGTGTTGGTTTTGAACACAAGTTCAATGCCAATGGAGTTGAGTGGGAAGAAGATCAATACCCCAAGACGAAGATTGTTCCTCAACAAGAGAAGTATGACCCTACTTGTTTCAAGGGAACACAAGCACAAGATGATCTTCCACCACAAGACCACAAGCTAAAAGGCAAGGACAAGCTTCAAGAAGAGGTTGATTCATTTGAAGAAGCTCCAAAGGCCTTGGTCAAACCAAGACTACATCAAGTTCTGCTTCATCAAGTACGACTACAACTCCTAGGATTCCCATCAAGTTGATGTCGGCCCCCAAGAAGAAGAAATAGAGAGTTCTTGAGGGTGACTCCGCCAACATACTTCACTCATATTCGTTTTGGCAAGTGCAATCAACTTCCACATCTTTCACTAGTTCAAGGAGTCACAAACCCTCTTGTTTGGTAAGACAAGGGACAAAGTAACCTAATGCTTCCATGGTGTCGGATTTCGGGTTCCGACAAAACCCTTGAGGTTCGAACACTGGGGTGCGCACGAAGATCTCTCCTCCCTCTAGCTTGCGCACATCATGATCTCACGGCCTAGCTCGACGAACCCAGAGAACAAGAGGGCACAATATTTATACTGGTTCGGGCCACCGATGTGGTGTCATACCCTACTCTAGAGTGGTGTGGTGGATTGCCTCTAGGGCTGAGGATGAATAGTTACAAGGGGAGAACAGCCTACTGAGGAGAGGTGTCCTTATGCTTGGTGAACTTGTGTGAGGCTATGGATGGAATGGCTCCGATCCAATATGAGCTTCCTCCTACGGTGGTGGCTAGTCCTATTTATAGAGGCCCTGGTCCTCTCCCCAAATATTGAGCGGGAAGGGATCCCACAACAGCCAAATTCGAAGGGAGACAACCAGTACAAGTTATGCTGACTAAAGGTGGTCTTCGCCTGCCAAAGGCTCTGGTGGTGACGCCGTCTTGGGCTCCACGGTGACCTCCATCCTGCCGTCCTGCTGGTCTTGGTCTCATTGCACCGATATGGAAACCTTTGCCTGATGCCTCGGGACTCCTCGCATGCGCTTGCCCCTTTAGCACCAAAGAGGAAACGAGGACACTATGCATGCGGGCACCCGCCTGGCCTTGGTTGTCATGGCTTACGTCACGGGGACCTCGCGAGGTGTCCCTCGCCTTGATCTCTCCGCCCCTCGCGAGCCGGCCTGGTGAGGCCGCCCCTGAGGAGGTCTTGCATCGTCTGCCTCATGAGGCTTGGCCCCTCGCGAGGGTCTTGAGTGTTCACTGGTGAAGATGGGTCGTACGGGGCCGCTAGTGGAGCCACGCTGTGGGCTGCAGGCAGGCAAGTCTGGGGACCCCCATTCCCAGGACACCGACAATAGCCCCTGGGCCCAAGGCGCGGTCGGACTTGGCTTTGAGGCAAAGCCAAGGGGCAAGTGCGGAGCATCGTGGGCCCCAACAGCCCGTGGCCGCACTTGACATGTGGCGACTGATTGGACGTGGGTGTCTCTGCTTCCCCATGCTGCCTCGACAACTTCCTGGCTTGACGAGTCCCTGCTGCATGCAAGAAAAAGATCATTAGTACCTTAGATCATGGAGGCTGGCGGTTGGCCTCCCCTTGGCTATAAATGGGAAGAGGGGGGACGGAGCCCCTATCACCCATCTCTTCCTTTGCTTCTCCCGCTCCTTCTTCTTCCTTGCTTCATCACTTGCTGCATCGACCATGGTGCCAATACAGAGGTTCTGGGCTGTGAAGAAGGGAAAGACTCCCCTTGACGAGCCCGAGCCACTTCCGCCGAAGAAGAGGTTGTCCCATCGTCACGTCATAGTCGTGAGGCCGGAAGTGTCGCGACCATGGTATGAGCGGCCACCTCCCGGGTATCCGCTGCCCTTGTATGCCCGAGCCGAGGGCTTTGGAGGAAGGGGCGACAAACGATGACGCCCATGTCGTGGCCGTGATCGCCGCGCCGCGGTGGCGCGGGCCACCGACCCAGGAGTCCATGCCGCGGATTCCTCGCACGAATTCGTGTTGTGGGCGGCGATGCCTCCGCGCACTTGGATTCGCTTCCCATAGTTCTTCGCCGCCGAGATGCCGCCGAGGGCCCCCTCGAGCTTTGGCTGCAGCACGCCGATTGCAATGCCCCGGTGACCGGAGCGGCGATGGGAGACATTTCCCCAGGCAAGATCTTCCTGACTCGCGGCTGGGGCTAGGTCGCCCGGGTTTGCCACGTGAAAGGCGCCCTCGCCATCCACTTCAAGTACGACGGCGCCTCCATGATGCTCTTCAAGGTCTTCGACGCGGAAGGCTGCCTCTTGGAGTGCTACCCTGGAGAGGGTCGTCGGGGTGGCGCAGCGGTGAGCACCGAGCGGCCAGCGGCTCTTCCAGTAGCAGTGGTGGCGCTTGGGAGTCCAGCGACTCTCCCGAGCCCTATGAGACCCTGAAGACGAGCGACGACAACTACGTGCCTTCGAGCTCTCGCTAGGCCCGGAGCAAGGCCGCAACGTTCAGCCGCCGCCGTCGCTGATCTGGATGGGGTTGGCGTCGGCCTCCCGTGGCTCACTGTTGATGATCGCGTCGGTTGCCCCGGGTCACGTGTAGATAGAGCTCCTAGGAACTCCCTTCTTTTTGTTCCCTGCGAGGAATCGAAATGGACCCTGTGGGGGCATGTAAAGGGTCTGTAATGTATTCTGTTCATATTATCCCTATTATGAAAATTTGCGAATGCATGTCTTGTTTCGGCTCAGTCTCCCCTTTCCAACCCCACGGCAGCTTGGTGCTCTACGCTGACAGGTCCCGGTCCCCAGGCAGGCTGTAGCCATCGTTGGTATGCCAGGTCGCGATGTCATGGTCAAGGCCAGGAGGTGAGCGGCCCGAGGTCCAGTAAGAGCTCCTGAGGCGCGATGCTCAAGAGGTCCCCTTTAGCGCTCAAGCAACTACCAAGAGGCAAGAAAGGGTGGCGATGTTGCCGTAACAAGGCTGCCACAGGTGAGAATCCTATGCTGTAGCGCTGGGTCAATCCAGGCGCGAGACTTGTCTTGTCATTCCGGAGCTAGTTCCTTGTGTTGCGCCAGACTTGTGCGTCGACCACTGTTGGGTAGCTAGGTTAGGCCCGTGCGAGCCTCCCCCCTTCTCCATGCTCTTCTATGTGCTCTACGTCCTCGGGTCTCGGCCCTCGAGTGAGCTCAGCCGCCGCTGGTATGCTAGGTCGCGGTGCCATGGTCAAGGCCAAGGGGTGAGGGTTGGAGAGCCAGTAAGAGCTCCTGAGTCGCGATGCTCAGGATCCCCCTTTTAACGCGCAAGCGAATTGCATGGGAGAAGAGGGAGCCCGCGGTACCGCCTGCTATAGTCCTCAGGAGATTCCTACAAGTTAGCGCGAGGAAGGGCACAAATTTCCATGGTGATTGCCGATCCGCCACTGGTTGCTTCGCAAGGAGGTGAAGGCACTGAGGGTCTGGTGAGGTGACGTGCGCGAGCGTGCCGCGAGCCAGAGCTCGACCGCTCAGATTTGTCAGCATTGCAGGGACGGACCCGAGCACAAGCACCATGCCCGCATGAGAGGTTCCCGTGGCGGGTGATAATCAAGTAGGCAGTGATGATAGGTAGCTTATGCATGGAAAGCAAACTAGCTTAGGTAAATGCAAGAACGATACATGCCACTGGGTCGGACCCGAGCGGTCTGGGGATGATGCAGCCCGAGGGGCGCCCCCAGCAGAGTAAGCTAAAGACGTAAAAGGATACGTGCCGTAGGGACAGGCCCACGCGGCCTAGGAATGATGCAGCCCGGGGGGCGCTCCCAGCTAAATAAACTTGGAAAATGTCACCTGGTTTGGTTGTCGAAGGAGTATTGGGGTAGCTGAAGACACGTGGCGAAGGGGTTGCTCCTCACGAGCCACCGGGACCCTAAGCCTCGGGAGGCCCTGAGGGTCCAGGTGGCTCCTCGAGGACCGTCTCCATCTCCACCAGGAATGCATGATGCCTGGCCTCCTGACCTGCCAGGATGCTCCGCAGGTTGCGCTGGAAGGCGGCTGCCACACTCGGCAGGCTGAACGGCATGCGAACGTAGCTGTGAGGTGGGCCCTCGCAACGTCCCACACACGAAGGCCAGAAGAGCTCCTGAGATGCGGCCTTGTTGAGCCCTGGGACATCAATGCAGACGCGTAGCCCGCCATCCGCGCCTAGACGGGGAGCAGCACCAGGTGGGCAGCGGTTGCCACGCATGGCTCTTGCATCCTACAGCTCCTGAGTGGCCTTGGTGATGAACTCTTGAGCGTCGGGTGCTCCTCGCCCGGTGTCCTCCTGAGGGAAACGTGCCGCGAAGCACGCCTCCACGTGTTGCCTGAGCACCTCCCTCGTGGTGCTGGCTAGGTCTGAGGCCCTCCAGAAGAGAGCTCCCGAGCCCCGCCTGAGGAGGGTGCCGGGCGTGCCTCCCTATGCGAGGGAGGGAGGCACCCCAGGCGCGGGCGCCGATCCTGATGTGGCGCCACTGGAGGCACTGATCCCCTAAGGCCCAGTGTGGGGTAGCTACTTCTTCTTCTTGTAGCTGGCCTCAGGAGGGTACTGCACATACGCGCTGCCAGGGTCTCCGACTGCTGCAGCTTGGAAGGCGCGCTCGAGGGAGCACACCGCGTCTCTTTCTTCGCAGGCGACTGTGATGATTCCGCTGCTTCCCAGCATCTTGAGGATGTTGTAGCCATGGTGGGTGACTACCATGAATTTGGCTAGCGTTGGGTACCCGAGGATGGCATTGTACGGCAGGCGGATGTGGGCGACGTTGAAGTCGACGAGCTCGGTGTGGTAGTTGTCACGCTGACCGAAGGTGATAGGGAGACGAACTTGCCCTATTGGGGTGGTGGAGCCGTCAGTCACTCCTAAGAAAGGCTTGGTGGGCTGGAGCTGATCGTATGGCACTTGAAGACTGTCGAACGTCTCGACGGACAGGACATTGAGCCCTGCGCCACCGTCGATATGAGGGTCTTGGTGACTTGGACATTGTTGATGACGGGTGAACAGAGCATCGAGAAGACGCCAGTGGTTGCCACACATTTGAGATGGTCCACTGAGCTAAAGGAGATGGCGTACTTGGACAATTTGAGCAGGCGCGCAGCCTCGAGCTTGGGGAGGGCTGCATTCACCTTGCGAGATAACTGCTTGAAGATGCGTTGGGAGGCTGGGGCCTAAGGGCCACCCAAGATGTAGGCGATGGCGCGCGGCTCCTGGAAGCCCCCAGCCCCTTCGTCCTGTTGGTGGTTGTCGTTCCTCCTTGGTGGTGGCGGCAGCGAAGGGAGACTGGGGTTGCCGTGAGGACGGTCCTCGCGAGGCTGGTCCCTCCAGGCGCCCTCACGAGGCTGGTCCTGCCAACGGTCCTCGCGAGGCTGGTCGCGCCACTCCTGGCAGGACCCGCGGTCGTCCCAACGTCCTCCACCTCATCCACCTCCTCGGTCGTAGCCCGGTCGTTGCGCTCGGGGCGTCGACTGAAGCATCCATCTTGAATGGCCCTGAGCTCTTGAGAATCATTGGTGTTGTGGTTGCGCACGTTGTGGAAGGCGCAGAACGTACGGCTGCCCTTGGATGACTCGGGGAAGTCTCGGTCGCGCTTTGTGTCTGGCTCTTCCACGAGTACGGCCACCCCTTTGCGCTTCATGTCCTTGACCTTGGCCTTCTTCTCCTCTGGATCCGTAGCAGGGAGCTCGAGGAGGGAGAGATGCCCCTCCTCAGCTCTTGCACACTTGGTTGCTATGTTGAATAGCTCCAAAGTTGTGCATAGCTCCTCATGGATGGCGAGCTCCTCCTTCATCTTGATGTCGTGGACACCATCGGAAAACACTAAGATGATGGCCTCGTCCGTCACCTTGGGGATCTTGAGGCGCATGCTGTTGAAGCACTGGATGTACTTCTGCAGGGTCTCTCCCAACTGTTGCATGACGCGGTGCAGGTCACTCGCGGCCGGGGGGCGGTCGCGAGTGCCCTGGAAGTTGGCGATGAAGTGGTCGCGCATCTCATCCCAGGAGGAGATCAAGCCTGGGGGCAGGTTCAGGAGCCATGAGCGGGCGCCGTCTTTGAGAGCCATGGGGAACTAGTTCGCCATGACCTTTTGGTCGCCGTTGGCCGCCTCGATGCTCAGCTCGTAGAGCTGCAAGAACTCTGCAGGGTCGGGGTGCCGTCGTAGCGAGGAGGCAGATCCGGCTTGAACTTGCCCAGCCAAATGACGCGGCGCAGCTCAGGAGTGAAGGCGCAGCAGCCTGCCGTGGCCACCGGGGCCCGTCGTGGAGGCAAAGCTTGATCTTGGTGTCCCTGCGCCGCCACGACAAGTGGTGTTGGGGAACGTAGTAATTTAAAAAAATTCCTACGCACACGCAAGATCATGGTGATGCATAGCAACGAGAGGGGAGAGTGTGTCCACGTACCCTCATAGACCAAAAGTGGAAGCGTTAGCACAACACGGTTGATGTAGTCGTATGTCTTCACGATCAAGTACCGAACGCACGGCACCTCCGAGTTCTGCACACGTTCAACTTGATGGCGTCCCTCCTACTCCGATCCAGCCGAGCTTTGAGGGAGAGTTCCGTCAGCACGATGGCGTGGTGACGATGTTGATGTTCTATCGTCGCAGGGCTTCGCCTAAGCACCGCTACGATATTATCGAGGTGGACTATGGTGGAGAGGGACACCGCACACGGCTAAAAGATCCAAGAGATCAATTGTTATGTCTCCAAGGGGTGCCTCCCTCCCCGTATATAAAGGAGTGGAGGAGGAGGAGGGGTCCGGCCACCCTAGGCGTGCCCCATGAGGAGTCCTACTCCCACCGGGAGTAGGACTCCCCCTTTTCCATGTGGGAGTAGGAGAGGAGAGGGAAGGAGAGAGAGGGGAAAGGAAAGGGGGCGCCGCCCCCCTGCTTGTCCAATTCGGACTAGGGGGGAGGGGGCGTGTGGCTGCCCTTTGGCCGCCCCTCCTCTTCTCCATTAGGGCCCAATAGGCCCATTAGTCTCCCCGGGGGGTTCCGGTAACCCCCCGGTACTTTGGTATATGCCCGAAACTCCCCGAAACCATTCCGGTGTCCGAACATAGTCGTCCAATATATCGATCTTTACGTCTCGACCATTTTGAGACTCCTCGTTATGTCCGTGATCACATCTAGGACTCCGAACTACCTTCGGTACATCAAAATCCATAAACTCATAATATAACCATCATCGAACTTTAACCGTGTGGACCCTATGGGTTCGAGAACTATGTAGACATGGCCGAGACATGTCTCCGGTCAATAAGCAATAGCGGAACCTGGATGCTCATATTGGTTCCTACATATTCTACGAAGATCTTTATTGGTCAAACCGCATAACAACATATGTTGTTCCTTTTGTCATCGGTATGTTACTTGCCCGAGATTCGATCATCGGTATCTCAATACCTAGTTCAATCTCATTACCGGCAAGTCCCTTTACTCGTTCCATAACACATCATCCCGCAACTAACTCATTAGTTGCAATGTTTGCAAGGCTTAAGTGATGTGTATTACCGAGTGGGCCTAGAGATACCTCTCCGACAATCGGAGTGACAAATCCTAATCTCGAAATACACCAACCCAACAAGTACCTTCGGAGACACCTGTAGAGCACCTTTATAATCACCCAGTTATGTTGTGACGTTTGGTAGCACACAAAGTGTTCCTCCATAACAGGATTACCGTACCACTCTGGTGCAGATCTTACTCTGGTTGACCTACGAGGTTTGGTAGTAACTTGATCTGAAGTTTCATGATCATCATTAGCTTCCTCACTAATTGGTGTAGATGTCACAGGAACCGGTTTCTGTTATGAACTACTTTCCAATAAGGGAGCAGGTACAGTTACCTCATCAAGTTCTACTTTCCTCCCACTCACTTCTTTCGAGATAAACTCCTTCTCTAGAAAAGATCCATTCTTAGCAACGAATGTCTTGCCTTCGGATCTGTGATAGAAGGTGTACCCAACAGTTTTCTTTGGGTATCCTATGAAGACACATTTCTCCGATTTGGGTTCGAGCTTATCAGGTTGAAGCTTTTTCACATAAGTGTCGCAGCCCCAAACTTTAAGAAACGACAACTTTGGTTTCTTGCCAAACCATAGTTCATAAGGTGTCGTCTCAACGGATTTTGATGGTGCCCTATTTAACATGAATGCGGCCGTCTCTAAAGCATAACCCCAAAATGATAGCGGTAAATCAGTAAGAGACATCATAGATCGCACCATATCTAGTAAAGTATGATTACGACGTTCGGACACACCATTACGCTGTGGTGTTCCGGGCGGCGTGAGTTGCGAAACTATTCCGCATTGTTTCAAATGTAGACCAAATTCGTAACTCAAATATTCTTCTCCATGATCATATCGTAGAAACTTTATTTTCTTGTTACGATGATTTTCAACTTCACTCTGAAATTCTTTGAACTTTTCAAATGTTTCATACTTATGTTTCATTAAGTAGATATACCCATATCTACTTAAATCATCTGTGAAGGTGAGAAAATAACAATACCCGCCGCGAGCCTCAACATTCATTGGACCACATACATCAGTATGTATGATCTCCAACAAATCAGTTGCTCGCTCCATAGTTTCGGAGAACGGCGTTTTAGTCATCTTGCCCATGAGGCATGGTTCGCAAGTACCAAGTGATTCATAATCAAGTGATTCCAAAAGTCCATCAGTATGGAGTTTCTTCATGCGCTTTATACCAATATGACCCAAACGGCAGTGCCACAAATAAGTTGCACTATCATTATCAACTCTACATCTTTGGGCTTCAACATTATGAATATGTTTATCACTACTATCGAGATTCATCAAAAATAGACCACTCTTTAAGGGTGCATGACCATAAAAGATATTACTCATATAAATAGAACAACCATTATTTTCATTTAAATGAATAATCGTCTCGCATTAAACAAGATCTAGATATAATGTTCATGCTCAACGCTGGCACCAAATAACAATTATTTAGGTCTAAAACAAATCCCGAAGGTAGATGTAGAGGTAGCGTGCCGATGGCGATCACATCGACTTTGGAACCATTTCCCACGCGCATCGTCACCTTGTCCTTAGCCAGTGTTCGCTTAATCTGTAGTCCCTGTTTCGAGTTGCAAATATTAGCAACAGAACAAGTATCAAATACCTAGGTGCTACTGCGAGCTCTGGTAAGGTACACATCAATAACATGTATATCACATATACCTTTGTTCACCTTGCCATCCTTCTTATCCGCAAAATACTTGGGGAAGTTCCGCTTCCAGTGACCAGTCTGTTTGCAGTAGAAGCACTTAGTCTCAGGCTTAGGTCCAGACTTGGGTTTCTTCTCCTGAGCAGCAACTTGTTTGTTGTTCTTCTTGAAGTTCCCCTTCTTCTTCCCTTTGCCCTTTTTCTTGAAACTGGCGGTCTTATTGACCATCAACACTTGATGCTCCTTTTTGATTTCTACCTCCGCGGCCTTTAGCATTGCGAAGAGCTCGGGAATTCTCTTATTCATCCCTTGCATATTATAGTTCATCAAGAAGCTTTTGTAGCTTGGTTGCAGTGATTGAAGAACTCTGTCAATGACACTATCAACAGGAAGATTAACTCCCAGTTGAGTCAAGAGATTATGATACCCAGACATTTTGAGTATATGCTCACTGACAGAACTATTCTCCTCCATCTTGCAGCTATAGAACTTACTGGAGACTTCATATCTCTCAATCTGGGCATTTTCTTGAAATATTAATTTCAACTCCTGGAACATCTCATATGCTCCATGATGTCTACTACACAACCTTCTTCTTGTAGACGTTGTTGGGCCTCCAAGTGCAGAGGTTTGTAGGACAGTAGCAAATTTCTCTCAAGTGGATGACCTAAGGTTTATCAATCCGTAGGAGGCGTAGGATGAATATGGTCTCTCTCAAGCAACCCTACAACCAAATAACAAAGAGTCTCTTGTGTCCCCAACACACCCAATACAATGGTAAATTGTATAGGTGCACTAGTTCGGCGAAGAGATGGTGATACAAGTGGTATATGGATGGTAGATATAGGTTTTTCTAATCTGAAAATATAAAAACAGCAAGGTAACTAATGATAAAAGTGAGCATAAACGGCATTGCAATGCATTGAAACAAGGCCAAGGGTTCATACTTTCACTAGTGCAAGTCCTCTCAACAATAATAACATAATTGGATCATATAACTATCCTTCAATATGCAACAAAGAGTCACTCCAAAGTCACTAATAGCGGAGAATAAACAAAGAGATTATGGTAGGGTACGAAACCACCTCAAAGTTATTCTTTCCAATCAATCCGTTGGGCTATTTCTATAAGTGTCACAAACAGCCCTATAGTTCGTACTAAAATAACACCTTAAGACACAAATCAACCAAAACGCTAATGTCACCTAGATACTCCAATGTCACCTCAAGTATCCGTGGGTATGATTATACGATATGCATCACACAATCTCAAATTCATCTATTCAACCAACACAAAGAACTTCAAAGAGTGCCCCAAAGATTCTACTGGAGAGTCAAGACGAAAACATGTGCCAACCCCTATGCATAGATTCCCAAGGTCACGGAACCCGCAAGTTGATCGCCAAAACATACATCAAGTGGATCAATAGAATACCCCATTGTCACCACGGATATCCCATGCAAGACATACATCAAGTGTTCTCAAATCCTTAAAGACTCAATCCGATAAGATAACTTCAAAGGGAAAACTCAATCCATTACAAGAGAGTAGAGGGGGAGAAACATCATAAGATCCAACTATAATAGCAAAGCTCGCGATACATCAAGATCGTATCACCTCAAGAACACAAGAGAGAGAGAGAGATCAAACACATAGCTATTGGTACATACCCTCAGCCCCGAGGGAGAACTACTCCCTCCTCATCATGGAGAGCACTGGGATGATGAAGATGGCCACCGGAGAGGGATTCCCCCTCCGGCAGGGTGCCGGAACGGGTCTAGATTGGTTTTCGATGGCTACAGAGGCTTCTGGGGGCGGAACTCCCGACCTATTGTGCTCCCCAAAGTTTTTAGGGTATATGGGTATATATGGGAGGAAGAAGTACGTCGGTGGATCTCCGGGCTGTCCACGAGGCAGGGGGCACTCCTATGGGGGTGGGCGCGCCCCCACCCTCGTGGGCAGCCCGGGACTCTCCTGGTCCAACTCCGGTACTCCGTGGGCTTCTTCTGGTCCAAAAATAAGTTCAGTGAAGTTTCAGGTCAATTAGACTCCTTTTGATTTTCCTTTTCTGCGATACTCTAAAACAAGGAAAAAACAAAAACTGGCACTAGGCCCTGGGTTAATAGGTTAGTCCCAAAAATAATATAAAAGTGCATAATAAAGCCCATAAACATCCAAAACAAATAATATAATAGCATGGAACAATCAAAAATTATAGATACGTTGGAGACGTATCAGCATCCCCAAGCTTAATTCCTGCTCGTCGTCGAGTAGGTAAATGATAAAAACAGAATTTTTGATGTGGAATGCTACCTAACATATTTATCCATGTAATTCTCTTTATTTTGGCAAGAATATTCAGATCCATAAGATTCAAGACAAAAGTTTAATATTGACATAAAAATAATAATACTTCAAGCATACTAACTAAGCAGTTATGTCTTCTCAAAATAACATGGCCAAAGAAAGTTCATCCCTACAAAATCATATAGTTTGGTCATGCTCCGTTTTCATCACACAATAATGCTCTCGTCATGCCCAACCCCGATGACAAGCCAAGCAATTGTTTCATACTTTAGTAATCTCAAACTTTTTTCAATCTTCACGCAATACATGAGCGTGAGCCATGGATATAGCACTATGGGTGGAATAGAATGGTGGTTGTGGAGAAGACAAAAAGGAGAAAGTCTCACATCGACGCAGCTAATCAATGTGCTAGGGAGATTCCCATCAACTGATGTCAATGCAAGGAGTAGGGATTGCCATGCAACGGATGCACTAGAGCTATAAATGTATGAAAGCTCAACAAAAGAAACTAAGTGGGTGTGCATCCAACTTGCTTTCTCACGAAGACCTAGGGCACTTGAGGAGGCCCATTGTTGGAATATACAAGACATGTTCTATAATGAAAATTTCCCACTAGTATATGAAAGTGACAAAACAAGATACTCTCTATCATGAAGATCATGGTGCTACTTTGAAGCACAAGTGTGGAAAAAAAGGATAGTAGCATTGTCCCTTTTATTTTTTTATTTTTTATTTGGCCTTTCTTTTTTTATTTGGCCTTTCTCTTTTATTTTTTTATTTGGCCTTTCCTTTTTTTATTTGGCCTTTCTTTTCTTTTTTTTTCTTCTTTTTTGGGACAATGCTCTATTAATGATGATCATCACACTTCTATTTATTTACAACTCAAAGATTACAACTCGATACTAGAACAAGATATGACTCTATATGAATGCCTCCGACAGTGTACCAGGATTGCGATGAATCAAGAGTGACATGTATGAAAAATTATGAATGGTGGCTTTGCCACAAATACGATGTCAACTACATGATCATGCAAAGCAATATGACAATGATGATGCGTGTCATAATAAACGGAACGGTGGAAAGTTGCATGGCAATATATTTCGGAATGGCCATGGAAATGCCATAATAGGTAGGTATGGTGGCTGTTTTGAGTAAGATATAAGGAGGTTTATGTGTGACACACGGGGTTTGGATGCACCGGCGAAGTTTGCACCAACTCTCAATGTGAGAAAGGGCAATGCACGGTACCGAAGAGGCTAGCAATGATGGAAGGGTAAGAGTGCGTATAATCCATGGACTCAACATTAGTCATAAAGAACTCACATAATTATTGCAAAAAACTACAAGTCATCAAAAACCAAGCATTACGCACATGCTCCTAGGGGGATAGATTGGTAGGAAAAGACCATCGCTTGTCCCCGACCACCACTCATAAGGAAGACAATCATATAACACCTCATGATTCAAATTTGTTACACAACGTTTACCATACGTGCATGCTACGGGACTTGCAAACTTCAACACAAGTATTCCTCAAATTCACAACTACCCAACTAGCACAACTTTGATATCACTATCTCCATATCTCAAAACAATCATCAAGTAACAAATTTCTCTTAGTATTCAATGCACTTATATGAAAGTTTTTATTATATCCCTCTTGGATGCCCATCATATTAGGACTAATTTCATAACCAAAGAAAATTACCATGTTGTTCTAAAGACTCTAAAAATAATATAACTGAAGCATGAGAGTTCACCTATTTCTACAAAATAAAACCACCACCGTGCTCTAAAAAGATATAAGTGAAGCACTAGACCAAATGACAAACTACTCCGAAAGATATAAGTGAAGATCAATGAGTAGTCGAATAATTATGCAACTATATGAAGATTCTCTAACATTTAATAATTTCAGATCTTAGTATTTTATTCAAACAGCAAGCAAAACAAAAGAAAATAAAATGACGCTCCAAGCAAAACACATATCATGTGGCGAATAAAAATATAGCTCCAAGTAAAGTTACCGATGAACGAAGACGAAAGAGGGGATGCCTTCCGGGGCATCCCCAAGCTTAGGCTCTTGGTTGTCCTTGAATATTACCTTGGGGTGCCTTGGGAATCCCCAAGCTTAGGCTCTTGCCACTCCTTATTTCATAGTCCATATAATCTTTACCCAAAACTTGAAAACTTCATAACACAAAACTTAACAGAAAACTCGTAAGCTCCGTTAGTATAAGAAAATAAATCACCACTTAGGTACTATTGTGAACTCATTCTAAATTCATATTGGTGTAATATCTACTGTATTCCAACTTATCTATGGTTCATACCCTCCGATACTACTCATAGATTCATCAAAATAAGCAAACAACACATCGAAAACAGAATCTGTAAAAAACAGAACAGTCTGTAGTAATCTGGATCAAACGTATACTTCCGGAACTCATAAAATTCTCAAATAAATTTCTGGACGTGAGTAATTTATCTATTAATCATCTTCAAAAATAATTAACTAAATAGCACTCCCAATAAAAAATGGCAGCAATTCTCGTGAGCGCTAAAGTTTCTGTTTTTTACAGCAAGATCAAAAAGACTTTCCCCAAGTCTTCCCAACGGTTCTACTTGGCAGAAACACTAATTAAAACATAAAAACTCAATCATAACAGAGGCTAGATAAATTATTTACTACTAAACAGGATAAAAAAGCAAGGAACAAAAATAAAATTGGGTTGCCTCCCAACAAGCGCTATCGTTTAACACCCCTAGCTAGGCATGATGATTTCAATGATGCTCACATAAAAGATAAGAATTGAAACATAAAGAGAGCATCATGAAGAATATGACTAGCACATTTAAGTCTAACCCTCTTCATATGCATAGGGATTTTGTGAGCAAACAACTTATGGGAACAATAATCAACTAACATAGGAAGGCGAAACAAGCATAACTTCAAAACTTTAAGCACATAGAGAGGAAACTTGACATTATTGCAATTCCTACAAGCATATGTTCCTCCCTCATAGTCATTTTCAGTAGCATCATGAATGAATTCAACAATATAACCAGCACCTAAAGCATTCTTTTCATGATCTACAAGCATAGAAATTTTATTACTCTCCACATAAGCAAAATTCTTCTCATTCGGAATAGTGGGAGTATCATAAGAAACTCGAATACTATAAATTTTTTCCACATTAAAAGAATAATGTTCAGAAAAAGGGTAATCATAATCATGACAAGTTTTATAAATATAATCATTACTACTTTTTATAGCATATGTATCATCACAATAATTATCATAAGTAGCAACTTTATTCTCATCATAATCGATTGAAACCTCTTCCAAGATAGTGGAATCATCACTAAATAAAGTCATGACCTCTCCAAATCCACTTTCATAATTATCATAATAAGATTCAACATCCTCCAAAATAGTGGGATCATTACTTCCTAAAGGTGACACTCTTCCAAACCCACTTTCATCAATATAATCATCATAAGTAGGAGGCATGCTATCATCATAATAAATTTGCATATCAAAACTTGGGAGACTAAAAATATCATCTTCATTAAACATAGCTTCCCCAAGCTTGGGAATAAAGCATATATATTCTCAAAAACATCATTTTCATCAAACATATCATCCCCAAGATTGGTCCTTTTCATAGCATAAGCATAATCACTTTCATCATTAATAGTATGGATAGCACCAATAGTATAGCAATTATCATCATCACAAGGGGTAATAGGAGCAACATCATTTGGGAGAGATACCTTTTTACCTTTGCTTCTCCGTCTTTTATTTTTCTTATTCACATCATGTGTGGGTTCAACCCTCTTTTTGGAGCTCCTTATTAATGAGATTGGTTGAATAGAAGGCTCCTCCTCGTTACCTGATTCATCATAAGAAATAATAGGATGATATTGGGAAGTATCTTCCCTTTCATTAGTATTCTCTTCATCCTCTATTTGTTTTCTTTTCTTTATGTAATTGGCAATATAAGGGTTTTCAATGCAATTCACCGCACAATACATATAAATTTCCTCTAGATCAAAATCAAGAAATTTATCGAGATTAAATTTTGGAATACCCTCAGTTATACGTTTCATTTCTTCATAACACAAAAGAAGACTAAGATCTTTATGATGCTCAAGGGTAATCAAGTTATCACAATTTTTG
This sequence comes from Triticum dicoccoides, assembly GCF_002162155.2. NCBI lineage: Eukaryota > Viridiplantae > Streptophyta > Magnoliopsida > Poales > Poaceae > Triticum > Triticum dicoccoides. Next base: position 484,164,009 of record NC_041392.1, on the reverse strand, counting down.
GACATGACTTGATCATGAAACAAATAGCATTGGGGCTTTAAATGACCATGTTCATTGCAAAGTTCACAAGGATGGCGATAAATATTGAATCTTTCAGCACAAACATCTAGCCTTTCTTCAACAATTTATTTTCTAAATGCTTATGCCTCTTGCAATATCTATCTTCCCTATTTGGTGTGTACTTGCAAACCCAATGCACTCCACAAAATTTGACATGTTTATAGGAGACATTTTCATCATAACTAGTGCAATCATCATTAGTACTATGGATATTCAAGGAGTTCATACTAACAACATTGCAATCATGCTCATCATTCAAAGATTTAGTGCCAAACATTTTAATGCATTCTTCTTCTAAAACTTTGGCACAATTTTCCTTTCCATCATACTCACGAAAGATATTAAAAAGATGAAGCGTATGAGGCAAACTTAATTCCATTTTTTTGTAATTTTCTTTTATAAACTAAACTAGTGATAAAACAAGAAACTAAAAGACTCGATTGCAAGATCTAAAGATATACCTTGTGCGCTAACCTCCCCGGCAACAGCGCCAAAAAAGAGCTTGATGTCTACTACACAACCTTCTTCTTGTAGACGTTGTTGGGCCTCCAAGTGCAGAGGTTTGTAGGACAGTACCAAATTTCCCTCAAGTGGATGACCTAAGGTTTATCAATCCATAGGAGGCGTAGGATGAAGATGGTCTCTCTCAAGCAACCCTACAACCAAATAACAAAGAGTCTCTTGTGTCCCCAACACACCCAATACAATGGTAAATTGTATAGGTGCACTAGTTCGGCGAAGAGATGGTGATACAAGTGGTATATGGACGGTAGATAATAGTTTTTGTAATCTGAAAATATAAAAACAGCAAGGTAACTAATGATAAAAGTGAGCGTAAACGGTATTGCAATGCGTTGAAACAAGGCCCAGGGTTCATACTTTCACTAGTGCAAGTCCTCTCAACAATAATAACATAATTGGATCATATAACTATCCCTCAACATGCAACAAAGAGTCACTCCAAAGTCACTAATAGCGGAGAACAAACGAAGAGATTATGGTAGGGTACGAAACCACCTCAAAGCTATTTTTCCAATCAATCTGTTGGGCTATTCCTATAAGTGTCACAAATAGCCCTAGAGTTCGTACTAGAATAACACCTTAAGACACAAATCAACCAAAACCCTAATGTCACCTAGATACTCCAATGTCACCTCAAGTATCCGTGGGTATGATTATACGATATGCATCACACAGTCTCAGATTCATCTATTCAACCAACACAAAGAACTTCAAAGAGTGCCCCAAAGATTCTACCGGAGAGTCAAAACGAAAACGTGTGCCAACCCCTATGCATAGATTCCCAAGGTCACGGAACCCGCAAGTTGATCACCAAAACATACATGAAGTGGATCAATAGAGTACCCCATTGTCACCACAGATATCCCACGCAAGACATACATCAAGTGTTCTCAAATCCTTAAAGACTCAATCCGATAAGATAACTTCAATGGGAAAACTCAATCCATTACAAGAGAGTAGAGGGGGAGAAACATCATAAGATCCAACTATAATAGCAAAGATTGTGATACATCAAGATCGTATCACCTAAAGAACACGAGAGAGAGCGAGATCAAACACATAGCTACTGGTACATACCCTCAGCCCCGAGGGAGAACTACTCCCTCCTCGTCATGGAGAGCACTGGGATGATGAAGATGGCCACCGGAGAGGGATTCCCCCTCCGGCAGGGTGCCGGAATGGGTCTAGATTGGTTTTCGGTGGCTACAGAGGCTTCTGGCGGCGGAACTCCTGATCTATTGTGCTCCCCGAAGTTTTTAGGGTATATGGGTATATATGGGAGGAAGAAGTACGTCGGTGGCTCTCCGGGCTGTCCACGAGGCAGGGGGCGCACCCCCCACCCTCGTGGGCAGCCCGGGACTCTCCTGGTCCAACTCCGGTACTCAGTGGGCTTCTTCTGGTCCAAAAATAAGTTCCATGAAGTTTCAGGTCAATTGGACTCCGTTTGATTTTCCTTTTCTGCGATACTCTAAAATAAGGAAAAAACAGAAACTGGCTCTGGGCTCTGGGTTAATAGGTTAGTCCCAAAAATAATATAAAAGTGCATAATAAAGCCCATAAACATCCTAAACAGATAATATAATAGCATGGAACAATCAAAAATTATAGATACGTTGGAGACGTATCACTCCATGACGTTCAAAGCGTCGTTGAAGTCCCGGTTCTAAGCCGTAAAGCATGGCACACTGAACTATCAAGTAGTCATCAGCTTTGCTCTGCCAGGTGTTCATAACATCTGGTGTTGCTCCTGCAGCAGGTTTGGCACTTAGCGGTGCTTCCAGAATGTAATTCTTCTATGCAGCAACGAGGATAATCCTCAAGTTACGGACCCAGTCCGTGTAATTGCTACCATCATCTTTCAACTTTGCTTTCTCAAGGAACGCATTAAAATTCAACGGAACAACAATACGAGCCATCTATCTACAACAAACATAGACATGCAAAATACAATCAAGTACTAAGTTCATGATAAATTTAAGTTCAATTAATCATATTACTTAAGAACTCCCACTTAGATAGACATCTCTCTAATCACCTAAGTGATCACGTGATCCAAATCAACTAAACCATAACTGATCATCATGTGAAATGGAGTAGTTTTGAATGGTGAACATCATTATGTTGATCATATCTACTATATGATTCACGCTCGACCTTTCGGTCTCAGTGTTCCGAGGCCATATCTGCATATGCTAGGCTCGTCAAGTTTATCCTGAGTATTCTGCGTGTGCAAAACTGGCTTGCACCCATTGTAGATGGACGTAGAGCTTATCACAGCCAATCATCACGTGGTGTCTGGGCACGACGAACTTTGGCAACGGTGCATACTCAGCGAGAACACTTTTATCTTGAAATTTAGTGAGAGATCATTTTATAATGCTATCGTCGATCAAAGCAAAATAAGATGCATAAAAGATAAACATCACATGCAATCAATATAAGTGATATGATATGGCCATCATCATCGTGTGCTTGTGATCTCCATCTCTGAAGCACCATCATGATCACCATCATCACCGGCGCGACACCTTGATCTCCATTGTAGCATCGTTGTCATCTCGCCAACTAGTGCTTCTACGACTACCGCTACCGCTTAGTGATAAAGTAAAGCAATTATAGGGCGATTGCATTGCATACAATAAAGCGACAACCATATGGCTCCTGCCAGTTGCCGATAACTCCGTTACAAAACATGATCATCTCATACAATAAATATAGCATCATGTCTTGACCATATCACATCACAACATGCCCTGCAAAAACAAGTTAGGTGTCCTCTACTTTGTTGTTGCAAGTTTTACGTGGCTGCTACGGGCTGAGCAAGAACCGTTCTTACCTACGCATCAAAACCACAATGATAGTTAGTCAAGGTAGTGTTGTTTTAACCTTCTCAAGGACCAGGCGTAGCCACACTCGGTTGAACTAAAGTTGGAGAAACTGACACCCGTCAGCCACCTGTGTGCAAATCACGTCGGTAGAACCAGTCTCGCGTAAGCGTACGCGTAATGTCGGTCCGGGATGCTTCATCCAACAATACCGCCGAACCAAAGTATGACATGCTGGTAAGCAGTATGACTTGTATCACCCACAACTCACTTGTGTTCTACTCGTGCATATAACATCAACGCATAAAACCAGGCTCGGATGCCACTGTTGGGGAACGTAGTAATTTCAAAAATTTCCTACACACACACAAGATCATGGTGATGCATATCAACGAGAGGGGAGAGTGTGTCCACATACCCTCGTAGACTGAAAGCGGAAGCGTTAGCCCAACACGGTTGATGTAGTCGTACGTCTTCACGATCCAACCGATCAAGTATCGAACGCATGGCACCTTGGAGTTCTGCACATGTTCAACTCGATGACGTCCCTCGAACTCCGATCCAGCCGAGCTTTGAGGGAGAGTTCCGTCAGCATGACAGTGTGGTGACGATGTTGATGTTCTACCGTCACAGGGCTTCGCCTAAGCACCATGCGATATTATCGAGGTGGACTATGGTGGAGAGGGACACCGCACACGGCTAAAAGATCCAAGAGATCAATTGTTGTGTCTCCAAGGGGTGCCTCCCTCCTCGTATATAAAGGAGTGGAGGAGGAGGAGGGGGCCGGCCACCGGAGGCGCGCCCCATGAGGAGTCCTACTCCCACCGGGAGTAGGACTCCCCCTTTTCCATGTGGGAGTAGGAGAGGAGAGGGAAGGAGAGAGAGGGGAAAGGAAAGGGGGTGCCCCCCCTCCTTGTCCAATTCGGACTGGGGGGAGGGGGCGCATGGCTGCCCTTTGGCTGCCCTTCCTCTTCTCCATTAGGGCCCAATAGGCCCATTAATCTCCCTGGGGGGGTCCGGTAACCCCCCGGTACTCCGGTATATGCCCGAAACTCCCCGAAACCATTCCGGTGTCTGGACATAGTCGTCCAATATATCGATCTTTACGTCTCGACCATTTCGAGACTCCTCATTATGTCTGTGATCACATCCGGGACTCCGAACTACCTTCAGTACATCAAAAACCATAAACTCATAATATAACCATCATCGAACTTTAAGCTTGCGGACCCTACGGGTTAGAGACCTATGTAGACATGACCGAGACACGTCTCCAATCAATAACCAATAGCAGAACCTGGATGCTCATATTGGTTCCTACATATTCTAGAAGATCTTTATCGGTCAAACCGCATAACAACATACGTTGTTCCTTTTGTCATCGGTATGTTACTTGCCCGAGATTCGATCGTCGGTATCTCAATACCTAGTTCAATCTCGTTACTGGCAAGTCTCTTTACTCGTTCTGTAACACATCATCCCGCAACTAACTCATTAGTTGCAATGCTTGCAAGGCTTAAGTGATGTGTATTACCGAGTGGGCCCAGAGATACCTCTCCGACAATCAGAGTGAAAAATCCTAATCTCGAAATACGCCAACCCAACAAGTACCTTCGGAGACACCTGTAGAGCTCCTTTATAATCACCTAGTTACGTTGTGACGTTTGGTAGCACACAAAGTGTTCCTCCGGTAAATGGGAGTTGCATAATCTCATAGTCATAGGAACATGTATAAGTCATGAAGAAAGCAATAGCAACAAACTAAACGATCAACTGCTAAGCTAATGGAATGGTTCAGGTCAATCACATCATTCTCCTAATTATGTGATCCTGTTAATCAAATGAAAACTCTTTGTCTATGGCTAGGAAACATAACCATCTTTGATCAACGAGCTAGTCAAGTAGAGGCATACTAGTGACACTTTGTTTGTCTATGTATTCACACATGTATCATGTTTCCGGTTAATACAATTCTAGCATGAATAATAAACATTTATCATGATATAAGGAAATAAATAATAACTTTATTATTGCCTCTAGGGCATATTTCCTTCAAGTGGTGCATGGCCTTGCCGTGGCAAGCGATCCTGACGTGGCGGTGCTGGGAGTGGTGGAGCGTTTTCTTGCGGCCGGGGAACCTCTTGGCAGCTTCCTTCATCATGCGCGAGCACGCGGCACTGTGGATCATGCCGCAGGACCACACATCTTGGGGAGAGGACGCCGTCTTGACGTAGAGGGGGCGGAGGCGCTCCATGAGCTGTGCGTCTCGGCACGAGGGCGCCATCTTGATGCAGAGGGGGCGGAGGCGTGTAACACCCACGATGCAGCTATATCTCCCACGTGTCGGGGCACGACTTAGAGGCATAGCCGCATGGTAGGTTTGTCGCAAGAGGGGTAATCTTCACATGATCCCATGTACTAAATAAGAAAGGGATAAAGAGTTGGCTTACAATCGCCACTTCACACAAATACAAGTTAACATACATCATCTAGAATACAATCAAGGTCCGACTACGGAACCAAAATAAAAGAAGACAACCCCAATTGCTAGATCCCCGATCGTCCCAACTAGGCTCCACTATTGATCAACTGGAAATGAATCATCACAACGAACACGATCTTCATCGAGCTCCCACTTGAGCTGGGTTGCGTCAGCTGTACTGGTATCATCGGCACCTGCAACTATTTGGAAGTATCTGTGAGCCACGAGGACTCATTAATCTCACACCCACGAGATCAAGACTGTTTAAGCTTATGGGTAGGGAAAAGGTAGTGAGGTGGAGCTGTAGCAAGCACTAAGCATATATGGTGGCTAACTTACGCAAATAAGAGCGAGAAGATAAGCAAAGCACGGTCGTGAACTAGAAGTGATCAAGAAGTGATCCTGAAACTACTTACGTTCAAGCATAACATAAGAACCGTGTTCACTTCCCGGACACCGCCGAAAAGAGACCATCACGGCTACACACGCGGTTGATGCATTTTAATTAAGTTAAGTGTCAAGTTCTCTAAAACCGGATATTAACAAATTCCCATCTTCCCATAACCGCAGGCACGGCTTTCGAAAGTTCAAAACTCTGCAGGGGTGTCCCAACTTAGCCCATCACAAGCTCTCACGGTCAACGAAGGATATTCCTTCTCCCGGGAAGACCTGATCAGTCTCGGAATCCCGGTTACAAGACATTTTGACAATGGTAAAACAAGACCAGCAAGACCGCCCGCTGCACCGACATCCCGATAGGAGCTGCACATATCTCGTTCTCAGGGCAACACCGGATGAGACATCCTACGAGTAAAACCAAACCTCAAGTTTCCCCGAGGTGGCCCCGCAGTCTACTCCGTTCGGACCAACACTTAGACAAGCATTGGCCCAAGGGGGTTTAAAATAAAGATGACCCTCGAGTTGGCCGACCCAAGGGAATGGTAATAGGTTTTTAGGCAAATGTAAAACCAAGGTTGGGCCTTGCTGGAGGAGTTTTATTCAAAGCAAACTGTCAAGGGGTTCCCATAACACCCAACCGCATAAGGAACGCAAAATCAAGGAACATAACACCAGTATGATGGAAACTAGGGCGGCAAGAGTGGAACAAAACACCAGGCATAAGGCCGAGCCTTCCACCCTTACCAAGTACATAGATGCATTAAAGTAAACAAGATATAATAATGATATCCCAACAATAACCATGTTCCAACACGGAACAAACTTCATCTCCACATGCAACTAGCAACGCTATAAGAGGGGCTGAGCAAAGCGGTAACATAGCCAAACAACGGTTTGCTAGGAAAGGTGGGTTAGAGGCTTGACATGGCAATATGGGGGGCAAGATATAGCAAGTGGTAGGTATCGCGGCATAGCAATAGAGCGAACAACTAGGAAGTAAAGATAGAAGTGATTTCGAGGGTATGGTCATCTTGCCTGAGATCCCGCAAGGAAGAAGAACGAGTCCATGAAGAAGACAAACGGATGTAGTTGAACGGATCCTCACAAACGCGACGTTAACGGAACTAACCCGAAGAAGCAACACCGGAAAGAAGCATACAACATGGTAAACAACCATCACATAAAACATGGCATGATGCACAACCAAGTATGATGCATGTCCGGTTTAATGAGGCATGCATGGCAAAGTGCAACAAACAATACTACAAATTAAGTGGAGCTCAATATGCAACGAGTTGCATACTGACGGAACACCACATGACTTATTTAGTTCTCTCCTGTTTATGTACTCAACAATATTAAATGTTAGTTAGCAAGGCAAGGGGTGAAGCATATGAAAACTACCTATCTAGGCAAATTTAAATGAGGCCGGAACAACAAACAACAAGTCTAGAAAAACCCTCACGTGCATATTTATGGATTTGATACTGTTCTTCCCTAAACCATATTTTAGAGTTGTTAAACATGCAAAGTAAAGTCACCATGTTAAACTACGCATTTTTCTACCCCATTTACATATAAAGATTATTTAAAACCGAGTTACGGTTAATTAGTTATGAATTAAAGCATTTTAACATGGCATAGGAGCAAATTAATGCACACATCATTTTAAACATTTTAACATGACAAGAAAGTGGCATATTATTAATCTACACATAATTCTAAGCATTTTACATATATAAAACATTTTAAACCGATGCACAGATTGTGACTTAGGATATGCATGAACATGAGGGGCTTTTTTGTAAAAACCGCAGCCTCTGGAAAATTGTGAAAATCACAGCAGCAGGAAAAAAACCTATGGACCGAAACTGACTAGCCGAAAAGAGGAAAGGCCAGGGAGTTGCTCACCATGGGCCGAGGCCCACTTGGTGGAGGCAGGCCGAGCGAGGCCGCTGGGCCAGGGCGCGGTCAACGCGAGCGAGAGGGGGCGAGCGCTCGCTTCGTTCTTCTCCCGTGTGCCTCACAGGCAGAAGAACATGGCGGCGGCACGACGAAGCTCCGGCGATGATGGGGTCCGATGACGTTGGTGAGGCCGGGAATGGTTCGCAGGGCCCCGGATCCGGCCTCAGGGCGACGCGAGAGCACCGGATCTGACGACGAGGATAGTCAGGGAGACGAGCGGCGAAGGTGGTGGACTCCGACGAGGTCAACGGGGCGAGGGCGACTGGATCTGCACCGGCGACGGCGCCCTGCACGGGAGAGAGAGAGAGGTGAGGGAGAGGGAGGACAGAGGGAAATGAGAGAGAGGCGGAACTGGCCTGGGGTCACCGGCGGCGGCTCCGGGTCGCCGGAGTTCATCCCGGCATGGTGTGAGGTGACTCAAGCAACGGGGACGAGCGGGAGGGAGCTCGAGGCAAGGGCTCCTGCGGGGCTGCATGCGCGCGGTGGCGGCTCAGGCCCGGTTGTGGCCCAAAGCAGGCCTCACGCGGGCTTCGGCGCGCCCTCGGCTATGGGACAGGGAGGCAGGGCGACGTGGCCACGCGCCATTGGCTGGAGGCGGCGGCTGGCGGCGGCGCAGCGAATCCGAGCTCGCCAAGTGGCGGAGTGGAGGTGGCTGAGCACGGAAATGGAGGAGAAGGTGGGAGGTGGCGGCGGCTGATGATTAGGGGTGTGGAAATTTAGGAGGGGGTAGGTAGCTACTCAAAATGGAAGGAGAGGTCTATATATAGACACAGGGACTAGGTTAGGGGGGTTTTCGGACACTCCGGTCGCGATCTAAAGGCTCCGGTCGGAGGGGGGTTGGTGGGCTGTGAAGAGAAGGTTTGGGCTGAGATGAGAGGGAATGAGTGCAGCCCGGCAACTGTTTCCGGTGACCGAAAACGTCCGACGTTAGACCGACTATAATTCCGCTATAAGTTTAACGGTTGAGCTATCAAACGAGCTCCGAATGCGATGAGATTTGACAGGAAGTCTACTAGCAACATAACAACACTGCAGGTCAACTTTCAACGTATTCAGAGAACATTTTCCGGCCACTTATAAAATATTATTTCGGACATGCTGCGGGCGCGTGCAAGTGTGTCTAGGCTCTGAACGGACAATGGAAGGAACGTGGAGACCCGGACGGATGCAAGTTTGAAAACATGATGATGCAATGCACATGATGACATGGCAAGATGCCACACTCAAGCAAATGACATGGCAAGACAGCGAATAACTGGAAGACACCTAGCGCATCAGTCTCGGGCGTTGCAACACTCCACCATTACGAGAGGATCTCGTCCCGAGATCTAGGATGGCACCGGAGAGAAACGGAAGAGAAAGAGAAGAGGGAAAACTAAGTTGCTTCTTTGACAATAGAGTGAAACCGACGAACCTTGAGAGGTTGAACAAATTGAAAGAAAGAATACAGCAAAGATGAACAAAGTTGAAAACACTCCGGTAGAAAAGAGGAACGAGGAACATTACTAGAACCTTGTAGGTTGAAAGACATAAGGAAGGGTTGCAATGGACAGGAAGTACATGCAAGCACTCCGGATGAAACGAGATGTACAAGGAACGATAAAGGTCAATTACGAGAACACTCCGGTTGGAAATGGAAGGCAATAATATGAACTTGGCAAAATGAAAGCACTTGGATGAGACTCCGGTTAGAAGAGGAATGATGGACACAACACTCCGGTTAAAACAAGATAGAGAAGGGATAAGAATGATATAATTTGGACAGCCCTCCGACTGTAAATGGAAGGAATTGAACATGATCTTGGCTAGATGAGAGGAAACTTGACGAAATCAACAGCACACTGCCTTCGGAACTATTGAAAGAATGGCACAAGCGGCAAGAAAGATTTCAAACAGCACTCCGGTTGAGAAGGGAGGCAAAACTTAACAAAACAGGAAGAACTTGAAAAGAGGGCATGACACTCCTGTTGAAAGGATAAGCAAAAGGAAAGAACATGATCTTGGCAAAATGAGATGATGGGACGAAAAGAGCAACGTCGCCATGCCTCTGAAACGAATGAAGGGAAAACTAGATGGTTGGAAAGAAAAAGAACGGAGAAGATGAATGACAACTCTCGCAAGCAACATTGAAAGAGCATGCTTACGAAGAAAAGGTTGAATGGAGTTGTTGGAAAACCAGCAACGAAAAGAATAAGCTTGTTGTGGGCTTATGGAAAACATCTCGAAATCTTGAGGTGAAATTCTGCCACTAACAGAAACGATAGATTGGATTGATATGGACAAGGAGACGAGAAACTTATTTCACCGGGAGGGTAAATGAAGAACTTGGGTCATTTATGAGCACCATAATTATCAACAATCCTTAGGGAAAGCTTTAGGTGAAATATAACCCAAGATAAAATAGAAAGAATTGCACTTCGGAATGCAAGATGAAGAATACTTGAACTCCTCTTGGCGAACACTTTGAGAACGAATTAAATTCTTGATGAACCACCATGTAGAGCCTTCATGAAGAACTTCGGTAACAAAATGATGATAAAAAGAAAGAGTAGTTGAAAACACAAGTGAAGCCTTGCAATGATTTAGAAGGAGATTCGCAACGACGTAACCGAGAAAACTTGGAAGTCCGGAAAAGAAATATGAACAATTGAAATCAAAAAAATCGACAAACCTCTGGAATAAGGAATTAATCATTGGGTGAAACAAGAATAAGAATTATGTAATGCTTATCATTCACCAATTTAAATTGATGACAAGCAACAGATTTGGCATACTACTTATTCTTGTAGAAAGTATTAAGAGAGATATAGCATAAACTTGGGAAAATCTTCAACGAACCACCAGTAGGATTGAAACAACGAATGGATTAATATGATAACCATGGAATAGAATCTTGAGAAAACCACCATAAGAATTGAAAATGAAAGTATCAAAGGCACAATACACGGGGAAGAATTGGAAAACGAAAGATGATACTTGAGGGAATTTAGATACATGAGAACGAAGAGATCACGAACTTATAAGAGAATACTTGAATGATGCACCGGTAAGATTTGGAGAACAAGAGCTGGAAGCTGAGAAAGAATATAATCTTCTGAAATGATGGCCTTCTGAGAATGAAACTGAAAAGACTCCTGGATTGCTCCGGAAGGATGAAAATGATTCTTGCAACCGAAAACAATTATGAGAGGATGGCATCAAGCTTGAACCATGAATCTTGAAGAAACTGGTGCAAGATTTAAGAGAAACTCTTCTTCGATCTTCAAAATTCGGGAATGACGACGTGAAAAACACCACCATGAATTGTTGAGGCACTCCGGAATGGAAATTAGAAAGGTTGAGCCAACGATGAAAGAATTTGACAGATCTTGGAGAAATACAAATGACTGATGATAATTCATTCTTACGTCAACTTGGAGAAGAATTTGATAGTAGCTCCGGAAAATAGAAGAGTCAGGTAAGATCCTGGAAAAGACCTGTGGGTTAGGGCCCACTCAAAAGAAACACCTTCAAACGATTGCTTGAAAAAGGGATATTGCACCGGTTGATTTAAATGACTTGAATGAGATAACATCCTCAAAAGGACTTGAGCGAATTGAGAATGGAAACTTGAGTCTACTGAGATATCATCAGCACTCTGGAATAAATGAATAACACGAAGTGAACTATTATGAGGTGCACCGGTATGGGAAAACATTTGAAACGAGGAAAAGATATGACTGACAAAGCTTGAATTTAATCCACCGAAGAAGAAAAGGGAACGAAGAATAAAGAACTTGTAGCTTCCTTAGTATCTTCCTGAGAATCACCGGATAAGAACATTTACGGAAAGGAATGAAGAGGCTTCACATGAATAAAATGGATACTTGATTCAGAAATCTGAGTCCTTGGAGAAAAAGGGAGGGAGGGTGGGAAAAACAAAGAGAACTTGGGCAGATGGAACAACACCGTTGAGAAGAACTGATAATAGATCTTACAGATGGGAAGAATGATGGGATCATCTCAAAGAGAAACGCACCGGTTGAAAATAGAATTGGGATGACAATCTCGATAAATAAGAAGGATTAATGTTCACATAGAAATATGAGAACACCACTTAGGGAAGGTATGGAATCAACACTTGACTTCGAAGCAACTCCAATACCACAATCAAAACAAAAACAAAGGATTGGCTTGCAGAATAAGCTGGAAACAAACATATGATAGACCCCATATCGTATCATGTGTCTGTTGGAAAGATATCCTACGATATACTTGAATTCCCACTTATAAACTCACTACATCCAGCTGTATCCATCCTTCAACACATAACCAAGAAACCTCCAGAAATCATTTACCTCAACCTTTGAAAAGCATCTATTATACGAGTTATGGTAATACTCCCGAACTCCCGCCCCAGTACTAGGTGGCGTCGAGGTTATCTCACCAACAACTACATAAAGGAGATTTTCGATGTCGGCGAGCTCAAGTATTCCAGAACTGCAACGATAAAATTGTGACGACAACACCTCGGAGCTCAACTCCCCGGGACACTGCCACAACTCCTAAATGTTAGGAGGCACCAAGAACAATGTTCTTGTCACAAAACCATCGGAACGATTCCAAGATACCCGCATGATCCTAAAAAAATTTCGGGAAATTTGAGGAGAGATGAATCAAAACTTCTACGCCAGGAGGCCTCACGAGAGCGACGAAGGGACTGGGGAGTAAAAGAATCTGACTCTCCAATATATATAATCCTATAAGACTCAAAACATTTTTCTAGAATCAACAACATCAGTGATTCGATCAAGCAGGGGGCTCCTAAGTCGGGGAAGGCTCTGATTACCAACTTGTAACACCCACGATGCGGCTATATCTCCCACGTGCCAGGGCACGACTTAGAGGCATAGCCGCATGGTAGGTTTGTCGCAAGAGGGGTGATCTTCACACGATTCCATGTACTGAATAAGAAAGGGATAAAGAGTTAGCTTACAATCGCCACTTCACACAAATACAAGTTAACATACATCATCCAGAATACAATCAAGGTCCGACTATGGAACCAAAATAAAAGAAGACAACCCCAATTGCTAAATCTCTGACTGTCCCAACTGGGCTCCACTACTGATCAACTGGAAACGAATCAACACAACGAACACGATCTTCATCGAGCTCCCACTTGAGCTGGGTTGCGTCACCTGTACTGGTATAATCGGCACCTGCAACTGTTTGGAAGTATCTGTGAGCCACGAGGACTCAGCAATCTCACACCCGCGAGATCAAGACTATTTAAGCTTGTGGGTAGGGAAAAGGTAGTGAGGTGGAGCTGCAGCAAGCACTAAGCATATATGGTGGCTAACTTATGCAAATAAGAGCGAGAAGAGAAGCAAAGCACGGTCGTGAACTAGAAGTGATCAAGAAGTGATCCTGAAACTACTTATGTTCAAGCAAAACACAAGAACCGTGTTCACTTCCCGGACACCGCCGGAAAGAGACCATCACGGCTACACATGTGGTTGATGCATTTTAATTAAGTTAAGTGCCAAGTTCTCTACAATTGAATATTAACAAATTCCCATCTGCCCATAAAGGTGGGCACAGTTTTCGAAAGTTCAAAACCCTGCAGGGGTGTCCCAACTTAGCCCATCACAAGCTCTCACGGTCAACGAAGGATATTCCTTCTCCCGGGAAGACCCGATTAGTCTCGGAATCCCGGTTACAAGACATTTCGACAATGGTAAAACAAGACCAGCAAGACCGCCCGATGCGCCGACATCCCGATAGGAGCTGCACATATCTCGTTCTCAGGGCAACACTGGATGAGACATCCTACGAGTAAAACCAAACCTCAAGTTTCCCCGAGGTGGCCCCGCAGTCTACTCCGTTCGGACCAACACTTAGACAAGCACTGGCCCGGGGGGTTTAAAATAAAGATGACCCTCGGGTTGGCCGACCCAAGGGAAGGGTAATAGGTTGTTAGGCAAATGTAAAACCAAGGTTGGGCCTTGCTGGAGGAGTTTTATTCAAAGTGAACTGTCAAGGGGTTCCCATAACACCCAACCGCGTAAGGAACGCAAAATCAAGGAACATAACACCGGTATGACGGAAACTAGGGCGGCAAGAGTGGAACAAAACACCAGGCATAAGGCCGAGCCTTCGACCCTTACCAAGTATATAGATGCATTAAAGTAAACAAGATATAATAATGATATCCCACCAATAACCATGTTCCAACAAGGAACAAACTTCATCTCCACCTGCAACTAGCACCGCTATAAGAGGGGCTAAGCAAAGCGGTAACATAGCCAAACAACATTTTGCTAGGAAAGGTGGGTTAGAGGCTTGACATGGCAATATGGGAGGCAAGATATAGCAAGTGGTAGGTATCGCGGCATAGCAATAGAGCGAACAACTAGCAAGCAAAGATAGAAGTGATTTCGAGGGTATGGTCATCTTGCCTGAGATCCCGCAAGGAAGAAGAATGAGTCCATGAAGAAGACAAACAGACGTAGTCGAACGGATCCTCACAAACGCGACGTTAATGGAACTAACCCAAAGAAGCAACACCGGAAAGAAGCATACAACATGGTAAACAACCATCACATAAAACATGGCATGATGCACAACCAAGTATGATGCATGTCCAGTTTAATGAGGCATGGCATGGCAAAGTGCAACAAACAATACTACAAATTAAGTGGAGCTCAATATGCAACGAGTTGCATACTGACGGAACACCACATGACTTATTTAGTTCTCTCCCGTTTATGTACTCAACAATATTAAATGTTGGTTAGCAAGGCAAGGGGTGAAGCATATGAAAACTACCTATCTAGGCAAATTTAAATGAGGCCGGAACAACAAATAACAAGTCCGGAAAAACCCTCATGTGCATATTTATGGATTTGGTACTGTTCTGCCCTAAACCATATTGTAGAGTTGTTAAACATGCAAAGTAAAGTCACCATGTTAAACTAGGCATTTTGCTACCCCACTTACATATAAAGATTATTTAAAACCAAGCTACGGTTAATTAGTTATGAATTAAAGCATTTTAACATAGCATAGGAGCAAATTAATGCAAACATCATTTTAAACATTTTAACATGGCAAGATAGTGGCATATTATTAATCTACACATAATGCTAAGCATTTTACATATATAAAACATTTTAAACCGATGCACGGTTTGTGAGTTAGGATATGCATGAACATGAGGGGCTTTTTTGTAAAAACCACAGTCTGTGGAAAATATTGAAAATCGCAACAGCAGGAAAAAAACCCTATGGGCCGAAATTGACTAGCCCAAAAGAGGAAATGACAGGGAGTTGCTCACCATGGGCCGAGGCCCACTTGGTGGAGGCAGGACCGAGCGAGGCCGCTGGGCCAGGGCACGGTCAACGCGAGGAGAGGGGGTGAGCGCTGGCTTCGTTCTTCTCCCGTGCGCCTCATGGGTAGAAGAACATGCCGGCGGCACGACGAAGCTCCGGCGACGACGGGGTCCGATGACGCTAGTGAGGCCGAGAACGGGTCGCAGGGCCCCGGATCCGGCCTCGGGGCGACGCGAGAGCACCGGATCTGACGACGAGGACGGTCAGGGAGACGAGCGGCGAAGGTGGTGGACTCCGACGAGGTCAACGGGGCGAGGGAGACTGGATCTGCACCGACGACGGTGCCCTGCATGGGAGAGAGAGAGAGGTGAGGGAGAGGGAGGACAGAGGGAGATGAGAGAGAGAGAGGCGGAACTAGCCAGGGGTCGCCGGCGGCGGCTCCGGGTCGCCAGAGTTCATCCCCGCGCGGTGTGAGGCGACTCAAGCGACGGGGACGAGCGGGAGGGAGCTCGGGGCAAGGGCTCCTGTGGGGCTGCGTGCGTGCAGCGGCGGCTCGGGCCCGGTTGTGGCCCGGAGCGGGCCTCGCGCGGGCTTCGGCGGGCCCTTGGCTATGGGACGGGGAGGCAGGGCGACGTGGCCACACGCCATTGGCTGGAGGCGGCGGCTGGCGGCGGCACAGCGAATCAGAGCTCGCCAAGTGGCGGAGTGGAGGTGGCTGAGCACGGAAATGGAGGAGAAGGTGGGAGGTGGCGGCGGCTGATGATTAGGGGTGCGGAAATTTGCGAGGGGGTAGGTAGCTGCTCAAAATGGAAGGAAAGGTCTATATATAGACACAGGGACTAGGTTAGGGGGGGTTTAGGGGGGGTTTCAGACGCTCCGATCGCGATCTAAAGGCTCTGGTCGAAGGGGGGTTTCGTGGGTTGTGAAGAGAAGGTGAAAGTATCGAGAAGAGGTGTCTAGAGGGGGGGGGGGTGATTAGACACTAAGTGCCAAAAGTTGCAGTTTTTAATATTCTTAAGTTTAAGTGGAGTTTAAGCACCAGTTTAACAAACACAATACATATAAAGCAAGCATGCAATGAGTACATGAGCAGCGGAAAGTAAAGCATGCAACTTGCAAGAATGTAAAGAGAAGGGTTTGGAGTATTCAAACGCAATTGGAGACATGGATGTTTTTGTCATGGTTCCGATAGGTGGTGCTATCGTACATCCACGTTGATGGAGACTTCAACCCACGGAGGGTAACGGTTGCGCGAGTCCGCGGAGGGCTCCACCCACGAAGGGTCCACGAAGAAGCAACCTTGTCTATTCCATCACGGTCGTCGCCCACGAAGGACTTGCCTCACTAGCGGTATATCTTCACGAAGTAGGCGATCTCATTGCCCTTACATACTCCTTAGTTCAACTCCACAATCTTGTTGGAGGCTCCCAAGTGACACCTAGCCAATCTAGGAGACACCACTCTCCAAGAGGTAATAAATGGTGTGTTGATGATGAACCCCTTGCTCTTGTGCTTCAAATGATAGTCTCCCCAACACTCAACTCTCTCTCACAGGATTTTGATTTGGTGGAAAGAAGATTTGAGTGGAAAGCAACTTGGGGAAGGCTAGAGATGAAGATTCATATGGTTGGAATGGAATATCTTGACCTCAACACAAGTGTAGGTGGTTCTCTCTCAGAAAATGTGTATTGGAAGTGTAGGTATGTTCTGATGGCTCTCTCCACGAATGAAGAGTGGGTGGAGGGGTATATATAGCCTCCACACAAAATCTAACCGTTACACACAATTTTCCAAACTCGGTGGGACCGAATTGTTAAACTCGGCCAGACCGATTCAGCAAACCTAGTGACCGTTAGGATTTTCGGTGGGACTGAGATGCAACTCGGTAGGACCGATATGGTTAGGGTTAAGGCATAACGTAATCTCAGTGTGACCAATTACACAAACTCGGTGGGACCAATTTTGGTAATAAGCTAACCAGAGAGTTGGTCAGGTAAACTCGGTGGGACCGATTCGCTCATCTCGGTGAGACCGAAATGTTACAAAAGGGAAACAAAGAGTTTACATTGCAATCTCGGTGGGACCGATCGCTCATCTCGGTAAGACCAAAACGTTACGAAGGGAAACAGAGAGATTACAATCCCATCTCGGTGAGACCGAGATCCCTATCGGTGAGAACGATTTGTCTAGGGTTTGTGGCAGTGGCTATGACATTTGAAACTCGGCGGCGCCGGATAGATAGAATCGGTGGGGCCGAGTTTGACTTTTGGTTTAGGTCATATGTGGATGTGGGAAGGTAGTTGAGGGTTTTGGAGCATATCACTAAGCACTTTGAGCAAGCAAGCCATTAAGCAACACCTCATCCCCTCTTGATAGTATTGGCTTTTCCTATAGACTCAATGTGATCTTGGATCACTAAAATAGAAAATGTAGAGTCTTGATCTTTAAGCTTGAGCCAATCCTTTGTCCTTAGCATCTTGAAGGGGTTCCACATCCTCTAGTCCATGCCACTCCATTGTTGAACTTATCTGAAACATACTAGGTAAGAGTGTTAGTCCAACAAGAGATATGTTGACATTAATTACCAAAACCACCCAGGGAGCACTTGTGCTTTCAATCTCCCCCTTTTTGGTAATTGATGACAACATACATCAAAGCTTTAGATAAAGATATAGAGAATAGCAAGTAAAGCTTAGGAAAGACATGTAACATGCATAGGCTCCCCCTACATGTATGCAATCATGTGAATATTGAATATAGGAGCATGTGAATGCGTAAACATGACAGAGTAAGCAATGTGTTACATGCATCTTGGCTATATGCATCAAAGCAAATGATGTGAATGTGAGAAATGTACCTTCATGCTCATGAGTCCTTCTTGCAAACAGTATGTACATCAGGAAGAACTTCTCATTCACATGACTGTGATGCATATACTTACCTTGTGGTCTTGAGTTGGCTTAGGATGGGATGAACCTACGCAAACAAGGTTAAATAACACAGATACACCTACTGACCAGAGCAAGCAAGAGAAACCACAAGAGAACCAAGACTGGGATGACATGTAGAGTGAGTACTAAGTACCACATTGGATATAGACATGTCCCCAAAGGTAAGGATATGCAATAAAACCAGAGATTTCCTTCCCTTAGATGTCTTGCTCCCCCTGAATCTGCATGGGATATTGGGAGAAGATAGGGAACAAAAAATCAGAGCAACAAAAAAGGAAACAACAGAGCTTGAGCTAAAGCAAGCAACCAAGCATGTCTTTCCCCTCTTAAAGACATGTGACATCTCTCCTCTTGAACACCAAGCATCTGGGGTCTTTGATGATATTACTTTCTCCTAGTTGAGAAACTCTCTCCCCTTGAGTATTCTCTCTTTCTCCCCCTATAGGTAGGATTAAGCTTTGATGTGATCTCTCTCTCCCCATTTGACATCAATTTCCAAGAAGGGCTCTTCTGGACATGTGATACAAATGGGTTGGTCCTCGAGTCACAGAGCAAAGCAGCATGTCTAATATGATGCTGGTAGAGGACAAGAATCATTGAGTGGAGCTGGAGCAAACAGAAATCAGGAATAAGTGACAAGTTGGTTTTCCTGTGGTGGAATCGGTGACTCTGAGTTGTGTGCTTCGGTTGCACCGAAAGATTTCGGTTGGGCCGAAGAGAACAAACCGGTGTGACCGAGTTCATTAGAGTGAAACCACTTGTCACCTCAGCTCACTAGACAAGTAAGATCTCACAAGGATATGCAAGGAATTTACTGAAAGATTTGCAATGAATTGGATGCAGAAAATGCAGAACAAAAAGGAAAGAAAAGAAACTAAAAGTTCTAGATGAAGTTTTTTTGAAAGGGGAAACAAATATGCAAGAGACAAAAGCACGGAGAGACACACGAGAACTTCATCTAGAGATGGTCGGCGACAAAGTCACCTATGTTAGAGTATATTTACTTAGGAGTCAAGTGAGAGCACTTGATCATAGGTCATACTCATCGTTTAAGCTCAAAATGGGGTTACCATTTTTCGTTTAAGCCTTTTGATGTATTCACATCTTGTCGAGTTGCTTTGACTCATGACTTGGAGTAAAGCTTCTTTAAGATGGAATAACATACCTTGGGTGGTGGTGTTGATCTTGCTCATGTAGTTGAACTTGTGTGGGTTGCTCAAGGTTGATGTAGTTCATCAAGGGTTGGGAGCACCACTTAGAGTTTGAGTTCATCTACCTACATGGGTTAGCGTTGCAAGGAAGAGCACTTTTGTATCCAAAATGACAATCATGAGACTCAACATAGAATTTGCCAAAGGATATGTTTGAATGGTTTCGTGCTTCCTTGTCTTCAACCACCATTGTGTAGAGACTTGGTGATGTAGAGATTGCTCAAGATGTGAGTGAGTTGCAATCTCATAGATTTAGATTCAACCAAGTACCTACACGGGTTAGATAACATGCAAGGTACAAATATATCCAAGACATATGAATAGCATCACAAGAGAAATATCAAGGATTAGTCATAGGCTCATGCCCTGCATGTATCAAATGGAGTTCCTACTCCAAGTTTTAAGCATCAATGATGTTCAATTCACCTCTCAACCTGCAAAACACTTTCTCATCAAGTGGTTTAGTGAATATATCCGCCAATTGCTTATCGGTGCGAACATGCTTAAGGTTAATGTCCCCTTTTGCAACATGATCTCGAATGAAATGATGACGAACTTCAATATGCTTAGTTCGAGAATGTTGCACGGGATTGTGAGCAATCTTAATAGCACTTTCATTGTCACATAGCAATGGAACATGTTTCACATATATCCCATAATCTTTAAGAGTTTGGGTCATCCAAAGTAATTGAGCACAACATGAACCAGCGGCAATGTATTCCGCTTCGGCGGTGGATAAGGATACCGAGTTTTGTTTCTTGGAGGACCTAGATACAAGAGATCTACCAAGGAATTGACAAGTACCCAAAGTGGATTTTCTATCAACCTTGTCTCCGGCATAGTCCTAATCGGAGTAGCCAACAAGATCAAAAGAGGACCTCTTAGGATACCAAATGCCAAAATTTGGTGTATGGATTAGGTATCTCACTATCCTTTTCACAGCCTTAAGATGACACTCTTTAGAAGCAGCTTGATATCGTGCACACATGCACACACTTAGCATAATATCGGGATGAGAGGCACATAGATATAACAATGAACCAATCATAGAGCGATAAACCTTTTGATCAACCGGTTCACCATCTTTGGTCAAATCAAGATGTCTACTAGTAGGCATGGGTGTAGTCATACCTTTGCATTCTTGCATATTGAACTTCTTGAATAAGTCCTTGGTGTACTTCGTTTGAGAGACAAAGGTACCTTCCTTAGTTTGCTTGATTTGCAAACTGAGAAAGAATTTGAGTTCACTCATCATAGACATCTCAAACTTCTCGCACATTAGCTTTCCAAACTTCTCACTAAAATGAGGGTTAGTTGAACCAAATATGATATCATCAACATAAATTTGGCACACAAATAGTTCTCCATTAACCCTTTTAGTAAAAAGAGTAGAATCAATTTTACCAATTTCAAAGCATTTTTCAATAAGGAACTTGGTCAAGCATTTATACCATGCTCTAGGAGCTTGTTTAAGACCATAAAGGGATTTGTGAAGTTTGTAAACGTGATTAGGTTTCTTAGGATTGACGAAGCCGGGAGGTTGCTTAACATAAACTTCCTCCTCAATTTTGCCATTTAGAAAAGCACTTTTAATGTCCATTTGGTACAAGGTGATATCATGGTGATTAGCATAAGCAAGTAAGATGCGAATGGACTCAAGTCTAGCAACAGGAGCATATGTCTCACCATAGTCCATACCTTCAACTTGTGTGTAGCCTTGGGCGACGAGACGTGCTTTGTTGCGAACCACTTGTCCATCTTCATCTTGCTTGTTGCGAAACACCCATTTGGTACCAATGATGTTGTGGTTGTTGTCGGGCTTCTCGACCAATGTCCACACTTGATTTCTCTCAAAGTTGTGTAGCTCTTCATGCATAGCGTTTATCCAGTCCGGATCCTCCAATGCTTCTTCAACCTTCATAGGTTCAATGCTAGAGGTGAATGAGTAATGTTCACAAAAGTTAGCTAAACGAGTTTTAGAGCGAGTAATTCTCCCGGTTTGGATATCATTGTAGATTTGCTCGACGGGATGATCCTTAGCAATTCTTGCTCGAACTCGTGAAAGCTTTTGCTTGGGTCGGGGTGGAACATCCTCTTCATCTTGTGCTTCTTCTTGGCCTTCTTCATTGTTGACGTTGTCGTTCTCTTGTCGTGGTGGAGAAGGAGGTTGTTGATGTTCATCTTGGTGCGCTTCCTCGTTTTCTTCATCTTGGCATGTACCACTTGTGGATGCTTCTGTATCAACTCTTGGTTCACCTTGTCGTGAGGTAGAAGCTTCCACTTGGACGGACGAGGTACTCTCCTTCACTTCCGTTGGACGAATCTTGCCAATGGACAAGTCTTGAATTGCTTCCGAAGGGTCTTTGTCTCCTACATCAATTGGCAATTGCTCTACTTGCGAGCCGTTAGATTCATCAAACTTCACATCTACCGTCTCTTCAACCTTTCGGGTGAAATTGTTGTAGACACGGTAAGTGTGAGAGTTTGAGCCATAACCAAGTAGGAAACCTTCATGAGATTTAGGAGCAAATTTAGAACGATGATGCTTATCAAGAATGTAGCACTTTGAGCCGAATACTCGAAAGTATCCAACTTGGGGTTTGTTACTGGTGAGGAGCTCGTATGCCGTCTTGCCGAGTAGCTTGTGAAGATACAAGCGATTTGTTGCATGACAAGCTGTCTCAACCGCTTCCACCCAAAAGTGCTTTGGCATTTTGTACTCATCAAGCCTCGTTCTTGCCATCTCGATAAGAGTCCGATTCTTCCTTTCAACAACTCCATTTTGTTGAGGTGTGTACGTAGCCGAGAACTCGTGTGAAATCCCTTCTTCGTCAAGAAAGGTGTCCACATTTGCGTTCTTGAACTTTGTTCTGTTGTCACTCCGAACCTTCTTGATCTTCATGTCAAACTGATTTTGGACCTTCCTAGTGAAGTTTTTGAAGATCTTTTGGACCTGCAATTTGTCATCAAGAAAGAACACCCACATAAATCTTGAAAAATCATCAACTATGACTAGACCAAATGAGTTACCACCGAGACTCTTGTAGGCATTTGGACCAAAGAGATCCATGTGAAGTAGCTCGAGTGGTCTTCTTGTGGTCATGATGTTCTTTGCGCGGTGACTTCCTCCAACTTGTTTCCCTGCTTGACAAGCACTACAAAGTCTATCCTTGTCAAATATGACATCTTTTATTCCAAGGATATGATCACCTTTAATAAGCTTATCAAGATTTCGCATACCAACATGACCTAGTCTTCTATGCCACAACCAGACTTTAGAAGATTTGGTAATTAAGCAAGTTCTAGGTTGAGCCTTTTTAGTGAAATCAACAATGTAAAGATCTCCTCTACGTATACCGGTAAAGACCATTTTATGATTGTCTCTACGAAACACTTGGCAATCTACTTCAGTGAATAAGACATTGAAACCGAAATCCACAAGTCTAGAAACTGAAAGTAAATTGTATCCAAGGGATTCAACGAGCATGAAATTTTGTATGGAGCTATCATGTGAGATGGCCACCTTACCAAGGCCAACCACCTTACCCTTCGAATTATCACCAAAAGTGACATATTTTCGAGGGTCGTCGTTTTCAGCAAGCTCATGGAACATATCTTTATCTCCGGTCATATGATCAGTACATCCACTATCAAGGACCCATTCCTTTCCTCCAGCCATGTAGCCGCGAAGATTTGCCATAAGACCAAAATGCCTCATTGCATCATCAAGATCATAGTCACTATCATCATATTCATCATAGTATCCATGTTCAACATCATCTTGTGATTGATCAATTCCTAGAGAGGGTAATTCATTAGATAAATGATCATCGCAATGGTTACCTTTATGAATTCTAATAGCTTCGGATATCATATCGCTAATGATTCCAACATTTCCTTTAGCACGCATGAGATTGGTAAGCTCAAATAGACAATCACCAAAGCTAGGATCACTAGAGTTCATCTTACTCAAGGCAATAGACTTATGGAGAATTTCGTCTAAATTTTTCAAGGAATAATCTGGAAATCGTTCCTCAAGAAATCTCCATATGGTGTAGGCACACTTGAGAGTAGGCAAACATCTAATCAAGTTTCTAGGCAAGCCTCTAATGATGAGCTCAACAGTTCTAAGATTGCGAATCATGTCAATATCTTCATCTAGGGTAGGGTGCAAAGGATCAACATGAGGTGCACGAGGGCTAGTAATGTACTTGTTCAAATGATATTCATTGAAAATCTCAAGCATTTCATTTTTCCACTCATGAAAATACTCTCCATCAAGAATAGGCACTCTATGTCTAAGACTCCCCAAAGTAGACACATCCATCTTCCTCCAATGGTGTTTAAACCAAGGCAATGGAGACCAAAGCTCTGATACTAATTAAAGGATCGAGAAGAGGTGTCTAGAGGGGGGGTGATTAGACACTAAGTGCCAAAAGTTGCAGTTTTTAATATTCTTAAGTTTAAGTGAAGTTTAAGCACAAGTTTAACAAACACAATACATATCAAGCAAGCATGCAATGAGTATTGAGCAGCGGAAAGTAAAGCATGCAACTTGCAACAATGTAAAAAGAAGGGTTTGGAGTATTCAAATGCAATTGGAGACACAGATGTTTTTGTCGTGGTTCCGATAGGTGGTGCTATCGTACATCCACGTTGATGGAGACTTCAACCCACGGAGGGTAACAGTTGCGCGAGTCCAAGGAGGGCTCCACCCACGAAGGGTCCACGAAGAAGCAACCTTGTCTATTCCATCACGGTCGTCGCCCACGAAGGACTTGCCTCACTAGCAGTAGATCTTCACAAAGTAGGCGATCTCCTTGCCCTTACAAACTCCTTGGTTCAACTCCACAATCTTGTTGGAGGCTCCCAAGTGACACCTAGCCAATCTAGGAGACACCACTCTCCAAGAGGTAACAAATGGTGTGTTGATGATGAACCCCTTGCTCTTGTGCTTCAAATGATAGTCTCCCCAACACTCAACTGTCTCTCATAGGATTTGGATTTGGTGGAAAGAAGATTTGAGTGGAAATCAACTAGGGGAAGGCTAGAGATCAAGATTCATATGGTTGGAATGGAATATCTTGACCTGAACACAAGTGTAGGTGGTTCTCTCTCAGAAAATGTGTATTAGAAGTGTAGGTATGTTCTGATGGCTCTCTCCACGAATGAAGAGTGGGTGGAGGGGTATATATAGCCTCCACACAAAATCTAACCGTTACACACAATTTCCCAAACTCGGTGGGACCGAATGGTTAAACTCGGTCGGACCGATTCAGCAAACCTAGTGACCGTTAGGATTTTCGGTGGGACTGAGATGCAACTCGGTAGGACCGATATGGTTAGGGTTAGGGCATAACGTAATCTCAGTGTGACCGATTACACAAACTCGGTGGGACCGATTTTGGTAATAAGCTAACCAGAGAGTTGGTGAGGTAAACTCGGTGGGACCGATTTGCTCATCTCGGTGAGACCGAAATGTTACAAAAGGGAAACAGAGAGTTTACATTGCAATCTCGGTGGGACCGATCGCTCATCTCGGTAAGACCGAAACGTTACGAAGGGAAACAAAGAGATTACAATCCCATCTCGGTGAGACCGAGATCCCTATCGGTGAGACCGATTTGCCTAGGGTTTGTGGCAGTGGCTATGACATTTGAAACTCGGTGGCGCCGGATAGATAGAATCGGTGGGGCTGAGTTTGACTTTTGGTTTAGGTTATATGTGGATGTGGGAAGGTAGTTGAGGGTTTTGGAGCATATCACTAAGCACTTTGAGCAAGCAAGCCATTAAGCAACACATCATCCCCTCTTGATAGTATTGGCTTTTCCTATAGACTCAATGTGATCTTGGATCACTAAAATAGAAAATGTAGAGTCTTGATCTTGAAGCTTGAGCCAATCCTTTGTCCTTAGCATCTTGAAGGGGTTCCACATCCTCTAGTCCATGCCACTCCATTGTTGAACTTATCTGAAACATACTAGGTAAGAGAGTTAGTCCAACAAGAGATATGTTGACATTAATTACCAAAACCATCCAGGGAGCACTTGTGCTTTCAGAAGGTTTGGGCTGAGATGAGAGGGAATGAGTGCAGCCCGGCAACTGTTTTCGGAGACTGAAAACATCCGATGTTAGACCGGCTATAATGCCGCTATAAGTTTAACGGTTGGGCTATCAAACGAGCTCAGAATGCGATGAGATTTGACAAGCGGTCTACTAACAACATAACAACACCGCATGTCAACTTTCAACGTATTCGGAGAACATTTTCCGGTCACTTATAAAATATTATTTCGGACATGCCGCTGGCGCGTGCAAGTGTGTCTGGGCTCAGAACGGATAATGGAAGGAATGTGGAGACCCGGACAGATGCAAGTTTGAAAACATGATGATGCAATGCACATGATGACATGGCAAGATGCAACACGCAATCAAATGACATGGCAAGACAATGAATAACTGGAAGACACCTGGCGCATCGGTCTCAGGGCGTTACAAGGCGCTCCGTGAGCCACGTCGCCCACAGCCGGGGGCGGGCGAGGCAGCGAGAGGGATGGTGCAGGAGAGCCCCCCGCGGCGCTGACGAGCTCGGTGATGCGGTCCAACCAGTCCTCGTAGAGGTCGTCGACCGAGCGGTAACGCAGGAGCTCGCGTGCCATAAGCAGCGCGGCCTGCGCATCCGTGGGTGCGTGGCGAGCGTGAGACGATGAGCCGGCCGGAGTCAGTGACGGGGTGGTGGTGCGACCATCTTGCCACACGGAGAGGTGCAGTGAGGAGGCTTGCTTCTCGTTTGCCACCGGGCCAATAGTGGCGTTGGTGGTGGGTGAC
The DNA here is from genome assembly GCF_002162155.2 of Triticum dicoccoides. Lineage (NCBI taxonomy): Eukaryota > Viridiplantae > Streptophyta > Magnoliopsida > Poales > Poaceae > Triticum > Triticum dicoccoides. The sequence continues at coordinate 484,137,453 of NC_041392.1, read as the reverse complement.
GGAGAACGACGGGGAGGCCCGCCGACAGGGGCTGTCTGAGCGACACAGGTGGCGAGAGCGGCCCGGCGCTCAGCGCGGGCCCGGCGAGCGTCGGCCATGAACTTGGTGGAGTGGAGAAGCGCGGATTGACGAGGGGAAAGCTTCGGCGCACCCCTACCTGGCGCGCCAAATGTCGGATTTCGGGTTCCGGCAAAACCCTTGAGGTTCAAACACTGGGGTGCGCACGAAGATCTCTCCTCCCTCTAGCTTGCGCACATCATGATCTCACGGCCTAGCTCGACGGACCCAGAGAACAAGAGAACAGAAGATTTATACTGGTTCGGCCACCGATGTGGTGCAATACCCTACTCCAGTGTGGTGTCGTGGATTGCCTCTTGGGCTGAGGATGAACAGTTACAAGGGAAGAACAGCCTACTGAGGAAAGGTGTCCTTGTGCTTGGTGAACTTGTGTGAGGCTATGGATGGAATGGCTCCGATCCAATATGAGTTGCCTCCTACGATGGTGGCTAGTCCTATTTATAGAGGCCCTAGTCCTCTCCCCAAATATTGAGCGGGAAGGGATCCCACAAAGGCCAAATTCGAAGGGAGACAACTAGTACAAGTTATCCTGACTAAAGGTGGTCTTCGCCTGCCAAAGGCTCTGGTGGTGACGTCGTCTTTGGCTCCACAGTGACCTCCGTCATGCCGTCCTGCTGGTCTTGGTCTTGTTGCACCGATATGGAAACCTTTGCCTGATGCCTCGGGACTCCTCGCCTACACTTTCCCCTTTAGCACCAAAGAGGAAACAAGGACACTATGCGCGCTGGCGCCCGCCTGGCCTTGGTCGTCATGGCTTACGTCACGGGGACCTCGCGAGGTATCCCTCGCCTTGATCTCTCCGCCCCTCGCGAGCCAGCCTGGTGAGGCCGCCCACGAGGAGGTCTTGCGTCGTCCGCCTCACGAGGCTTGGCCCCTCGCAAGGGTCTTGAGTGTTCGCTGGTGAAGATGGGTCGTACGGGGACGCTGGTGGAGCCACGCTGTGGGCCGCAAGCAGGCAAGTCTGGGGACCCCTGTTCCCGGGACACCGACACATGGACATCATCATATATGTATTTCACCCTATGTCTATGGATACCCTTGTGTGTTCCTGGTGGGACTAACCCATGTAGGTATTGAAAGTGCAACTCACTCCAATGGATTGCTCCAAATGATCTACATCAACATTGAGCATCCACATCTTCAACATCTACATGAAGTCATCATCGACAAAACCCAAGGTTAGTTCATCCCTCTTAGGGGGGATATCAAATCTAGGGGGAGTTATTCTCTAAGAATTGAGCAAAAGCAACTCTAATGATGTGAACACAACAATGCTTTATGTAAAAGTGGTAACCCCATTTGCTCTTAAATGATGAGTATGACCTACAATCAAATGTTCTCATTTGACTCCTCAGTCAATATACTCATATGTAGATGACCTAGTCATCGCCAATTGCTTGATAGATGCTAGAGTGTTTGTGCATGCTTTGCCATATATTTTATTTGTTATCTTATTGTGTGAGCATGTTGGTTGCATAATTTTCTCCATTCGAGGACATCGATTTGTTGCTTTGATTGTTTGGTTTTCTTATTACCAAATGGATGGACAAGAATGCCTAAGTACTCCCTCTAGCTATCTATGTTTTTTCTCGTCTCAAACTCTATTCATGCTACATCACAAAGTTTGAACAAGTCGAATTAGGACCCTCCGGGTGAGGAGCACTCAGAGCCACCGATCCGTCAAGGGCTTAAACTTCCAAAACCTCTTAATGCATCTCGGTCAGACCAAATCATCACACTCGGTCTCATTGAATTCATTAAGTTGATCTAGGTTTTCATCTTGGTACAACCGATTTGAACAATTCGTTCACATTGAATTGCGGTAACTGCTAGCAGTTTTGCATCTCGGTGCCACCGAGTCGTTCCACTCGGTCACACCGACAGTGACTGGGTATATATACCACGGGTTGAAATTTTGGAAATTCCTCCATACCTCTCGACCGCGCCTTCCCAGCTCTGCTGCCCCCTTGGTCTCCAGATCGTTGCCAGTATCCTCCTGCTGCTGGTCTCTGTCGCCGTCAACGTTAATCTCACCGCCGTTGTCGCCATAGAGAGTTCGTCGCCAAGTTAGGGTACAGACTCAACCTCTTTGTGCGTTCTCTTTTTCTGATTCTTGCACAAATATCATCTCCATTATTCTTACCACGAATGAGATCAATCTATCCACCAGAAAATTCCATTAGAATAGATTTGATGCAAAAACTTAGGGTTAGGTTTCTGCCGAACTCATCTCGGACCGACCGATCTGAGGATCTCGATCTCACCGATTTGGGTCAGGCCATTGCACAAGTAAAACTCGGTCTGACCAAAGCGTACTAATCGGTGTGACCGAAATCACTTACTCTATGAAACCCTAGCATCTCGGAGTCACCAAACTGCATCTCAGTGACCGAAACTACATGTTTAGATTCCATTATTGCTTCGATGTCACTGAGTTTGTCAAATCGATAGCTCCGAAATGCTTTCTGCAGAAAACTAAAGTTAAGTTTTTGTCTCAATAGTTTTGCAAAAATAGCTGTGCTTTGTGATGATCATCCACTATACCTATACATATCTATTCACATGGTCAGTTTCAGAGATGTCAGAGGGCAGTGACAGTCAGAACAGGTTTGAGGAGCAGGTGAATCTTAGTGAGGGCACTAGTACCTCCAACAATAGTTATGATGAAGGTAGCAGAAGCACTCCCAGCAACTTGCCTAAGGCTGCTACTAGGAAAAGGAAGAAGAGAACCTCAGAATCTGAAGATGAGAATTTTTTTGTTAATGAGGAAGTAACCTCAAAGAAAAAGGTGCTCAAGAAGGAGTATGATGCTGCTGCTGCCACAAAGTCTGGTATGCCAAAGAAAGCTCCTGCTAAGAGGAAGCCCATGTCAAAAGCCAGAGCCTCCACTCAGGAAACTATGGACTTCACTCTTGATTCAAGAGAGGAATAGGCTGCTAAAGGAAAGAAGAGAGAGCGAGAGAGAGCAAAGGCTGCTAAAGCAGCAATGGCAGCTAGTGCACATGCTTCACAAGTGATACTCAAGACCAAGCAAGATCAACTCAGTTATCTGCTTGAGGCTACTATGAGTATTGAGAAGGTCTTTGCCACTGAGGGAGTCCTGGATTAGGGGATCTCCGGACAGCCGGACTAAATCCTTTGGCCGGACTGCTGGACTATGAAGATACAAGATTGAAGACTTCGTCTCGTGTCCGGATGGGACTCTACTTGGCGTGGAAGGCAAGCTAGGCAGTACGGATATGGATATCTCCTCCTTTGGAACCGACTTTGTGTAACCCTAGCCCCTTCTGGTGTCTATATAAACCGGAGGGTTTTAGTCCGTAGGACGACATACAATCATACCATAGGCTAGCTTCTAGGGTTTAGCCTTTCCGATCTTGTGGTAGATCAACTCTTGTAATACTCATATCATTAAGAATAAATCAAGCAGGACGTAGGGTTTTACCTCCATCAAGAGGGCCCAAACCTGGGTAAAACATCATGTTCCCTGCCTCCTGTTACCATCCGCCTTAGACGCACAGTTCGGGACCCCCTACCCGAGATCCGCTGGTTTTGACACCGACATTGGTGCTTTCATTGAGAGTTCCTCTGTGTCGTCGCCATTAGGCTTGATGGCTCCTACGATCATCGATAGCGACGCAGTCTAGGGTGAGACTTTTCTTCCCGGACAGATCTTTGTGTTCGGCGGCTTCGCACTACGGGCCAACTCACTTGGCCATATGGAGCAGATCGAAAGTTATGCCCCTGGCCACCAGGTCAGGTTTGGAAGCTTAAATTACACGGTCGACATCCGCGGAGACTTGATCTTCGACGGATTCGAGCCCCTGCCTTGTGCGCCGCGCAGTCATGATGAGTACGATTTAGCTCTATCATCGGACCATATTCAGGAGATCGCACCGGCAGCCGCCCCGAGCCTCAATTCGGAGCCAGTTGCGCCATCCATGGACGGGTGGATGGACCCCGTCATGAGGCCGTACCCTCAGCGGCGATCGAGCCGAATATCGACCTTACCCATCATGAGAGCCGTGTTGCCAAACTGTCGGATCCTTCTCTGGCCACGAACTCCGAACCGCCTGCGCCCGTACCTATCGAATCCGATTGGGCGCCGATCATGGAGTTTACCTCCGCAGATATTTTCCAGCACTCGCCCTTCGGTGACATTCTGAACTCATTAAGGTCTCTCTCCTTGTTAGGAGAATCCTGGCCGAACTACATCTGGCAGGATTGGGATGCGGATGACAAAGAAATTCGCCGCCCACCCACCACCCACTTAGTATCCACTGTCGATGACTTAACCAACACGCTCGACTTCGACTCCAAAGACATCGATGGTATGGACGACGATGCAGGAGTCGAAGAAGAACCACTGCTCATAGGGCATTGGACGCCCACTTCATCACATAACGTATACATGGTGGACACACCCAAAGAAAATAACGACAAGGAATGGAAGGACGCAGTGATGGGTGGTTCCCTCGAGCAGCAGTCAAAGCGGCAGCGTAAACGCCGCCCCAAATCCTGCCCCGGCAGAAATAACGATCACATAGACCCAGTGTTAGAGCAGGGTGAACCATTGACGACCACGGTAACACGGAAAATCAAGCCGAACAACCCAACCCCGTCGAAGATAACAGTCCTGACGACATCACACCGGACAGGTGCCAGGAGCAATGTAATGCCCACCAAAGGCTTGTTGCCACGGCGAGGAGTCTGAAAAACAGAAGCAAAGGCTCAACGCTGTACAAGACACACTCAAAATAAAATGGAGTGAAGTACTCAACACAGCAGCAAAGTACGGCAGTAATCGCCACACCAAGAGCTACCCGAAGCGGAAGTTGCTACCTGAATTCGATGAGGAGGCCTTAGATCCCCCGCAACCAAAAATTAAAATGGCCATCCGGCCAGATAGACGACCTCACGGCCAACATAAAGCGGCAAACAATGCCGCACATAAGCCAATGCGCGACCCACGCGAAGGCTCGCATCAAAAGGACGGCGCAACCAGATCCATCTATGGACCACGCAAGCGCGCTCCAGCATACGATGCAATACAACAAACATCCGAATACCATGGTACACCCAGATACAGGGGTGCCGCACACCCCCTATGTTTCATCGATGAGGTGCTGGACCATGAATTTCCAGAGGGATTCCAACCCGTAAACATAGAGGCATACGACGGAACAACAGACCCTGGGGTCTGGATTGAGGACTATATCCTCCATATCCATATGGCTCGAGGGGATGATCTCCACGCCATCAAGTACTTACCCCTCAAGCTCAAAGGGCCATCTCGGCACTGGCTTAAAAGCCTCCCTGGAAGCTCCATTGGAAGCTGGGAAGAGCTTGAAGACGCCTTTCGGGCAAATTTTCAAGGGACATATGTCCAACCACCGAATGCAGGCGATCTAAGTCATATAACTCAACAGCCCGGAGAGTCAGCCCAAAAGCTTTGAAACAAGTTTCTTACTAAAAAGAACCAAATAGTCGATTGTCCGGACGCCGAGGCCTTGGCAGCCTTTAAGCACAGCGTCCGAGACGAATGGCTTACCAGGCACCTCAGCCAAGAAAAGAACAATGGCAGCATTAACAAGCCTCATGACCCGCTTTTGCACGGGCGAGGACAGCTGGCTAGCCCGATGCAGCACCAGCGACCCAAGTACATCCGAAGTTAGAGATGGAAACGGGAAATCATGACGCAGCAAAAATAATAAGTGCCGGAATAAAGAAGATAGCCCGAAGAGCACGGCGGTAAACGCCGGGTTCATAAGCTCTAGGCCAGGTCAGCAAAAGCCGCCCTCTAAAGGCGCTAGAGATGAACTATCCAGCTTAAACAAAATTCTGGACCAAATATGTTAGATCCATAGCACCGCCGATAAACCTGCAAATCATACCCATAGAGAATGTTGGGTCTTCAAGCAGTCCGGCAAGCTCAACGCTAAACATAAGGGGCAGGATAAACCAAGCGAAGACGAGGATGAGCCTCGCAAGCAAAACACTGGGGAACAGAATAAATTTCCACCAGAAGTCAAAATAGTAAACGTGCTACACATGATAAAAGGGAGAACCAAATCGGCACTCCTAGTCAAACATGCCCAAGGGCCTATCACCGCGGAGTTCTGCCACTGGCCATCTCAACCGATCACCTTCGACCATCAGGATTACTCAGCAAGTATCTGGAACGCAGGGTGGGCTGCCTTGGTATTAGATCCAATAATTGATGGATACCACTTCACACGAGTCCTGATGGACGGTGGCAGCAGCTTAAACCTGATATATCAGGACACAATCCGCAAAATGGGGATCGACCCAACGAAAATTCGCCACAACAACACTACCTTTAGAGGAGTAACGCCAGGCCCAGGGGCTCATTGCATGGGCTCCCTGCTACTAGAGGTTATATTTGGCTTCCCCGATAACTTACGGAGCGAAAATTTAACCTTCCACATTGCTCCGTTCCAAGGTGGCTATCAAGAACTACTTGGACGTGAAGCTTTCGCTCGCTTTAATGAAATACCACATTACGCTTCCCTCACACATAAGATGCCCGGTCCACGTGGCATCATTACAGTAAATGGAAATATTGAGCGATCCCTGCGGGCCGAAGAGAGTGTGGCTGCCTTGGCAGCCGCACACTAAAACGGCCTCACCAACTAAAGCATTCGATAGGTCGTCAAGACCACGGACACGGTTAGACGAGTCCGGTGCAGCTATAGGAAATTCATACAGGTTTGATGGCCACAGCCCTATTACAAATACAAGGGGCTCAACGCACATAGACAAGTGGCAATTTTTACTCATCTTGAACTGTAGATGGTTTCTTTAAACCCACCTTTGTGCACGACAACTTTTCACCTAAGTTCCTCTCTTTTACAGATGACAATCATGCTACACCCGTCCAGGATATGGCACAATGGAGACACAGGCGCAGACGTGCAGCAGGGACCCGTTCTAAGGATTCTTTTTAGATTAAGACCCTGCATCAACCTTTTTTACTGTCTCTTGTTGATACACATCCCTTGGATTCTCGGTACAATTGAGAAGGATGCTGGCGTCTTGGCATGTGGCCACGTCAGAACAATGCACGTACCTGGACATTAGGGGCTCCTTACAAAGGGCACTATTTAGGCCCGGTTTACACCATAAAGACCGAATACCTTAGGGAGTGTTCGGCGTCGCGAGTTCGGCCTTATATGCATTAGCTCCGAATCATGTCTTGGGTAAAATGTTGGGTTTGCCCGGCTCCTGTGTTTTGCCGCCTTACGTTCCGCTCTATCGGCTAAGTCGGCACCAGGAGAACTACTGCGATTGTGCCCTGGTTCATCCGGACAAGCACCTCAGTAGAGAAAGCCGAAAACTGACTGTCATGATATAGCGCGAGACTGGTCAACCACTCGATGACCTATCGGAATCCTAGAATTCCTCCGCCTTAACGAAGGGACGTTTCCCAGCCGGTCATGTACGCACCCCGAACTCGGGAGAGTGCAGCGCCACCAGGGGCTATATAGTAGCCCCACTGTCAAACTCATATGGCTAAGTGAAAGTGCTAAAGCATTATAGTCTGGTTGCCTAGTTCGTTGCGCTCTCACCTCCTTAGTAGGACCAAGACGTTGGATTAAGTGTGAATACGCGTCTTCTGCGAACACCCCCGCATTATATGCGTGGGGGCTGAAGCCGACGACTGCAATCTTTCAGGTTATACACATGTATACATAAAATGGCCGCACAGGAGGCATCACAATACTTTCGGGCAAAAGTATAAATATAGCCTTGATAAAATTAATAAAACATTGTTTTTACAATGGGAATACATGTCACTCAAACATAATATTCTTCGAGCACTGGGCCTCTATCAAACGAGCACCCTCAAGAACTTCTTCAAAATAGTGCTCGGCAGCCACTCGGCCTATGGCCGAACCTTGTGCCGCAACAGTGGTAGCATCCATTTCCGCCCAGTATGCTTTGACACGGGCAAAAGCCATTCGCGAGCCTTCTATGCACGCCGACCTCTTCATCGCATGGATGCGCGACATCGCACCAAGGAACTGCTACACTAAGCTGAAATAGTTGTTCAGCTTCGGTTTTTCCGGCTACAGATGATCTACGACGAACCTCATGGCAAGTCTGGACAATCTATTGAGTTCGGCCCATTCGGCAAGATGATCAGTTAGCGGAAGCAGACGCTCTGGAACATTAAACTACAACCAGAATAGCTTGTCCACTTCACGATATGTTTGATCTCGGAAGTATTCGGCCGCATCGACAGCACTCGCTGTCAAATCCAGATATGCGTCTGCCGAACTCCACAGCCGATCCAGAGGGGTGTACCGCGGATCTCCGAACTTCCTCCGCAGCAAAAAGGGCTTCCCAGCCACAATATCACTGGCTTCATGCAGCTCCTCCTTCTTTGCTCTCATGGCAGAGCGGGTGTCTTTGGTCGCCATCGTGGCCTTTTGGAGGTCCGTCGCCTTTGTTCGGTTTTCTTCTTCAAGGACCTGACAACGGTCGGCAGTTTCTTTTAACTCTATAGCCATCTTGGCCATTTTCTCTTTGCTCTCGCAATGCGCGGCCTTCTTGGCTCTTAACTCTTCAGCCGCCTTCAAAGCAGCCGCATTACTACTCCTTGCTTGTTCTCTGGCTCGGGCAAGTTCCGCCCGAAGGGTCTCCACAGTGGCAGCTCCATCTGCAGTCACAACATATTAAAGATACTGGCATCACGCTGCTCTTACTATGTGACATTTACCAGAAAATATCACTTACCATGTGCCTCGTCAAGCCGCTTGTTAACAAGCTCGATGTCGGCATCCACCGCATCCAGTTATCGCTTTAGTTCGGCAAACTCATGAGTCTGGCTAGCCACCGGAGCTTCCACTACCTGCACATAAAGGCGGTATGGTTATTACCTAGGACTACGATCCTCTATTTGCCACCGTTCTCGGTGACAACCAGAGTCTCAGGGGCTACTATCTACACCGGGCACACCTAAAAACGTGCGGCACCATCACAAAGGTATATCATTTTACGTACCTCAAAGCCCGTTAGTAGACTCATAAAGGCGTCATGCAGCCCGCTTTCAGCGGATGAAATCCTTTCCATCACCGTACCCATCAACGCACGGTGTTCTTCCGAGATGGTCGCTCGCTTCAGCAGATCCCTCAGTACGTCCGATCGCATACCAGACGGCGCCGGACTCTTTTGTATGCCCTCTTCAAGAGCCGGATGCTGGGGACTTCGGGTGACTATGGGATTATCTTCTGGCCTCACCGGATCCGGAGAGGCCCTCCGTGATGACACTTCAAGGTCGCCCGCTTCTTGAGCGGGGGAGTCCGGGGGAGGCGTTTCGCTCTCCATCATCTCTGGAAGAAGGTCCCCTGAAGACGAGCTCTATTGAGAAGGGCTAAGATCCGAACTGCAAGATAAACGCTTCGGTTAGTTTCCTCGGAAGTAAGGTAGAATATTTCTGCTATCAAGTAAATTTTGATCACTTACGACTCGTTAGAGGGCTGATCCCCGCACGAACTTTGTGCGGCAAAAGCACCCTCCAAGACGGGACCCTCTGGTGGAGTTTTCTTCTCCCGTTTGGAAACCTTGGTTTCTGGATCATCAGAGGTAGTCCTCTTCCTCCCCCAGGGCGAAGGAATGTCAGACTCCTTCTCTTGGCTATCCTTCCTCACGGAGACGCTCGTTCCCTCGGTTGGAGCAGATAGCGGTGGAGGCCCGCTTTGTCCCTCTTCATTCCCCCCTTCATCTTCCTTTGCGGGCACCAGGCAAGGTGCTGGCTCGAGCATCTTTTCCAGCACCGGATTGTCCAAGCCTTCGGGAAGGGGAGCCGAACACCGGATCATCTTCGCCTTTGCTATCCAGTCCTGGTCAAAGAGCGATCCTTCAGAATGATGTCATGATAAAAGAAAGACAGTGTGTTCGGCTAGAGGATTACTTACTTGGGCCGCGGTGCGGTTTCTGCTCAGGCCCACGTCCTCGGAGGTATCCGGACACTCTATCTGGGGACCGAAGAACGACTGGTACATCTCCTCGTGCGTCAGGCCGAGGAAATTCTAAATAGCGCGCGGTCCTTCCGGGTTGAATTCCCATAAACGAAGGGGCCGGCGTTTGCAAGGCTGGACTTGACGAACCAGCATGACTTGCACTACCATAACCAAACTAAAATATCCCTCGAAGAGATCCCGGATGCGGCTCTGTAGTATGGGCACGTCCTTGGCTGGACCCCAGCTCAGCCCCCTGCTGATCCATGACATCAGTTGTGGTGGGGGGCCCGAGCGAAAGACGGGGGAGCTACCCACTTGGCACTTCTGGGAGCGGTGATGTAGAACCACTCCCTTTGCCATAATACGGACACCTCTGGAAAGGAACCTTTTGGCCACGGAGCTCTAGCAATCTTGCTTATTAATGCACCTTCGCACGCTGCATACTTCCCCTCGATCGTCTTCGGCTTCACATCAAAGGTCTTGAGCCACAGGCCGAAGTGAGGGGTAATGCGGAGGAAGGCCTCACATATGACAATAAATGCCGAGATATGGAGGAAGGAATCCGGGGCTAGATCGTGGAAATCAAGCCCGTAATAGAACATCAAACCCCTAACGAAGGGATCTAGAGTGAAGCCTAGTCCTCGGAGAAAGTGGGAGATGAACACGACATCTTCGTTGGGTTTAGGAGTAGGGACGACCTGCCCTCGGGCGGGCAGCCGATGCGAGACTTCTGCGGTCAAGTATCTTGCCTCCCTCAACTTCCTGATATACTCCTCCGTGACGGAGGAGGGCATCCACCGGCCCTGGAGGCTGGATCCGGACATGATTGAAGGTTCGAAGCACCTGACCTGAGCTTTGTGTGTTAGAACTCGAGGCGGGGGAAGGATTCGATTGAGCACGGGAGGAAAAAAGTAAAAACCTTGACCCTTTATAAAGAGGGTGAATGTCAAGTGTCCTCCTCGTGGCCGTTTGGGGCTTGCCTAAAATCTAGGAGTCCTAAGCATGGTTGGGTTACCCACGCCCATATTGATGAGAATCCCGTAATAAGGGGGACACGATCTCTGCTTTGACAAGATGTGTCAAAAAAACTGCCTCGCGTTATGTGCGAGCTAGTTAAAGGAAACGGTTCGAATAATCACCGGGCCATGGCATAATGTCATGTTGCCAAAACAAGTCAGCAGATTAGATTTGTGGAAATATTATTCTCTCTACGGTGGCATGTGGAACTTATTTTGCAGGGTCGGACACTATCCTTGTATTCAAATTCTTCCGTGGTGTATTCGAAGGAGGAACCCGCCTTGCAATGCCGAAGACAATACTATGCGCCGGACTCATCTTCATTGAAGCCTGGTTCAGGGGCTACTGAGGGAGTCCTGGATTAGGGGGTCTCCGGACAGCCAGACTAAATCCTTTGGCCGGACTGTTGGACTATGAAGATACAAGATTGAAGACTTCGTCTCGTGTATGGATGGGACTCTACTTGGCGTGGAAGGCAAGCTAGGCAGTACGGATATGGATATCTCCTCCTTTGTAACCGACTTTGTGTAACCCTAGCCCCCTCTGGTGTTTATATAAACCGGAGGGTTTTAGTCCGTAGGACGACATACAATCATACCATAGGCTAGCTTCTAGGGTTTAGCCTTTCCGATCTCGTGGTAGATCAACTCTTGTAATACTCATATCATCAAGAATAAATCAAGCGGGACGTAGGGTTTTACCTCCATCAAGAGGGCCCGAACCTGGGTAAAACATTGTGTTCCCTGCCTCCTGTTACCATCCGCCTTAGACGCACAATTCGGGACCCCCTACCTGAGATCCGCCGGTTTTGACACCGACAGCCACCCTGACTCGGAATCAAGAAAGTCTTGAGAGGATCATTGAGACCAAATTCCATGATCTAGATGTGAAGGTTACAGGGATCCAATCTATTGTGGAGAAGCTCCAGGAAGAAGTTGAGGACAGGAATGACGGACCAACCACTGATGTTTTTCAGAGAGTGCCAATGGCACAAAGGTCTACAGCTGTGCCAGTTGCCAGAGACTCCAGGACTACCATTTCAGCACCTGCAGCAACTACCTCAGTTATACCTCTAGTTTCAACTCCTCCAGCTCCACAGACATCAGCTGAAGCTTTTGCAGACGGATTCCTCTCCACGCCATCTACGCACACCGAAGCAACAAGCCAGAAGACCACTTCAGGAGCTCTCGAAGATCGTGCCTAGAGTGGCGCATAGCACTATGCGTTTTAAAGCTTTTTGGTAACTTGTTCCCAAAGGGGGAGAAAGTGTATAGATCATTAGGCTTAGAAAGAGAGAGCATTTTACCTTTTGTTGCCTCTCTTGCTACTTTGATCATTTGCTTTGATTGTTTGCTCGTTTGGTTCATGCTACTATATTTCTGCTTGTTTGTGAGATACTCTTGCGATCATGTGTTCGATCATACTATACTTTAATGTGTGCTTACATGATGCTATCTGTGATATTTGTGTATGATCAATCATGTTTTTCCTTGGTGATGAGTGCATGCTCTTTATATCTTATCATTTTGATCGCTCCACCAAGATGTATGTGACATGGAAGAGTGACATGTGATCCTAATCGATTGTGCATTTGCATTAAAAAGCAAATTTTAAATAATTCACAAATTTAGGGGGAGTTCTTGCTTATCACATACTTCTCAAAGCGATAGTGTATTTCATTCATATTATCATTTGTCGAAGCTTTGATCTATATGTTGTCATCAATTACCAAAAAGGGGGAGATTGAAAGTGCAACTAATCCCCGGGTGGTTTTGGTAATTCATAACAACATATAGCTCATTGAAGTAATATCCATTCAAGTTAAATATTTCAGGAAGTTCAATGATTGGCATGGCATGGACTAGAGATGTGGACCCCTCAAAATGCTAAGGACAAAGATTGTCAAAGGCTCAAGACTCTTCATTTTCATTTTAGTGATCCAAGATCACATTGAGTCCATAGGAAAGCCAATACTATTAAAACGGGATGAGGTGTTTCTTAATGGTCTACTTGCTCAAGGTGCTTAGTGATATTGCTCCAAAACCCTCAGCCACTTTCTCATTTCCACATATGTACAAAACCTAAAGTCAAACTCAGCCCCACCGATTTGATGTATCCGGCGCCATCGAGTTCATTTGACCTAGTCACTGCCAGAAACCCTAGACAATTCGGTCTCACCGAGATGGCCTTGCAAACTCTCTGTTGTGTGTTGCAATTATTTCGGTCTCACCGAAATGTGCAATCGGTCCCACCGAGTTTGCCTGACCAACTCTCTGTTTGCTCATTGTTGAAATCGGTCTCGCCGCGATGAGGTTTTTCCCTAGCCCTAACACATCGGTCCCACTGAGTTGATCATGTTGGTCCCACTGGGATTCCTAAGTTCACATTTCGAACTAAATCGGTCTCATCGAGTTCTTCTATTCGGTCTGACGGAGTTGGGTCAAATGTATGTAACGGTTGGATTTTGTGTGGAGGCTATATATACCCCTCCACCCCTTCTCCATTCAAGTGAGAGCCATCAGAACGTGCCTACACTTCCACTACTCATTTTCTGAGAGAGAACCACCTACTCATGTGTTGAGACCAAGACATTCCAATAAAACCACAAGAATCTTGATCTCTAGCCTTCCCCAAGTTGCTTTCCACTCAAATCATCTTTCCACCATAGCCAAATATGTGTGAGAGAGTCGAGTGTTGGGGAGACTATAATTTGAAGCACAAGAGCAAGGAGTTCATCATCATCACACCATGTATTACCTTTTGGAGAGTGGTGTCTCCTAGATTGGTTAGGTGTCACTTGGGAGCCTTCGACAAGATTGTGGAGTTGAACCAAGGAGTTTGTAAGGGCAAGGAGATCGCCTTCTTCGTGAAGATCTACCCGAGTGAGGCAAGTACTTCGTGGGCGATGACCATGGTGGCATAGACAAGGTTGCTTCTTCATGGACCCTTCATGGGTGGAGCCCTCCGTGGACTCGCGCAACCGTTACCCTTCGTGGGTTGAAGTCTCCATCAACGTGTACGTATGACAGCACCACCTATCGGAGCCACGTCAAAAATCTCCATGTCTACATTGCATTTGCCTTCTCCAAACCCTTCCCTTTACCTTCATATGCAACGTTCTACTTTCCGCTACTACACTCTTAGAATTGAATGTGTAGGTTGATTGCTTGACTTGTGGTAAATTGCTAAAATCTGCCAAGACTTAAAATTGGGAAAAGGTTAGATTTTTATTTGGTCAAGTAGTCAAATCACCCCCACCTCTAGACCTACTTTCAATCCTACACACGGGAAAACTAATTTTGAGGCCCTCGCACCTTTAAATACAAGATGAACCACTTTAGTCTCTTGAACGTATTCAATGAGACATTAGTGGTCCCATCCAACCATTATCTGGACCTTTTAGGTACTTCATGGTTCTCCTTGACGCATCTACACGATGGTCACATGTGTGTCTTCTATCCACACGGAACCATGCATTTGCCAAAATAATGAGGCAAGTCATTAAGTTGCAAGCCCATTATCCAGAAAGTCGAATTAAGTCAATTCGAATGGGCATGATTATTGCATGGCTTTGGGGATTGAAGTTCAACACTCTGTTCCATATGTCCATACACAAAATGGTTTGGCTGAATCATTGATTAAGAGGATCAAACTCATTGCAAGACCTTCGTTGATGAATTGCAACTTGCCACATTGTTTTACACGCCACTGACTTGATACAATTGAGGTCAACTGCATATCATAGTACTTCCTCTCTGCAATTGGTATGTGGAAATCCTCCTAGCATTTCCCATATGCGTAATTTCAGATGTGCTCCATACATCCCGATCTCACCACCACAGCAGACATCTATGGACCCACACAGGAAATTGGGGATCTATGTGGGGTACAAATCACCGTTGATTCTCAAGTGCGTGGAACCCCTTACTGGGGATCTGTTCACAACCTGTCACGCTAATTGCATATTTTATGAGGAGCATTTTCTGACATTAGGGGATATTTCAAGTACCAGAAAGAATGCCCGGAACTTGATTGGAATGCTCAGCCATTTCATCCTCTGATCCACATACCCAAGAGACTAAACTCCAAGTTTGGAAAATCATAAATTTGCAACATCTTGCAAATAATCTGCCAGATTTATTTACTGATCTAAAAGCTGTTACTATATCCTGAAATTTGGCCAGAAATGCGCCCAAAAGAGTGGATGTATCAATAAAAACCACTCAACTCCCTATTTGTAAAATGAGGGGGAGTAGCACGACCTCTGATCTAGAGCAAGCTTCTAGCAAGCAGCAACGGAAATCAAGGAGAAAAACCTCGAAGTCAGTAAATGCAAGTCAACTCAACGTTGTCAAACACCTCATGGGTTGTATACACCCAGTGGAAGGGCAACCTCCACAACCCAGTTTTAGTTTGCGCACACTAGCTGGGACATTGGAATACACATACTCAAACGTATTGGGAAATCACGAAGAGTCACCAAGGGTGCAGGAAATTTCCATCAACTATGTTGATTTTGGAGAATCATTTGACCGTAAGACTATGATGTCAACATATATTTTGCTAAAATATTGCAGATACCCTTCTCACTGATCATGATCAAGGACTATCGTTGAGTGCCAAAAGCGCTCTGATTGGCCTAAATGGAAGGATGCAATCCAAGATGAAATTGCCTCGCTTAACAAAAGAAAGGTATTCACTGAAGCAATACCGACACCTCCCAGTGTTTTCTCTGTGGGATTCAAATGGGGTTTTCTCCGAAAAAGGAATGAGAACAATGAGGTGGTGAGATATAAAGTGAGGCTCGTAGCACAAGGTTTCACGCAGAAACCCGGCATTGATTTCAATGAGACATATTCTCCAGTAATGAGTGGAACCACTTTCCGATATCTTATATCTTGGCCAGTGCAAAATCGTCTATCTATGCAGTTGATGGACGTCGTGACCACATATCTTTACGAGTCACTAGATTCTGACATATGTATGAAGGTTCCTGATGGAATCTCTTGTCCTGAATAAAAGTGCAAGACACAGCATGTATTGTGTAAAGCTGAATAAGTCATTATATGTCTTAAGGTAGTCGGGACGGATGTGGTACAACCGACTCAATGAGTTCCTTCTTCAGAAAGATTACTCCAATAGTAGTGATTGCCCATGTGTCTTCATCAAGAAGTCCTCTACAGGATTTTGCATCATTTCTATGTACGTTGATGATCTCAACATCATTGACAACACACCAAATATTGATGAAGCACGTAAAGATGAAATTTGAGATGAAGGATTTGGGTAAAACCAAATTTTGCTTAGGTACTCAACTTGAGCACCTTCCCTCGGGTATCATGGTAGACCAAGCTGCCTATATCCAGAAAATATTGAAGAAATTTAATGTGGACAAATCATATCCATCTAAAACTCCCATGGTGGTTCGTTCTCTAGACGTAGAGAGGATGATGGAGAAGAGGTGTTGGGACCCGAAGTTCCATACCTCAGTGCCGTTGGAGCGCTTATGTATCTTGCAAATTGCACGAGACCTGACCTCACATTTCAAGTGAATCTATTTGCTAGACACAGCTTAGCTCCCACCAAACACCGTTAGTCTGGAGTGAAGAATATCTTTCGATATTTCCAAGGCACAAAGGATCTTGGCCTATTTTCCGGTTTCAGAGAAATCCGGACTCTGGTATGATTGGATACGCAGATGTTGGCTATTTATCTGATCCCCATAATACCAGATCACAGACCGATTTTGTGTTCCTACATGGTGATACTGCTATATCATGAAAGTTTTCAAAATAAACTCTTGTGGCAACATCTACCAATCAATCTAAAATAATTTCATTATTTGACGTATCATATGAATGTGTATGGCTTCGCAGAATGATAAATCACAAACAACAGTCATGTGGAATTGATCAGATAGAATCACCTACCATTATCTATGAAGGTAATGCGGCATGTGTTGCACAGATGCAGGATACATCAAGCGTAATATCACTAAGCATATTTCTTAGTGTTTTTTCCTGTGATCTTCAAAAAAGCGGGAAAATAAACATCTTGCAAGTCAAATCATGCGAAAATCTTGCTAATTTATTTATGAGTAAAATGCAAGCGCGGTCCTAATTCTTTCCCAAAAGTGTCGGCTGGGTCCTAATTCTTTCAAAATGCACATCTGGGTCCTAAATCTTTCTAAGTTGTTCATCCGAGGTCCTAATTTCGACTGTCCGCCGCTGACCAGCTCGCGTGGCGCTTTGACCGCTGCCACGTCGACTCGAGGGCCCACGAGGGATAGTTCCCGCGGTTGGAGGTTGGTAATTTAAGCAGTTTGGCCCCTGGAGTTTGTCCTCTCTTCATTCCCCGGTCCCTAGGTCTTCTGCTTGCTCTCTCCCTCTCTCTGGCGCCGCGCCGTCGCCGCCATGTCCGCCGCCGCTAGCTCGTCTGCCGTGAAGCACCGCGGGAAGAAGGCTGCCCAAGCGCCTGCTCCACCTCCGGTGTTAGCCCTTTTCTCGCCGCCCATCTCATCGCCGGCTGCCGCGGGTATGCTGCCGTTGGTACCATGCCCTAGCTGCCGCATTCGATCTACAATTCGTCTTGTGTCAAAATCGAAGGCAAATCCTGGCAGGATTTTCTACAAGTGCCCCAATCACCATGTAAGATCTTCTTCAAACCAATCGATTTGATGTTCCTGTGTTTCTTTTTGACTGAATTTTTTTTGCTCAATTTCTATCAAATTCAACCAAATCCCTGCCAACATTACTATTGGGAAGATGGACCAGACAACTATTTTGATTTTTTGGTGAGAGCTGGGTATGTCAGTCGTGGATTGAGCAGTTTAGATTCGGCTGGTGTCATTGGAAGTGAAGAAACAGAGGTGCAAGATGCTTGTGCAGGAGCAATGCATAGCACTGTCGAGATTGTGGCATATGCAGAAGCAATGCAGAAGATGAATGAGCTCATTTTTCTCTGTAGGAGTATTCTCAGTGCACTTGTTGTACTGATTGTAGTTGTGGTGTATGTAGGATTTAAGAAGTGATGTGTTAGTATGATGTATCCAGTGATCAATGCTTGTTGGTGTATCCAGATGTTGATGATTTACTGTTGCAATGAAATTGAACTAAAATTTGGCAGCATTTTGGTTGTTTTTCTGTACTTTGGCACCATTTTTTTACTAGCATTGACAACACAAAGTTTTGATGCAGATGCCTCACACAAAATCTATGTTGTGCATCAGGAAACATTGCATTGACAGCATTGATCAAGCCCTACATACATTGTAGAACAAACAAATGAAATGCTACAGTATGATAATATGAAATGCAACAGTATGAAATGCTACAGTATGAAATGCTACAATGTTCTTACTACCTTCTGCCTATCACTCATCAATGTCCATGGTGCTGTGTTTTGTATGTTCAGATCCTCCTTCAATGTGTTCAAAAACCACTTCCATGTGATAGTATCTTCCACTTCTACTATGGCAATTGCAATGGGAAAGATACAATCGTTAGGATCAACTCCAACAGCTGTCAGCATCACTCCACCATACTTGTTCTTAATGTGACACCCATCAATGCATATAATGGGCCTACAAGCTAGCAGAAAACCCCTTTTGCATGCATCTAAGGACATGTAGCAGTTATCAAACTTTCCATTGTTTGCATGCACAAGCATGGTACTGCCAGGATTTGATCTTCTGATTTCAGCTGCAAAGTCCCACAGTAAATTATACTGCTCAAGTTCATCTCCATGAATTATCTTTAGTGCAATCCTCCTTGCTCTAGCTAGCTTACTTCTAGTAGGTTGCATGTTGTAGTCCAATTGAACAAGTCTGCCAAAGTTTTGCAGTGTCATCTTCTCATCTGCTCTAAATGTTTCCACATACTTGCCAGCCAAATATCTTGCTGTAAATTGCTTGAGTGCCCACTCTCTTTCACATGTATGCTCACCCACATACTTCTTCACAACCCATGCTTTGGTCCTGCTGTCAGGTGCAGCAAATAAGAACCAGGGACAATCTCCAACACAACCTGCCCTTATCCTCTGCTTATCATTCTTTATGTAATGAATTTGCACTCTTTGCTTCACAATGTACTCCTGAATTGCTGCTCTTAGTTCAATGACAGACAAGAACACCATGCCTATGTGAAAATTGACTTCTTTCATGTTCTCAGGCCTCCACCTTTTCAACTTCACTTTCTTTTTCATTTTTTTCCTTCCTTGTGCATCTACTACTTCCACTTCCTCTGCTGAATCACTATCTTCAAGCTCTGAACCTTGTAGCTCCTGCAGTTCATCTGTATCATAGTCACTGTCCTGCTCCCATTCAGATTTCTTCTTTTTTTTCTTCTCAAATTTTTCATCAACCCATTCTTCATATAGATCATCATCATCTTTGCCTACTTCATTGTCAGAGTCTACCCAGTCTGAATCCCATTCACTGTCATCACTATCACTGTCATTGTCATTTTCATTGGGGATTTCTTCTTCTACCACAAGTTTCCTCCTGCTTCTTCTAAGCTCATGTCCAACATTTAGTCCCACTGGTGGAACACTGCTACTCCCTTCATTGCTGCTGCCTGCATGACATTGGTTCAGTCTGCCTTTGTGAGCTTTCACCTTAAACCTGGGACTTCGTCTTATTCCACTGCTAAACCCATGAGATTTAGGGCTTAGTACAAGAGGTAGCTCAGGTGTACCACTAACATGAATATCATCCATTACATTGTCAAAGGCCATATCTTTGTGATCAACAAACAACTGAAACAACTGGAATTTTGGAACAACTGCTGTCATGTGCAAAGTGTCAGTGTCACAGTCCACAATCCGCAGTCCGTCGGCTAAATTCTTTCCAGGCAGTAACCAGTAAATAACATGCTTAGATTGGTCACTATATCCCAGTTGCTGCATAAAATCAGTGAGCCAGAGAGGAGACCATGTATCTACTTCGCAACCATCGAACAGAGCAACTTTACCATCGACATACGTCTTCGATCGGCCAAATCCGCAGAAAAATCCACCATAGTTGATTTCTACGGTAAAAACCTCCTCTTGTGCTCCTAGGTATCGAGGGATTCAGTCAAATACTACCATCGATTCGAGCTAAATCGAAATCCACGGAAAAAGAGGATCGAGGGTTAGGGTTATGGGCAACACACTGACCGTATCGTGGAGGAGGATCTCCAGGTCGCCGATGCACGGGCGCCATCCTAGCGGCGCCGCCGCCGGACAAGCGCCTACGATGGCCGCCTGCCTCTTCTCACCGGACCGCCGCCGTCTTTCTCCCCTGTTTCGCCAGAGCAGAGAGAGGTGGGGAAGAGGAGAGGAAAGGACTACGGCTGTGGAGAGATTAGGGTTGGGGGCTCTTTTGAAAAAATGCACGGCTGGTCGTTATCCCTCGTGGGCCCTCGAGTCGACGTGGCAGCGGTCAAAGCGCCACGCGAGCTGGTCAGCGGCGGACAGTCGAAATTAGGACCTCGGGTGAACAACTTAGAAAGATTTAGGACCCAGATGTGCATTTTGAAAGAATTAGGACCCAGTCGACACTTTTGGGAAAGAATTAGGACCGCGCTTGCATTTTACTCTTTATTTATCAAGTCTCTACCAAATTCTACATTAAAAAATATGTTCATGAAATTGGTATGCGACGACTTCGGAACTTACGGGTGTGAGGGGGGAAGTCTCTTTTTGAGATATCCTTACACATTAAGCTATTTCTTTTTGTAAGTTTATGTTTCAGGTTCTCATCAAAGATTTTATGAAAAACTTTTGGAGGAGAATCCGTTTAAGATGATAGGGCTACATGAACGATCGAATGATGATTCTACATGGTCAACCGCAGATTAAAGGGTATGTTATGATTAATTACAAGCATGTAATTAGGGGAAAATCTTGTCTTCCCCAAACGGCGTGTGGTTACACCCGGCAACAGACGCCTCACTCTCATGTCTGATCTCTCTCCGGAACCGTAGATACCGGATTGTATGCTCTTTTATATTTAAGTAAAAGAAATTGATCAATCGGATCTGGGGTGCTGGACGGAACGCTCGACGGCTGCAACCTGCAAGTCTCTTCTGCTAGCTCTTCCTCGCGGGACTGCGCCACCAGCACCAAGCTCACTCTACTGTCAACGAAGAGAAAAGGGTCACGCCTCAGTGCCTCACGCGTCACGCTCCCCCGCTGCCCCGCCTCTGCTCCGCCGTGCCGCCGCGCCGCCCTAGCATCTTGCTGCGTCGCCGTCGCCCCCCGCCTCCGCGACGGCCCTGCTGGTCCAGCTCGTCGCTCGCCGGCGCGTTCCCCACCGGCTTGTCGCGTGGGCCCGCGCGGCTGCGCTGCTGCTGCTCGCAGTTCCGGCTGCTCCAGACAGCATCAGGAGCAAGGTGATTTCCTATGCTTGAATACCAGATCAAGGGATTTCATCTCCATTCCCCATCGAGACTAAGAGTTCAAATTCAATCTTACCTTATAAGTCTGCAATTAACCCAGATTCTGTTTTATAATTCGTCACGGGTACATTTTGCTTGCTCCAATCCTGGCTCCGCCGCTGTCCACACGATCTGCTGTGCCGACGGCGACGGGGCAAAAGAAGCCACGGCGAGCAGATTGTTTTCTCCCTGTTTGTTGGTGAAGAACCCTGGCTTGTTTGGGGATTATTTCTGTTGCTGTGGCTGAGGAAATCAGCTCACAAAGACTACGAACTAGAGCAAGCAAATAACAGTTAAATAAAAGACATGAAGTTCATCTACGCGATCGTTGACCAAGAAGAAATGAATGCAAACGAGTTTGATTTGAGTTGGCCCCCATTGGATTTTTTGCACGGGTGGTATTAGAGATTAACTTTTGAAAGATATTTGTGGTTTTAACTGAATTCCCCGTCCCATCATTTAGTCGCTGCCTGTCGATGCTCCTGATCTTGTGGGTGTTAGTGATTCATTGATTCCCCTACATAGTACGGCTACACGATAATACCAGTTGCTACTTGCTCCAATTTCCAATTTGACCTTGGCTGGTTGCCTTCTGAATTACTGAATTATAGTTCGGCCACAATTTGACATTTCCGTTGATCTTTTGTTGTAAGAAATGCAGACCCCTTGCCTGGGGGAGGATAAGTTTTTTGCAAAATCAAGTACTCCCTCCGTCCCAAAATAAGTGTCGCCGATTTAGTACCACTTTACTTGATTAATATATTTGGTACCTCTTTTAAGCTGCAGAAACTGATCGGGTATTTTGTTTTTGTGATGGATACCCTCTTATTTTGTAATCTGGATGAAATTGTAGGTGACTCATTCCTGGGCAGGTGCTGCTTGTTGCATAATATGTTACACTCTTTATTTTTTTTACCTCATAATATGTTACACTCTTGCTTTCACTACGTTCTTCTCTCTCTATCATATACAGCATGCTGTTTCGTAAGGTAATATGTTGCACATATTATTATACCAAAGTCTTGATATACACCTTTTGTAATTGCATGTATTTCACTTTTTTCGCGAGATGTATTTCACATTTCAACAATGTACAATATATGGAAATATAAATGCTCAATTGCTGTTTCTTTTGCCTTATTGCAGTAAATGAGATTATGAGTTCCATTGAAAGGTAGTTCATGAACACAGTGCTAACCATGTCTGGTATCGATGGTGAGGAACCGCATTCAGAGGTTCATCAGTTTATGAACAGAGCAGTAGCTATGTCAGATATGGATGTTCAGGAACCACTTTCAGAGGTTTCCATTGATCCATCACGGCCAGTGAATATAGTTGATGAGGACGATGATTGGGTTATAGTCAAGAAACAGCGGATCACCATATTGATCCCTCCACTATCACCTGCGGCTGCAAGCCCTCAAGCTGGCACACCCATAGTAAGTTCTAGACAGGTTAGCCTACCAAGAATGAGCAGGAGAAACTGCAATGCTGCCACAAAGAAGCATCCAAAATATTTTTCTACGAAGAAATCTTTGGAGGGCCTTGGCGTCGACGCCAGCATCAAGAAATCTCGAACCTGCCCTTCTGAAAGAATTGTTCATCAAGATGATGCAAAGATGAGGGGAGAATCGTCACGAAGTGCTGCTGCCCTTGTTGTAAAGTCTGAGTGGACTAAACATGCAGATCATGCTGTTGAAGGACTGTCCCATAAAGCCACTGAGAAAGCAACAAGTCCACTCAGAAACATGTATGATCCTGGGATGCCAATTATTTCTTCAAATGTCACAAATAAGGTACTGCGAGCACGACTTCTTCAGAGACGGGTTGCTCGGTTCGGTGGGCTGAGGAATTGGCTTTTGACTTGCGGTCTTGGATGGTTTGTCAAAAAATTGGACAGTGAAGGTATTGGGATGTATCAGATGGTCTCCCTTACAATGAACCAGCTGAAAGAGATGGGCCTTATTGCCGTAGGACCACGGAGAAAACTAATCCATGCTATTGACAGTGTCTGCAAGCCCGGTCAGTTTGAGATGTTTTCTTGATCTCAAGTGTGTTTCAGTTTGTTAGATGTTTTTATGGTAGCCAGTTGAGTGACTACAGCCGTATGCATATCTATGGAGTGGTTTGATGTTCTGTTGTAACTTAGAACAGAAAATGCAACTAATGCTATAAAAGCTTTAAGTAGAAAATTAGAAGACAACAGTCGGACCTGCTCTGTGAGATATCCATTGTAATAAGCCTTTAAAAGTGCAAACTGACTTGGGTTATATTATATATATACATGACACTAATAATCTAACGATATTTAGATCATAGTGTACTCTCTGATCTAAGAATCAGTGGCTAAAGCGTAGGTGTATGCATGTGAGGCCTGCGCGCCAGAGTGACTGAGTGAGTGATGTGTGTGTGTTTAAAACGCAGGTAGAGCTGTACTCTGGTTATCGTTGATGAATGCAAACGTCTGTAGCTCGCCTACCTCGCTCATCTGTCCCTCAAGTCTCTCTGCTCTGCGAACTGTTAAAAAAAAGTCTATGCTCATCCCCAGTTCTCTCTGCTCTAATGGCCGTATGCATCGTTCTGATGTAGAGGCCAGGGGTTTTTCTTCTTTTCAAAAAAAATTAAAAAAAAATCCCCAGTTCTGTCAAAATCCGCAAATCCTACCGAGAACCCTACATTGGGGCCTCACGATTGGGATCTAGAGCCTAGGTTGCATCCGCCTACGCACGTTGAACCCGGATCCGACCGTAAAATTCCACTGCGATGGGTGCAATCGGTAATATTTCGTGCAAAATCACTAGCTAGGTTGGCTGCATGGGACCGTCTAAGGCCTCCGCGCATACCCAATTGGTAATCACCGCAATAGGGCACGGCAATGAATGCGGCGGCCGACCCGTCCACGGCGACCGGCGTCACCATGGAGACCGGCATGCCGTCCGCGACCCGGCCATCACAAGTGACAAGTCGAGGTACCCCGCCTCGCCAACAACAAGTCTTCGTTGCCGGAGACACCGGAGGAACCACAGGCGGCCGTGGGCCGCGTCACAACATCGGGTTAACCGTTTGAACAGAGTGATCCGCGTGCAGAGGTGGCACACGACACGACACGAGCTTCCTCCTAGGGATCGACGCCGGGGAGTTGGTACCAGATCGCGACTGGGAGTGCGCCGTCAAGCCGGGCAAGCATGACTTTTCTCGCTTCTCCGGGCACCAACCCCTGTCTCTGGATCGACTTGGCCATCACCTACTTTGACATGTATCAGGAGGTACCTCTCTGTATCAGGCAAGCGCTCAAAAGTCGTCGTCATCGTGAGTGGCCTTGGGATGATTTCGCTCTGGAATTTGAGTTGGAATTTGGGCATGAAGAATACGGCAGTCATATGACAGGGCTGCTGCAGCCTGCAACTGCAACTGCAACTGAAGCAAATTGGCAGAGTTTCCTAATATCGTTTGGCTTTCGAAGCAGCGACGTATAATTTGATTGCCTTGGATACTTATCTCAACAGAAAATTCTTTGTGTCCAAATTTCTGTTCGTTCTAAAAGATTGCAGTCTCCAGCTAGTGTTACTCGAGGTGTGATTCTGGCAAGAGTTTGGGAATAAGAAGTGGAGCTTAATCGTCCTCGCCCAAGAGCTGTAGTGCAACATCGAGCAGGGTATCCACCTGTTGCTCCAAATCTGTAAACCCAGCTGCATGGGAAAACCCTGACGACTATGGCAGAAACTGGAACATCAATGCAAGAAACCAATGCAGCTATTGACCATTCAATTGGGTGAACATGGGAGAATTCTGACAGAGGAAGCAGTGCAAGCATTGGAACTGTTGTCTGAACCTGAAGTGGTCGAGTGATGTCAACTTTCCCTGAATGTTTGTTTCTGGAGTTAAAACAAGTGACACCGTTCGTCTCCTAGTTCTAGTTGGAAATCAACTTATGTTCACTCTAGTGGATTCTGGAAGCAATTATAGGCTATAGCTTTGTGGACGAAAACTTTGCTCCCCGCGCTGCTTTAAACTGTGTGTTGGCACTGACAGTCAAAGTTACAGTGGTTAATGGACAGCAGATGCAGTCTCAACAGTTAGTTCCAGCTCTGTCATGGTTGCACATTCCAAACTACTATGCGTGTACTACAGCTAGGAGCGTATGTTACAGTCTCTGTAATTTCTGCACAATGGCACCCTAGTAACCTTGCAGGGGATTCATTCTCCAATGTCGGCGACTTTGCAATCCATTTATTTGTAACAGTTGGATAATGTGATCCAGGCAATGACGTATGGGCCATGGAGATTGTTGACTATACTCTAGATGCATCTGATATTCATACTTCAGAACGGGCATGTGAAGTAATTGTCCTGCTTGAGCAGTTCAGTGACATTTTCGACGCTTCCACTAAATTATCGCCCCGTCGTGTTTCTGATCACGCATTCACCATGGAGCCAGGACACGGACCACTGATGATCTGCAAGTGCACAGAGTACAATTGTATCTTTTTTCAAGTAAGGGTATCAATCCCACACGAAGCACATGAAATGTTATTTGCCTCTTGTAGAGGTTTACAGAGACGTACGTGCACGTTAATTACAGTCCAAAGCAAAGTCGAAATAGAGATCAGAAGTGTTGCAAATGATTGGCGACTGAAACTAATATGCAAGCGTGTAGCATCCTAAAATTCTAAATTTTGGAATGTTAATTATTTAAATAGGATCAATTAAAACTTGTGTGTGTTGTTTGAGACTAGGATTTGAAACTTTTGGTGTTAAAATGAATATTCAAATGAGAGAGTAAAAGGACTTTCTCGAATGTTCATTTGTATCTTATTTTTAGTTTTGAGAATATTAAAAGTTATTTAAACTTAGATGCGAGAGAGGATGACATGAATTTCTCAAATAGAAAAAATGGAGAAGAATGAATATTATTTATTTGAATTTCAATATTTGAGACGATGCCAACTCAAAAATAAAATCACAAGAGAGAAGGTAATGTGACTCCTTCAATATAGATGGGTTGGGAAATGTTTAAAATATATTGGATATTTTATTTGGAGTTCAAAAACTATTTTGGGAATTGTTTATAAGCCCTACATTTATTTTAGGAAACATTTCTAAAGCCCATAATAAAGTTTATAAAATTATTTATGTATTGTTTCATAAATATTTAGGATAGAATTTTTTTTTAGCTCTAGAATAGTATTTTGGAATTATAAGAATTTTATTATAATTTTCCAAATTTAAATGGTTTGCTTTTAGATGAAACCATTGTCAAAAGTAGAAAAATATTAAACAGTATAATTCCTAAGCCTATTCTACCGAGCTAGCCAGCGGCCCAGTTCCTAACCAGCGCTCTTGGCACCTCACCCCAACCGATGTATTATATTCTACTGGCCGCACCTCACCCCAACCGATGTATTATTCTACTGTCCAACACACATCTCCCGCACATCTTATTCTGCTCAAGAACACCTCAAACGAGCGCAAGGACCTTCGCCGGAGGCTCGTCGGTGACATTGATGCTCCAGCCACTTGTCACCACCGCAGGAGGATGCTCCTGTCGCCGAGAAGCGCACACATATACTCTGCATTCAAATATGCACCTCGTGGCTTTCAAAAAAAAAAATGCACCTCGTAGTGGTCTCTTCTGATCCCGGGGAGTTCCGGTCCGTTGCCATCATCAATGCTAGAAGCCACCGCCATCGTTTTTCTCCATTGCCAGTGAGCACGTCGCCGCCCCATAACCCTAGATGACGTGGAGCCCTCACAGCCATCCATCGTCACTTGATCCAACGGCTAGAACCCGCGATCCGCGTGAACCATTTTCGACGAATTAGTATGCACCAGTGACATTCCCAGAGCAGCCGCAACATCAGTTACAAATCGCTGCCACGACAGACTTTTTAACACCATTTGTCCAAATAGTGTTTAGGTTATTACTCTTGATCTACTCATCCAAATTCAATTTCACTTTTTTCTTATGTGTCCATTTTTTTTGAAACTAAGGCAAAAGGCTTGCCATTTTCATTGAATAAGAAGAAGGTTTAAGAGTCTTGGCCAAAAGACCAGATTACAAGCATCACTCTCGCGGCATTATATTACACAAATATTTCGCCCCGGCAAGGCACCACAGCGAAGCTTCCGCTTTGACGCGAGCCACAAGCACCCCGACCGGAATTGCCGTGCTGCGGAACACACGTGCATTTCGCTCTTTCCAAATTTCCCAAGAGATAAGAAGCATAAGGGAAAGAAGTGCCCTTCGAGATTGTGACCTCCCGGAAGCTATGTTGCGCCACCACTCCTTGACTGAAACCATGCCTCCCCAATCCGTAGGATGGACATCATGTAAACCGAGCCATGCTTTGATCATTCCCCAAACTCTAACCGTGTAACGACATTGGAAGAGAAGGTGAGCTGCTGATTCTGGCGTTTGTTTGCATAGCGGGCAAAGGTTACAGTTGGGCCAACCCCTACGCTGAAGCCGGTCTGCCGTCCAAATCCTATTGTTGATGGCCAACCAAGCAAAAAATTTGCATTTGGGAGGAGCCCAGTTCTTCCAGACCAAAAAAGGCATATCTGAGTCGATAGGGCCAAGAAATTGTGCACGGTATGCCGTCGCCGCTGAATATTGGTCATCATTGGTGAGCTTCCAGGAAATTGAATCAGCCACGCCGGGGTTGAGGTGAATGTGTGATAGCTCACTCCAAAGGTTGACGAACTCGGCTATGTGGTTTACATCAAGGTTCCCACCAATGTCCACTCTGGAGACCGATGTGTTATTATGTAAGGCCTTCTGGACAGTGCATTTTTTTCTTGCAGAGATCGCAAAAATATTTGGCGCGATGTCTTTGGGTCTCATACCATTCAGCCAAGCAGACTCCCAAAACGAAGCCCTTATCCCATCTCCAATCAGAACCTTGGTGGCAGCAGCAAATATGTCTTTATCTTTGTCATCACACAGGGTCCCCAAGTTTACCCAAGGCTTACTTGGATCCGTCCAAGCTCCCCACAACCACCAGATGTGAAGGGCAGTAGCAAATTTTTCCAAGTTGAGAATACCTAGGCCACCATGCATTTTAGATTTGCACACTTGCTCCCAGTTGATTTTGCATTTTTCACCAGAAACCTTGTCACAACCAGCCCAGAGATATGCACACCGCAGGGAGTCGATCTTTTTCATGACCTCCACAGGGAGGTTTAGCACCGTCAAGTAATATATAGCAATCGCTGTTACAACCGACTTGATAAGCACAACCCTTCCAGGCGATGCGACGTGTTTTCCCATCCAAGGCGTAAGTTGAGCTGCAATCTTATCCTCGAGGGGTTGGAAGTGGATTCTATTTAATCTTTTGATCGACAACGGCAGACCCAGGTATTTCATAGGGAAAGATGATCGGTTGGCCGGGAAGAAGAGGAGGATATCATTCAGATCCAAGTTGTCACATCGGATTGGGGCCACTAGGCTTTTCGAGCAGTTGGTATGCAGGCCTGTAATCTCTCCAAAGTGGGCCAGCGTGTCCACAAAGAACTTGACTTCGGTTTTGATGGGAGCAAGAAAAACAACCGCGTCATCCGCGTAGAGGGACGCCCTGATCGTCATAGCGTTACCACCAAGAGGGTGCAACATTCCTTGGGCAGTAGCCTTCCTGAGAATATGGTGTAGAGGATCGATCACCAGGACGAAAAGGAGGGGGGATAGAGGATCTCCTTGCCTCAAGCCCTTCCCAAGCTTAATAGGGTTGCCCGGAATACCGTTGAGCAAGACTCGCGAAGATGCCGAAGCCAAGATAGTCGAAACCCAACCACGAAAGCGCGGAGGAACTCCAAGGTGTTTGAGAAGGTCGAGGAGGTAGTCCCAGCGAACAGAGTCGACGACCTTCTTGATGTCAAGCTTGAAAAGTAACGTTGGTGTTTTGTTTCGGTGGAAACGCCTCGCAAGATCGCGCACATACATGAAGTTATCATGTATACATTGTCATTTGATGAAAGCACTCTGCGCCTGTGAAACAAGGTCGTTCATGTGTGGGGAGAGCCGGTTGGACATCACTTTGGCAATAATTTTCGCGATAGCATGTATGAGACTGATGGGTCGAAAGTCTGATATATCTTCAGCCCCATCTTTCTTAGGAATGAGTGCGATATCCGCGGAATTGAGCCAATGGAAATGGGTGGCATGCAAGTCAGAGAAGCGACAAATGGCCAACATGAGATCTCCCTTGATAATGTTCCAGCATGCTTTAAAGAAAGCACCGGTGAAGCCATCCGGGCCCGGGGCTTTGTCAGAAGGTAAGGCAAAAACCGCAGCCTTGACCTCCTCCTCGGTGATGGATGCATCCAACTCCTGAAGGTCACAATTTGGAGTTGGAATGATCCCCCAATTAATGTCAATGCTACATGTGGGACCTTTTTTAGCGATGTTCTTGAAATGGCTATGAATCACTTGCTCCTTCTGGTTGTGTTCCGTGATCCAGCCAGAATTATGCTTGAGACGATGTATGAAGTTTTTTCTCCTCCTATGGTTCACCCGGAGATGGAAGTAACGGGTGTTAGCATCACCCTCCTTCAAATTGGTGATTCTGGAATTTTGCCTCTTCCTAGATTTCTCAAGCACAGCCCACGCGATGATCTTTCTCTTTAGTCTTTTCCGAAGATCGTATTCCTGCTGGGAAAGCTCTCTTTGATCCATAGCCAGATCAAGATGCAGAATAACTTCAAGCGCCATATGTAATTGGATCTTAACTTTGGCGAAAAGGGACTTGCTCCAGGAGCGTAATCTTTGGCTAGTAGTTTTGAGCTTATGAAACAGCCTCTGGTATGGCTCGGAATGTGTTGATTCTTCGTCCCAAGCATCCTTGACCGTCTTTTGGAAACCCGGCATCTTGGTCCAATGGTTCTCGAACCGGAAGGACTTCGGCCGCTTGGGACCACCCTCATTAGCGAGTAAAAGCGGGCAGTGGTCCGAAAGTGAGAAGGAGAGGGCATGAAGAATGTGATTGGCAAATTCGATGTCCCAGTCCTCATTGCAAAAAAACTGTCCAGTTTACTGAGCGTTGGTTGTTTCTTTCATTGCTCCATGTGAATCTTCGATTCTGTAGATGGATCTCCTTGAGCTCGCAATAGTTTAAGGTGTTGCGAAACCTAACTAGGCGACTACGGTCCACATTGGTGCTGTTTTTATCTCGAGCCCAGTATATTTGGTTGAAGTCATCGTTAACCAGCCACTTTGGTCCTGGCAATGGTTTCTGAGATGACAGCTCCAGGAAAAAAGCATCTTTGTGAATGCTTCTAGTTGGCCCGTAGACAGTGGTAAGCTTGAAAGATTTGTTATCTAAAGAATTCTTGATTGCAACAAACGCCGAGAGAAAATATGATCCGAGCTGGACGTTGGATATATCAATCACCGCTTCATCCCACAACAGCAAGATGCCTCCCTTAGTACCATCAGCAGGCTTGTAGGCGAAATTCTTCAGACGTTGGCCACCAAGATAAGTAGCGGTAAAAGGATCAAACACTTGGAGCTTAGTTTCCTATAGGCAGACCAGATGACAGGAAGATGCAGCAATTGTTTCGTGGACAGTGGCTCTATGCTCAGGACAGTTTAATCCATGGACATTCCAGCACAAAGTAGAGATGTTTTGTTCTAACATTGGTTCACCAAAGATACATCAGGATTACAAATGGGAAACAAACAAAACAACATCCACATAATCATAGGTCTCGCCAGGACCAGGGGCAGTAGCATGTCATAGCATCTACAAACAGGCGTACAACTAACAATGATTTGGTGTACTATCATCAGGAACTGAACTACAACAGAGAGCAAGCTGCAGGATCAGACACCCGTGGAGGCAGCCTCACCCAGCTCTGGACCTCCTTCTCCACCATGCTGCACCAGGGCCTCCTCCACCGCTGAAGACAGGTCGCAGTCCAGCTGGAAGAGCACGCGGAGGGCCGCAACAGCGATATCTGGCAGCTGACCTTGGAACATCTGGGCGAATTTAGCAATCGCCGCTTCTGTAACCTGCTCGCCCTCAGCCACAATGTTCATGCGGCGACAAAGTAGTTGTTCAGCAAGCTTCGCTATGGGCATCTTCCTCTTCTTGGCTCGGAGACGAGGGCTCTGTCGTGGCAACTGGAAGCTGGTCACCCCGGCCAGCGTCTTCCGTCGAGCTGCTGGAGGCCTGGGCGGCGTCGAACGTGGTGACGGGAGCAGCGCCGGCATGTACGAGATGAAGATGGGTGTTGCAGGCTCTGGAGATGCATTGGTAGCAGGCGCAGTAGTCAAAGCTTCATCAGTGTGATCTTCATTCCCCTCATCTCGAGTAGGAGTTGCAGTAGCAAGGACAAGCTCCGGCGTGGGGATGGCAGGGTCTTCTGGTTCCGTTCCCAAGCGTGGTGGGGTGGGAGTAGCCAGAACGAACTCTGGCGTGGAGATCACTGCATCTGGAGCCATCTCTGGCAGCGTCGCCTGAAGCTGAGTCGAGTCCAGCACCACTTGGGCATGTGTGGACTCCTTGTTGGGGGCGTGGCGTTCTTCCATCATAAGAGATGGCTGGACTTTGGTGACCATGCGAGCCACACCACAAAGCCAACCCAAGGCTGAACCAGACGGGGCAAGCTCAATGATGTCGCTCAAAGTGGTGCGAGGAGAAGGCGGCAGCGAGCGTCCATGAGCCGAATGATCCCGTGAGCCGCCTCCAGAGCGGCGTCGACCATCGCGGCCACGGTCACCGCCACGCTCCTCGCGACGTGAACCATGGCGATCATCTTTAGTCCGGCGTTCCGGAGCGCAGGAGCGGCTCCGGAAGATACGATCACGCCATGAGGAACGCGGCCGGTCGTTGTCGCGGCCCCGCTGGTCATCCCTGTCGTGGTCGTCATCGCGGCGGTGCCGGTCGTCGTCATCCCGATGTCGAGGTGGAGGTTCACGCCTGTCTCGAACCCTGGACTCGCCGTCCACCACACCATATCTCCAGGTGAAGGGGTCAGTGTGCGGGCGACGCGGAATGTTGCCGGCCACGTCTGGTGTGTAGTCCTCTAGCTTGTCCAGAAGAATGATAGCTCGATGCCGGATGCCCTGATGCCCAACAGCCATGGACGGAGCACCACCCATCCCCATGGCCACGCGGGGGGCAATGGTAACTTGCTGCACCTTGGGGATGGCCGAGGGGTTCTCAGACCACGCCCAAAGCATGAAGCTTGATGTATCTTCGCGACGGAGAGTGGCGATGTCGAAATAATGGACAAAAGAGTTCGGACCGAGGACCTGCGCTGCCACGGAGTCACACCAAGCATTGAGGGGGATTCCTTTGATGCAGAGGTGGACGTGGTAATCTGCACGCACCACATCAGAGTGCGCGTCTAAGCGACAGTTGGCGGAGTGGATGTCGAGGCCGTTGTGCCGGAATCTGCCTGACGTCGTGACCTTGTCGCGTTGGTGCTGATAGTCGAAGAGGGCGAAGAAATCTTCGGGATAGTGCGACACCACCTTGACATCTTACACGCCGAACTCCACATCGAGGGCCTCCTTGATCTCAGCAGCGCTCACCACCGGCCTGTTCCCACCAAGCCACAAGAAGGCACCCAGGGAAGCAAGGCTGGCGGTGTTGGCCTCCATCTCCAGCGTGGAGACGATGACCATGCTCCCCTCCTCAGGCCGCAGTGAAGGGTTGCCAACGCGGGGCGTCTAACGCGGCATGGCGCACACCACAGCCGATGGAGAGGACAGGCCGAAGAAGCAGCAGCAGGGGATGATGCAGGGGATGATGCAGGGGACGCGGATGAGGAGGAGGGAGCAGCAGTAGAAGCTTGAGACAGCGACGGGAGGGACCGAGGGGAGGGGGGTCGGAAGTTGGTGCAGCCCCTCGCCCTGTGTCCAACCTGATGGCAGTGCCGGCAGGTAAACGGATTCCTGCAGCTCGCCTTGCAATGGCCTTTGAGCAAACAGCGGTGGCACTCTCTGTCTTGGATCTTAACGAACTCACTCTGTCTCCTTGGTGGGGAATAAGAAGCCGTGACCCGACGCCTTGAATGAGGGTGGTTAGGTCGCTCTTTACGCCACCAATGAGCCGGCCGCACCAAATGCCATTGATGCTCCTGAGCATCCGCGGCGGGGGTAGAGTGTCTTGATTCCCGAGCAGCCGGCGCTGGGCTCAAGGGAGAGCTCGTCGAGTCCCATCGAGCCTTTGCCTTGAATGAGGTTGCAGACGCGGATTTGAGGCATGGGCGGTGAGCTCCTTGAATGGGCGGAGGTGGCGTGTCTTGCAGAAGATTCGCATTGATGGCGAAGCAGACTTTGCGCTGCACACCGGCGGCGACCGCAGCAGCCATAGTTGGAGAGTGAGTGGCTTGGGGATTCAGATCTGGGGAGCTTGACGCCAGCTGGGGAAAGAGCTCGGCCACCAGATCCAGCCTTCTGAACTGCGGCGAAGGGAACCCCGGAGGGAACCGCGGTGACGACGAGGAGGCGCTTGGGGGCGAGATATGGGCAGCGGCAGCCTGAGCGGTGGCTGCGGGCGCCGGAGCGGCGCGCCGCGGGAGTGTGGGCGTTGGCATGAGTATTTTTGGTGGTCGGCAGTAGCTCGTGGATTGGGTGCCTGGGGCTTGACGTCTTATGTGTCCATATTTACCATGGAAATCCAGTAGCATCATTAGTTTCAAATTTTGAACTTTTCAATTTGAGCGATTCAAATTTGAATTCAAACCTCCTTTTTGATCATATCTTACAAACCGTAGCACATTCTCAATTGATTCTTTTTGCACCTAAACACTTGTGTCATATACTTTCTATTCATATCTAATATACTCCAATTGAAATGTTTTGACCATTCTAAATTGAAATTAATTAAAACTTCATGTCACTATAACTTGAGTTGTAGTGTTCCTTTCCAATCAATTCTTTTTGCAA
Organism: Triticum dicoccoides; assembly: GCF_002162155.2. NCBI lineage: Eukaryota > Viridiplantae > Streptophyta > Magnoliopsida > Poales > Poaceae > Triticum > Triticum dicoccoides. Next base: position 484,103,062 of record NC_041392.1, on the reverse strand, counting down.
CGAATACATATGTTCTATACGATCTATTACACAACTTGTACGTTGTTTTCCAAATACTTTTGACCATGTTTCATACTATCTCCAATATAAGCTTATATAGCAACAGTTCATTATCCATTGACTCTTTTGAGTTGATTCCTTTACGTGACACTTTATAGCACATCGAGACCCATATCATATATTATAAGCCTATATATATATATGATGTTTTGTAACCTTGCCATATTGTTTTATTTCTCATTTGATTCTTCTTTATGGCATGGTTGTTTATTTGGATTATTTTGTTTATGATAGATTGCTCGGAGCGTGACGAATATAATTGTCAAGATTGTGAGTGCGACCATATTCATCAAATATACGAGGCAAGTTACACCTTGGTCATATTTCATCCTATTATTTTTCTGTGCATGTAGTTCTATATCACATTACTATATTATGCACGTGTAGGAATATGATGGTGGTATGTTATTGCAATTAAGATTTAGCTTAGTATAGCCTTGTAGATCGTGGTAGTTGTATTCTTGCTATGCTATGTAGACGGGGATTGGTTCATGTATGCTTACGTGAGAATCATATAATGACTTGACTAGAAACTAAAGATAGAATTCACCTCTGGTGGAAGTGGTATTGCTGGGTGGGTCCAAGAATATCATGGTTTCTATCCTTTGAATGTAAGTGAAATGCCGACCAGGTTCAAAAAGACCAGACAGACTTAGTGACTAGTAGCTTCCATGTACAAGCACCAACTATATGGGCTCTAGCTTAGTTGAGTAGATTGTGGAAGCCTCGCCTAGGCAAAGCTACCAGATGTAGATTTTGAGTAGGTGTATGGGCTTCCAGTGGGTGGAGGGGACTGTTTTTGAAAAACTTCATCTCAATCTTCGGGTTGAGTCTAGTGAGTAAAGTCTGCAAATCTCTGCAGAGTGTAAAAACAAATCATTGATTAGCCATGTTCCCGGTTACGGAAGAATTTGAGCAGCTAGACCATTACAATTGTTGGATGATCTTGATAGATGAATCACCATAATAAAATTTGAGTGGGAACCTTAATGATGGGAATAGATTGGAATTTGGGTGCCCAAATCAACCATATATATTAATTGTACCTAGGTTCGGGCCCTCTGGGCCATCGGAGGTTGGAATCTCTTCTGTGATTTCTTACAGCCACACAGATGGCTTGTGTAGGACCTCTAGGAATGTCTCAGTTGGGATTAGTTCCTGAGCTGTCCCCATGCATGCCAAGTTGTTGGCTGACACGTTGTCAGTATGCTTAATGTGGTGAAGTTCGATGCCATCAATTTTTCCTTCCAGCTCGCGGACAACACCACACTATGGGACCATATTTGGGTATTTGGTGTTGAACCTCTTCATCGTTTACTGAACGACAAGGTCAGAATCGTAGCGGTAAATGAGGATCTAGATTCCCGTGGAGGCCGCAATGCAGAGCCCGTGAAGGAGGGTTTCATATTCTTCCACATTGCTGGAGTTGGGAATTGTATCTATATGACTAATTCATCCTATCACTGCATGGTGAGATGAGGACAACGCCCGGCCCCAGTCCTTGGATGGTCATAGAGCCATCAAAATACATAAGGTAGTACTTGACGTCAACATTTGTGGCATCTATCGGGCTTCGTTCCACTCGACGATGAAGTCGGTGATGGCCCGATACTTGACGGGCGAGCAAGGCTTGTATGTGATCTCGAAGGGTAGGAGCTCGATCGACCATTTGGCCATGCGTCCTATCGCATCTTTGTTGTGATGATTTTCGATAGCGGGGATCACTAACAACCATAATGGGATTCGCCTGGAAGTAGTGACATAGCTTGTGGGCCACCATGAACACGCTATACATGATCTTCTGATAATGTAGGTGGCAGGTCTTACATGGGGTCAGAACTTTGCTAACGTAGTATATGGGATGTTGAACCCACTACGCCTTATATACACTAACCACATGTGTGGTGGCCGATATGTATAGTAGCAACGGCTCTGACTGCGCTAGGAGGTCAGTAGTGGGTTATATTGCAAGATGCGCTTGAGGTCGGCGAATGCGGCCTTTGCTTCGTCGCTCTACTAGAACTTTTCATTCTTCTGTAGGAAGCAGTAAAGCGGAAGCGCGTTCTCCCTGAGCGGGGATATGAAGTGGCTGGGGGTTGTGATGCACCCCGGCGAGCTTCTAGACTTCCCAGATCTTTTCTAGGGGCTTCAAGTTGATGATGTCTTGGATCTTCTCTAGCTTCAATGCCCTCCCTAAGAGACGATGAATCCAAGGAACTATCCAGCGGGCACCCCAAAATGCATTTTTTAGGGTTCAACTTCATGCTGAAACGACGCGGGATGGTGAAGGTCTGCTCGAGGTTGAACAAAAGGCTAGAGTTGTGCCTTGACTTAATGACTACACCGTCGACATATGGCTCGAGGTTGATGTTGATCTGGCCGTGTAGGCACTTCTACATGGTCCTTTGATATGTTGCCCTGGCATTCTTGATCCTGGAGGGCATGGTGATGTAGCAAAAGACCCAAAGGTGTAATGAAGGAGGTCTTCTGGTTTATTCCTTCATGTGTATTCGGTGGTAGCCGGAATAAGAGTCTAGGAAGCACATGCGACCGTAGCCTGGAGTTGAATCTATGACCCAGCTGATGCGAGGCAAAGGGAATGGGTCCTTTGAGCACGCTTGGTTTAGGTCGGTGTAGTCAACGCACATGCGCCAGGACATGTTCTTTTTTGCGTACCATGACAGGGTTGGCAAGCCACCCTAGTCGTGCAACTTCTCTAATGAACCCGACAGCTAGGAACTGAGTGATCTCTCCACTGACATCCCGTCGTTTCTCTGTGGTGAAGCGGTAGAGGGCTAGTTTGACTGGTCTGGTGTCCTTCCAAATGTCTAGGAGTGATGTGCACTGTAGCCAGTCCTATCTGCAAGGTTCCAAGCAAAGATGTCTCATTTGGCTTCGGAGGAATTGTAGGAGCTCCACCTCCTACTCTTCTAATAGGTTTCCTCCGATGATCACCGTTTTCTTCAGGTTCTCTGGGTGCACTTAATTTTTTTTGGTTTTCTTTGTCGGTTGGAACTTTAGACCTGGCCTAGCTTGGCTGAGAGTGTTGTTGTGGACATGTTGACTGACTTCTTGACGTGCTCAAGCTCCATTGAGGCTAGTGCTGCCTCGACGAGCTCCACGTAGGCGACCTCTGCTTCGAGCGACCTCTTAAAGCTAAAGTGGATTGTGATCGTGACATTGGGACCCAACATCTTGAGCTAGAGGTCGCATAGGAGGGTAGTGCCATAAACTTGACCTAGGTTGGCATGCCAAGGGTGCACTGTAGCCGGTTCGGAATGGGGCGCCCTCAAACTGGATCGTTTCGATCTGAAATTTTCCTCATCCTCGAATACAACCTCTAGATCGAGCAGTCCAAGGGAGCCGTACCGGCCCGCCCGGCACGAAGCCGTGGAAACTGGTGTGCAAGGGCTATAGGCTTGATTGGAATATGTCCAATAATTCCAACAATTTGCGCCCGCCACTAGTAACCAGTTCCGGAGTAGTGATTAGGTATATTTTTTTTCTTTTGTGTATGTTGAATTGAATACTTGAACTTATGCAGTTTAAAACAAGTTTCATGTTTGGAATAGAGGATGAAGAAATATTTTCATGTTTTGATGTCTTGAAGGTGTTGGTTCAATGATTAACTATCTCACTTGATGTTATGGGAGACTCACATGAATCAAACCATCAATTTTGTATTTTTACCAAAAAAGGCTTTCGCCCCGCTTTATAGGTAAAGCAAACCACCAGAGCCACACAGTACAACAAGGTTCACCCACATACACACACACAGAGTACCACTACACAGAGTACAAACGGTTCTGCTGAGGGCACAACTCAACAAGCCCTGGAAATAAAAGGAGGCGGGTCAACCGTAGTGTCCGAAATAGCAACAAAGGATCTAATCCGGCTCTGGAGGTGGCGGAGGGAGTGGCGGCGCCAAGCGGAGAGCCATGGAGCGAAGGTCGGTGATGGCATTGCGATCTTGGTGATGGCTAAGAGGCCGCCAAAGCTGCAAGAAGCCACACATTTTGAACACAACGTCAGTAGCACGTCGAAGGGGGACCCGTTGAATGACAAGCTTATTTCGCACAGTCCACAGCGTCCAGGCGAGCACCCCAATGAGCAGCCACCTAATGTGGCGGCCTGTCAAGGGGGAGGTCTGAACCTCAGAGAGGAGATCAAGGGAGTTAGTGTGACACCAGTTGCCACCAATGACCTCTCGGAGGTAGCCCCAAAGAAACTGGGCGGACACGCACGAGAAGAAGATGTGATTCGAGGTTTCCACCGTCCCACATAGGGGGCAGATACCATCACCGGGACCCTGGCGCTTCAGGACCTCCACGCCCGAGGGGAGCCGGCCACAGATCCATTGCCACATGAAGATTCTAATTTTGAGGGGCACGCGAATAGACCATATAGAATCAAGGACAGCCGGTCCGGGAGAGGGAGCGATGGCGCGGTATAGAGACTTCATGGAGAAGCGGCCAGAGGGCTCAAGATTCTAGGACAGGCGGTCGTCGTGGTGCTGCGACAAGTCCGGCTCATGGAGAGCAACATCATCAAGGAGCTCATGCCAAGCGGCAACCTCCGGTGGCCCAAATGGCCTCCGGAACGTGAGGCGCCCTAAGTCGATAAGGGCCGACTCGACGGAGATCCTATGTTCGACCTCTATGGAAAATAGTGTTGGGGAACGTAGTAATTTCAAAAAATTTCCTACGCACACGCAAGATCATGGTGATGCATAGCAACGAGAGGGGAGAGTGTGATCTACGTACCCTTGTAGACCGACAGCGGAAGTGTTAGCACAACGCGGTTGATGTAGTCGTACGTCTTCACGGCCCGACCGATCAAGCACCGAAACTACAGCACGTCCGAGTTTTAGCACACGTTCAGCTTGATGACGATCCCCGGACTCTGATCTAGCAAAGTGTCGGGGAAGAGTTCTGTCAGCACGATGGCGTGGTGACGATCTTGATGTACTATCGTCACAGGGCTTCGCCTAAGCACCGCTACAATATTATCGAGGATTATGGTGGAAGGGGGCACCGCACACGGCTAAGAATATGATCACGTGGATCAACTTGTGTGTCGAGGGGTGCCGCCTGCCCCCGTATATAAAGGATCAAGGGGAGGAGGCCGGCCAGCCCCTATGGCGCGCCAAGGAGGAGTCCTCCTCCTAGTAGGAGTAGGACTCCTACTAGGAGGGGGAAAGAAGTGGGGAGGGAGAAGGAAAGGGGGGCGCCGCCCCCCCTCTCCTAGTCCAATTCGGACCAGGGGGGAGGAGGCGCGTGGCCCACCTTTGGCTGCCCCTCTCTCTCTCCACTAAGACCCATATGGCCCATTACTTCTCCCGGGGGGTTCCTGTAACCCTCCGGCTCTCCGGTTTTCTCTGAAATCACCCGGAACACTTCTGGTGTCCGAATATAGCCGTCCAATATATCAATCTTTATGTCTCGACCATTTCGAGACTCCTCGTCATGTCCGTGATCACATCCGGGACTCCTAACTAACTTCGGTACATCAAAACTCATAAACTCATAATATAACTGTCATCGAAACCTTAAGCATGCGGACCCTACGGGTTCGAGAACAATGTAGACATGACCGAGACACGTCTCCGGTCAATAACCAATAGCGGAACCTGGATGCTCATATTGTGTCACATCCCAAGTTCTGGTAATGCCTAGTGCTAACATATGGTGTTGCATCATGTCTACTTTACTCAGAAAATTTGAAATGGGGATGACAAGCCCTAGCACTAAATGAAATGCAATTAGGGTCAAAATAAAAAAAAATCAATGAACCCAGAATACCCTTTAGAAAAGTTCATTATTTTTGATAAAGGTGAAAACCTCTGCCAAAAATGATTCACATATTTCTAGGTCATTCCTGGATTTTTGAATTAATTCATATTGTATTTGACTTTGGGCATTTAAATACTATAAATAAATTAAATGCTCAGATAATGCTAAAATTAAATGTGGGCCACTAGAATAATCTAGAGAGTGTCCACAAATTATTCCAGCATTTTTCAAAATGCTTTAGTATTTTTACTAAAGCCAAAACAGTAGCAGAAAAATAGAAAATGGAAGAAAAATAAAGAGAGAGAGAGAGAGAGAGAAGCCCACCTGGGCCTTACCTGGCGGCCCAAGTGGGCGGCCCGGCCCACCTGCCCCCCTCCTCTGTCGTCTTCCTCCTTGCCAGGAGGATGAGCGTGTGGCCGCGGCGCGCTGGCACGCACCTCGCCAGCTCCTGCTCGCCGTCGAGGGCCTGGACGCCTCCACGAGTGCCACGCCACCTCCCCGACCCCCCTCTCACCTCTCCCTCGCTCTCTGGACCTCCCTCCCCCTCGCTCCTCTGATTCCCCCCCCCATGGCCGAGCATGCCCATCGCTGCCGCTCGCTGTTGCCACGGCCACTGGCCCTCCCTCGCCCATCCAACGTGCTCTGGAGCTCCGCCTCATCTGCCTCTTCCTCCTCGACGATTCTCCCGGCCTCGGACGCGCTGCTTCATCGTCACCATCGCCGTTTCCGTCGCCGGCCACCGAAGCTCATCGCCGTCGATTCGGGAGCTACCAGACGTCCCCGACCTCGCCCTCGCGCTCATTGGACTCGCGGTGAGCTCCTCTACCGCCCCCCTACTCCCATGCCCACTAGCTCATCGTAGCACCCGTTCCCGTCGAGCCCGAGAGCTTGGTTCCGCCGGCCATGCCGCCACCGTGACCACAGCCGTGCAAGCTCGCAACCGAGCACTCCACCGCACTCGCTGCGTCCCCAGGAGCCCGCAGCACCCCTCCGCACCTCCTGCTGTGCCTCCTAGAGACGACCCCGAGCTCGCCCGAGCTCCGGCTGCCGCTAAAGCTCGTTGCCGGCCACTCTCCGGCCACTCCAGCACCATCCGCCACCACCACTAGAAGCGCCGCAATGCCAGGAACCCGTAGATCCCTCCCGCGCATCAAACCGTCGCCGGAGTAGCGATTCCGGCGTGCCTCCGTCGTCTATCGAGGTCGCCGGCGGCTGATCCCCGGCCGTGCCGACGTGGCGACATCATTAGTTGCTAATGAGCCCACTAATGACCCCTCTAGAGCCACTGACGTGTGGGACCCTGTGACTAATTAGGTTAGTCTAATTTTCTGTTAGGATTAGTACTAATACGTGTGGACCCCACGTGTCAGCTTTGACTTTGGTCAAGTCAACATTGACCGGGCCCACCTGTCAGTGACCCTGGCCAGCACCGTGTCACTAACCAGTGGGACCCACTGGTCAGTTTTGACCCAGAACAGCTCAGTTGACCTGCTGATGTCACACAGACGTCATGCTGACGCAATAAGTCATTTCTGATTAAAAATAATTCAGAAAATTCCAGAAAATAGTATAAACTTCTAAAATTCATAGAAATTCAACCGTAACTCCAAATGAAATAAATTATATATGAAAAATTATCAAAAAAATTCAAGGAATCATCTGTACCATTTTCATGCATGTCTGAACAATTTAACCTCACTGTTTAGACCAAAACATGATAATGCACTATTTGAATTCATAGTTTGAATTTGAATTTGAACCTAGTGTTCAAACCAACTCCATTTAACTTGTTGTTAGTTGCATTAGCTCAATCAACAGCATATTGCCATGTCATGATCATGCATCATATTGTTGCGTCGCATTGATTGTGTCCTTCCCTGTTTGCCGGTAACCGTCCCCTCTCAGACGACGATGTTCCCGACGACGTGATCGTTGACACCGATGAAGAACTATATTGTCTTCAGAAGTGCCAGGCAAGCACAACCCCCTTGTTCATTCCGATACAAGCCCACTTTCTCGCTCCTGCTCTCTTTTACTGCATTAGGACAACAACGATTCATCTGTTACTTGTTGCGGTAGTTGAACCCCTTATCCTCTGCATGGCCTGTCATTGCCACAGTAAATAGATGAAACCCACTAGCATGAGTAGGAGTTGTTTGAGCCCTGATGTGCCTACTCATTCATGCTTGTTTGTCATGCCTGCTACTGCTTAGAGTTGAGTCAGGTCTGATTCATCGGGGGTGAATTGGAACAGTGATGAACATGTCCTACTATGTGTGAACATGATTTGGTAAAGGTAGCGGTGAGAGGCCATGTAGGAGTACATGGTGGGTTGTCTCATTGCAGCCGTCCTGAGGAACTGAGTTCTGTGTCTGTGATCCATGAACAGCTACTACCACTCATTGGGATCCTTAATTGACCCTCTCAGCTTCTTAATCACCCTAGTACTCTGTCCAGGAGTTGCAACTAGTTTCTGGTGTTTGTAGGTTATGTGTTGGCGGCCGTGCGTAGCGCTGACCCTAGGGGTGGGCTATGTTGCGGTAGATACACCGTGGCACGGTGTACCGGGCGCCCGTTTGGTGTCTCGGGAACCCTGTTCACATTGTTCGAGGCCGTATGTGGAAACCTCGGTCGGACTCCCTGCGGATGGAACCTGGATAGGCGATAAACCTGGACTAGAGACTTAAGTGTTTAGGTAGGCCGTGGCCGACACCCTCGCCAGGCTTCCGCTTGAAGGTTGCCGAGATACATGACGTGTATATGGTGGTAAGTGGTGGGAGCGTGTGTGAAGAAGTACACCCCTGCAGGGTTATCATTATCTATTCGAATAGCCGGATTCCTCGGATATGGGAACTTGGACCCCTTGCATAGTTCATAGACAAGTGAAAGTGGATACTCTAAAACTCGCAAGATAAGTGTGAGTGATATGGATGGCCTTCTCGTAGGGAGACGGGAGCGGATCCATAGTGGTGTATTGAATGGTGAATATGTGGACTCGTGTGCGCCACCTCAAAAGAGTTGCTTGCAGTCGTAGTTCAGGTTAGCCACTGAGTCAAAGCTGGCTTGCTGCAGTTGAACTCCACCACCCCCCCTTGTTGATACCGATGCATATGTAGCTAGTTCTGATGTAAGTCTTGCTGAGTACCTTTGTACTCACATTTGCTTATTTTATGTTTTGCAGAGAGACGTCAGTCTCGCTAGTAGTTCCGCGTGGACTTTGATGTTTAGATTGATACCTCAGCTACGATCTTGTGCCCTTGGCAGGATCTGGTAGATAGTCAGGCTTCTCAGCCTTCTTCATTTGTAGTTGTCTGTACTCAGACAAGTTAAGCTTCCGCATGTGCTTGTTGCTTGTATGCTCTGTGTGTTGGGTCACCCATGTTTGTAATATCTCGCTCCTCGGAGCCTAATGAATAAATACTTGAGTTGTAGAGTTATGTTGTGATGCCATGTTGTATTTACACATATCGAGCATATTGTGTGTATGATTGAAATGCTTGGTATGTGTGGGATCCGACAATCTAGTTGTTTATCCTTGGCAGTCTCTCTTATGGGGAAATGTAGTCTAGTGCTTCCATGAGCCATAGTAGTCCGCTACAACCCGGTTCACCGGAGTCCTGTTAGCCCAGCACTACTGCTCAGGACACTTGACTGGCCGGCATGTGTTTCACTTCGTTCCTGTGTCTATCCCTTCGGGGAAACGTCACGCGGTGACATCCGGAGTCCTGCCTAGCCTGCTACAGCCCGGGTTCCCGGAGTCCTGTTAGCCCAGTGCTACAGCCTGGATTCACACGCTGCTGACCGACACGCTCGATGTGAATCATGTATGCCTGTCCCCATAGGTTAGTGCCGCTTTGGGTTCACGACTAGCCATGTCGGCCCGGGTTCTCTGTCATATGGATGCTAGCGACACTATCATATACATGAGCCAAAAGGCGCAAACGGTCCCGGGCCATGGTAAGGCGACACCCGTGGGATACCGTGCGTGAGGCCGCAAAGTGATATGAGGTGTTACCGGCTAGATCGATGTGACTTGGAATCGGGGTCCTGACATATTGGCTCCTACATATTCTACGAAGATCTTTATCGGTCAGACCGCATAACAACATACGTTGTTCCCTTTGTCATCGGTATGTTACTTGCCCGAGATTCGATCGTCGATATCTCAATACCTAGTTCAATCTCGTTACCGGCAAGTCTCTTTACTCGTTCCGTAATACATCATCTCGCAACTAACTCATTAGTTGCAATGCTTGCAAGGCTTATGTGATGTGCATTACCGAGAGGGCCCAGAGATACCTCTCCGACAATCGGAGTGACAAATCCTAATCTTGAAATACACCAACCCAACATGTACCTTTGGAGACACCTGTAGAGTACCTTTATAATCACCCATTTACGTTGTGACGTTTGGTAGCACACAAAGTGTTCCTCCGGCAAACGGGAGTTGCATAATCTCATAGTCATAGGAACATGTATAAGTTATGAAGAAAGCAATAGCAACATACTAAACGATCGGGTGCTAAGCTAATGGAATGGGTCATGTCAATCAGATCATTCACCTAATGATGTGATCCCGTTAATCAAATAACAACTCTTTGTTCATGGTTAGGAAACATAACCATCTTTGATTAACGAGCTAGTCAAGTAGAGGCATACTAGTGACACTCCGTTTGTCTATGTATTCACACATGTATTATGTTTCCGGTTAATACAATTCTAGCATGAATAATAAACATTTATCATGATATAAGGAAATAAATAATAACTTTTATTATTGCCTCTAGGGCATATTTCCTTCAGTCTCCCACTTGCACTAGAGTCAATAATCTAGATTACACAGTAATGATTCTAACACCCATGGAGCCTTGGTGCTGATCATGTTTTGCTCGTGGAAGAGGCTTAGTCAGCGGGTCTGCAACATTCAGATCCGTATGTATCTTGCAAATCTCTATGTCTCCCACCTGGACTAGATCCCGGATGGAGTTGAAGCGTCTCTTGATGTACTTGGTTCTCTTGTGAAATCTGGATTCCTTTGCCAAGGCAATTGCACCAGTATTGTCACAAAAGATTTTCATTGGACCCGATGCACTAGGTATGACACCTAGATCGGATATGAACTCCTTCATCCAGACTCCTTCATTTGCCGCTTCCGAAGCAGCTATGTACTCCGCTTCACATGTAGATCCCGCCACAACGCTTTGTTTAGAACTGCACCAACTGACAGCTCCACCGTTTAATGTAAACACGTACCGGTTTGCGATCTAGAATCGTCCGGATCAGTGTCAAAGCTTGCATCAACGTAACCTTTTACGATGAGCTCTTTGTCACCTCCATATATGAGAAACATATCCTTAGTCCTTTTCAGGTATTTCAGGATGTTCTTGACCGTTGTCCAGTGATCCACTCCTGGATCACTTCGGTACCTCCCTGCTAGACTTATAGCAAGGCACACATCAGGTCTGGTACACAGCATTGCATACATGATAGAGCCTATGGCTGAAGCATAGGGAACATCTTTCATTTTCTCTCTATCTTCTGCAGTGGCCGGGCATTGAGTCTTACTCAACTTCACACCTTGTAACACAGGCAAGAACCCTTTCTTTGCTTGATCCATTTTGAACTTCTTCAAAACTTTGTCAAGGTATGTGCTTTGTGAAAGTCCAATTAAGCGTCTTGATCTATCTCTATAGATCTTAATGCCTAATATGTAAGCAGCTTCACCGAGGTCTTTCATTGAAAAACTCTTATTCAAGTATCCCTTTATGCTATCTAGAAATTCTATATCATTTCCAATTAGTAATATGTCATCCACATATAATATCAGAAATGCTACAGAGCTCCCACTCACTTTCTTGTAAATACAGGCTTCTCCAAAAGTCTGTATAAAACCAAATGCTTTGATCACACTATCAAAGCGTTTATTCCAACTCCGAGAGGCTTGCACCAGTCCATAAATGGATCGTTGGAGCTTGCACACTTTGTTAGCTCCCTTTGGATCGACAAAACCTTCTGGTTGCATCATATACAACTCTTCTTCCAGAAATCCATTCAGGAATGCAGTTTTGACATCCATCTGCCAAATTTCATAATCATAAAATGCGGCAATTGCTAACATGATTCGGACAGACTTAAGCATCGCTACGGGGGAGAAGGTTTCATCGTAGTCAATCCCTTGAACTTGCCGAAAACCTTTTGCGACAAGTCGAGCTTTGTAGACAGTAATATTACCGTCAGCGTTAGTCTTCTTCTTGAAGATCCATTTATTTTCAATTGCTTGCCGATCATCGGGCAAGTCAACCAAAGTCCATACTTTGTTCTCATAAATGGATCCCATCTCAGATTTCATGGCTTCAAGCCATTTTGCGGAATCTGGGCTCACCATCGCTTCTTCATAGTTCGTAGGTTCATCATGATCTAGTAGCATGACTTCCAGAACAGGATTACCGTACCACTCTGGCGCGGATCTCACTCTGGTTGATCTACGAGGTTCAGTAGTATCTTGTTCTGAAGTTTCATGATCATCATCATTAGCTTCCTCACTAAATGGTGTAGGTGTCACAGAAACAGGTTTTTGTGATGTACTACTTTCCAATAAGGGAGTAGGTACAGTTACCTCGTCAAGTTCTACTTTCCTCCCACTCACTTCTTTCGAGAGAAACTCCTTCTCTAGAAAGTTTCCGAATTTAGCAACAAAAGTCTTGCCTTCGGATCTGTGATAGAAGGTGTATCCAATAGTTTCCTTTGGATATCCTATGAAGACACATTTCTCCGATTTGGGTTCGAGCTTATCAGGTTGAAGCTTTTTCACATAAGCATCGCAGCCCCAAACTTTCAGAAATGACAACTTTGGTTTCTTGCCAAACCACAGTTCATAAGGCGTCGTCTCAACGGATTTTGATGGTGCCCTATTTAACTTGAATGTGGCCATCTCTAGAGCGTATCCCCAAAACGATAGCGGCAAATCAGTAAGAGACATCATAGATCGCACCATATCTAGTAAAGTACGATTACGACGTTCGGACACACCATTACGCTGTGGTGTTCCGGGTGGCGTGAGTTGCGAAACTATTCCACAATTTTTCAAATGTACACCAAACTCGTAACTCAAATATTCTCCTCCACGATCAGATCATAGGAATTTATTTTCTTGTTACGATGATTTTCAACTTCACTCTGAAATTCTTTGAACTTTTCAAATGTTTCAGACTTGTGTTTCATTAAGTAGATATACCCATATCTGCTTAAGTCATCTGTGATGGTGAGAAAATAACGATATCCGCCACGAGCCTCAACGTTCATCGGACCACATACATCTGTATGTATGATTTCCAACAAATCTGTTGCTCTCTCCATAGTACCGGAGAACGGTGTTTTTGTCATCTTACCCATAAGGCACGGTTCGCAAGTACCAAGTGATTCATAATCAAGTGGTTCCAAAAGCCCATCAGTATGGAGTTTCTTCATGCGCTTTATACCGATATGACCCAAACGGCAGTGCCACAAATAAGTTGCACTATCATTATCAACTCTGCATCTTTTGGCTTCAACACTATGAATATGTGTGTCACTACTATCGAGATTCAATAAAAATAGACCACTCTTTAAGGGTGCATGACCATAAAAGATATTACTCATATAAATAGAACAACCATTATTCTCAGATTTAAATGAATAACCGTCTCGCATCAAACAAAATCCAGATATAATGTTCATGCTTAATGCTGGCACCAAATAACAATTATTTAGGTCTAATATTAATCCCGAAGGTAGATGTAGAGGTAGCGTGCCGACTGCGATCACATCGACTTTGGAGCCGTTTCCCACGCGCATCGTCACCTCGTCCTTAGCCAATCTTCGCTTAATCCGTAGTCCCTGTTTCGAGTTGCAAATATTAGCAACAGAACCAGTATCAAATACCCAGGTGCTACTACGAGCATTAGTAAGGTACACATCAATAACATGTATATCACATATACCTTTGTTCACCTTGCCATCCTTCTTATCCGCCAAATACTTGGGGCAGTTCCGCTTCCAGTGACCAGTCTGCTTGCAGTAGAAGCACTCAGTTTCAGGCTTTGGTCCAGGTTTGGGTTTCTTCTCTTGAGTAGCAACTTGCTTGCTGTTCTTTTTGAAGTTCCCCTTCTTCTTCCCTTTGCCCTTTTTCTTGAAACTAGTGGTCTTGTTGACCATCAACACTTAATGCTCCTTCTTGATTTCTACCTCTGCAGCTTTCAGCATTGCGAAGAGCTCGGGAATAGTCTTATTCATCCCTTGCATATTATAGTTCATCACGAAGCTCTTGTAGCTTGGTGGCAGTGATTGGAGAATTCTGTCAATGATGCAATCATCTGGAAGATTAACTGCCAATTGAATCAAGTGATTATTATACCCAGACATTTTGAGTATATGCTCACTGACAGAACTGTTCTTCTCCATCTTGCAGCTATAGAACTTATTGGAGACTTCATATCTCTCAATCTGGGCATTTGCTTGAAATATTAACTTCAACTCCTGGAACATCTCATATGCTCCATGACGTTCAAAACGTCGTTGAAGTCCCGATTCTAAGCCGTAAAGCATGGCACACTGAACTATCGAGTAGTCATCAGCTTTGCTCTGCCAGACGTTCATAACATCTGTTGTTGCTCCAGCAGCAGGCCTGGCACCCAGCGGTGCTTCCAGGACGTAATTCTTCTGTGCAGCAATGAGGATAATCCTCAAGTTACGAACCCAGTCCGTGTAATTGCTACCTTCATCTTTCAACTTTGCTTTCTCAAGGAACGCATTAAAATTCAACGGAACAACAACACGAGCCATCTATCTACAATCAAGCATAAACAAGCAAGATACTATCAGGTACTAAGTTTCATGATAAATTTAGGTTCAATTAATTTACTTAAAGAACTCCCACTTAGATAGACATCCCTCTAATCCTCTAAGTGATTACGTGATCCAAATCAACTAAACCATGTCCGATCATCACGTGAGATGGAGTAGTTTCATTGGTGAACATCACTATGTTGATCATATCTACTATATGATTCATGCTCGACCTTTCGGTCTCCGTGTTCCGAGGCCATATCTGTATATGCTTGGCTCGTCAAGTATAACCTGAGTATTCCGCGTGTGCAACTGTTTTGCACCCGTTGTATTTGAACGTAGAGCCTATCACACCCGATCATCACGTGGTGTCTCAGCACGAAGAACTTTCGCAACGGTGCATACTCAGGGAGAACACTTCTTGATAATTAGTGAGAGATCATCTTATAATGCTACCGTCAATCAAAGCAAGATAAGATGCATAAAAGATAAACATCACATGCAATCAATATAAGTGATATGATATGGCCATCATCATCTTGTGCTTGTGATCTCCATCTTCGAAGCACCGTCGTGATCACCATCATCACCGGCGCGACACCTTGATCTCCATCGTAGCATCGTTGTTGTCTCGCCAATCTTATGCTTCCACGACTATTGCTACCGCTTAGTGATAAAGTAAAGCATTACAGCGTGATTGTATTGCATACAATAAAGCGACAACCACATGGCTCCTGCCAGTTGCCGATAACTCGGTTACAAAACATGATCATCTCATACAATAAAATTTAGCATCATGTCTTGACCATATCACATCACAACATGCCCTGCAAAAACAAGTTAGACGTCCTCTACTTTGTTGTTGCAAGTTTTACGTGGCTGCTACGGGCTTAAGCAAGAACCTATCTTACCTACGCATCAAAACCACAACGATAGTTTGTCAAGTTGGTGCTGTTTTAACCTTCGCAAGGACCGGGCGTAGCCACACTCGGTTCAACTAAAGTTGGAGAAACTGTCACCCGCAAGCCACCTATGTGCAAAGCACGTCAGGAGAACCGGTCTCGTGTAAGCGTACGCGTAATGTCGGTCCGGGCCGCTTCGTCCAACAATACCGCCGAACCAAAGTATGACATGCTGGTAAGCAGTATGACTTATATCGCCCACAACTCACTTGTGTTCTACTCGTGCATATAACATCAACATATAAAACCTAGGCTCGGATGCCACTGTTGGGGAACGTAGTAATTTCAAAAAAATTCCTACGCACACGCAAGATCATGGTGATGCATAGCAACGAGAGGGGAGAGTGTGATCTACGTACCCTTGTAGACCGACAGCGGAAGCGTTAGCACAACGCGGTTGATGTAGTCGTACGTCTTCACGGCCCGACCGATCAAGCACCGAAACTACGACACCTCCGAGTTTTAGCACACGTTCAGCTTGATGACGATCCCCGGACTCCGATCCAGCAAAGTGTCGGGGAAGAGTTCTGTCAGCACGACGGCGTGGTGACGATCTTGATGTACTATCGTCGCAGGGCTTCGCCTAAGCACCGCTACAATATTATCGAGGATTATGGTGGAAGGGGGCACCGCACACGGCTAAGAATATGATCACGTGGATCAACTTGTGTGTCTAGGGGTGCCCCCTGCCCCCATATATAAAGGATCAAGGGGAGGAGGCCAGCCGGCCCCTATGGCGCGCCAAGGAGGAGTCCTCCTCCTAGTAGGAGTAGGACTCCTACTAGGAGGGGGAAAGAAGTGGGGAGGGAGAAGGAAAGGGGGTCGCCGCCCCCCCTCTCCTAGTCCAATTCGGACCAGGGGGAGGAGGCGCGCGGCCCACCTTTGGCTGCCCCTCTCTCTCTCCACTAAGGCCCATATGGCCCATTACTTCTCCGGGGGGGGGGGGGTTCCGGTAACCCTCCGGCTCTCCGATTTTCTTCGAAATCACCCGGAACACTTCCAGTGTCCGAATATAGCCGTCCAATATATCAATCTTTATATCTCGACCATTTCGAGACACCTCGTCATGTCCGTGATCACATCCGGGACTCCGAACTAACTTCGGTACATCAAAACTCATAAACTCATAATATAACTGTCATCGAAACCTTAAGCGTGCGGACCCTACGGGTTCGAGAACAATGTAGACATGACCGAGACACGTCTCCGGTCAATAACCAATAGCGGAACCTGGATGCTCATATTGGCTCCTACATATTCTACAAAGATCTTTATCGGTCAGACCGCATAACAACATACGTTGTTCCCTTTGTCATCGGTATGTTACTTGCCCGAGATTCGATCGTCGATATCTCAATACCTAGTTCAATCTCGTTACCGGCAAGTCTCTTTACTCGTTCCGTAATACATCATCTCGCAACTAACTCATTAGTTGCAATGCTTGCAAGGCTTATGTGATGTGCATTACCGAGAGGGCCCAGAGATACCTCTCCGACAATCGGAGTGACAAATCCTAATCTCGAAATACACCAACCCAACATGTACCTTTGGAGACACATGTAGAGTACCTTTATAATCACCCATTTACGTTGTGACGTTTGGTAGCACACAAAGTGTTCCTCCGGCAAACGGGAGTTGCATAATCTCATAGTCATAGGAACATGTATAAGTTATGAAGAAAGCAATAGCAACATACTAAACGATCGGGTGCTAAGCTAATGGAATGGGTCATGTCAATCAGATCATTCACCTAATGATGTGATCCCGTTAATCAAATAACAACTCTTTGTTCATGGTTAGGAAACATAACCATCTTTGATTAACGAGCTAGTCAAGTAGAGGCATACTAGTGACACTCCGTTTGTCTATGTATTCACACATGTATTATGTTTCCGGTTAATACAATTCTAGCATGAATAATAAACATTTATCATGATATAAGGAAATAAATAATAACTTTTATTATTGCCTCTAGGGCATATTTACTTCAAATAGGTCGGGGAACCGGGCCACGAATGGGAGATCACCGGCCTAGTGGTCGAACCAAAACAGCGTGGCCGATCCAGTGTCAACCGCGATGGAGGTCCCAATGCGAAGGACCGGGAGGAGATGGACGACAGACTGCCAAAACTAGGAACCGCCCATCTTAACGCAGAAGGAGAGGGGCTGGCCGCGCAGGTATTTGCGGCGGATGATCTGCAGCCACAAGCCACCATCGCCATTTGCAATGCGCGACAGCCATCTAGTGAGGCGGGCCAGGTTCATGCGTTTGGAGGACATGATGGCGAGACCACCCTGGTCCCGGGGCCTGCAGATGCCAGTCCAGCGGACCATATGGTATTTCTGCTTATCGCCCTCGCCAGCCCAGTAGAACCTAGCTTGGACCGAGCCAATCTCATGGTGGAGCGTTTCGGGGAGGCTGTAGAAGCTCATGATGAATAGGAGAAGACTGGAGAGGGACGAGTTGATGAGGATCGTGCGGGGCGCCTTAGAGAGCCACCTGCCCTGCCACAGTTCAATGCAGTGTTGCAGCTTATGGACCGAGGGTCGCAGGTCGGCCACTGTTAGGCGTGAGTCACTAATGGGAATCCCCAGATAAGTGGTGGGGAAGGATCCCAGCCGACAGTTCAAGCGGTTAGTGATACTCTGGCTCTCATAAGGGGAATAGCCCAAGACCATCATCTCGCTTTTAGCGAAGTTAATTTTGAGGCCTGACAGATGTTGAAAGCAGAGCAGGAGGAATTTTAGGTTCGCGATCTCAGCCTCAGAACCCTGCATCATAATGATGGTGTCATCGGCATATTGGAGGAGAGAAACACCCCCTCCCTCCACCAAGTGTGGGGTGATGCCGAGGATGTGGCCGGCGGCCTTGGCCTTATCCAGGATAGATGCCAAGGCATCGACCACCATGTTGAACAAAAATGAGGAGAAGGGGTCACCGTATCTAACCCCATGGAAGGTGGGGAAATATGGGTCGATCTCCCTGTTGATGTTCACCGTGGTGTGGCCCGACGACACCAACTGCATGACCCGGGAGACCCAACGATCGTCAAAACCTTTCCGAAGAAATACTTCCCGAAGGAAGGGCCAGCTAACCGTGTCGTATGCCTTATGGAAGTCAATCTTCAGGAACACCGCTTTGAGGTTTTTGGATTTGACCTCGTGAAGGACTTCGTGGAAGACCAAGACTCCATCAAGGATATAGCGACCCTGAATGAAGGCGGATTGGTCCGGATGAGTGATGCGGTCAGCCGAAGGGGCCACCCTATTGGCGTACCCCTTTGCGAGGATGCGGAAGATCACATTGATCACCGTAATGGGGCGGAACTGGCGAATGTCGGATGCGCCCGGGACCTTGGGGATCAAGGAAATGATCCCATAGTTAAGGCAGTGGAGGTCAATGGTGCCCACATAGAACTCCTCAAAGAGGGCCATGACCTCCGTCTTGATAGCGTGCCAGAAGGTCTGAAAGAACTTAAGTGGCAAGCCATTAGGCCCCTGGGCAGACGAAGGGTTCATGCCCTTAATCGCAAGCCAAACTTCCTCCTCCGTGAACGGAGCTGTGAGGGCCGCATTCTCCGCGTTCGACACACATTGGGCACCCACCCAGAAGAGGGGGGCAAGAGCCAAGCCCCCATGCGGGGGAGCGGAAAAAAGGACTTTATAGAAGCCGTCTACGTGAGCGCGAAGCTCGGCCGGGCGCTGCAGGAGGGTCTCGCCATCCCACAGGAATGGGATGGTACTGCGACGACGACGACCATTGGCGATGGCCTGGAAGTATGCGGTGTTAGCATCCCCCTTGAGAACCCACTTTTGGGTCCCCCTGAGCCGCCAGTATGCCTCCTCGTCCGTATAGATGACCATGAGCTGGTCCTCCAGGTCATACCGCTGCATCCACTCATCAGCGAATAGACCGATCGAGTCAGCCCGAAGGTCAAGTGCCTGGATAGAGGCGAGGAGGACCTGCTTGCGGTCCCGGAGATCCCGCCCTAGGTTGGAACCCCAGCCCTTCATGAATTGACGGGAGCGCTTGGCGCAGAAGTGCCAATCATCCACCGCAGAAATGGACCTATGAGGAGAGCTGCGGGCCTCCAGCCAACGGCCATGGACGGCCTCCGAGAAGCCGTTCTGGTTAAGCCAGAACGTCTCGAAGCGGAACCTAGGGCGACAGGAGGGTGCTCGTCCTAAGAAGAGAGTAGTAGGGGAACATGGTCCAAGCCTATACGAGTAATGGCGCGGAGGGAGGCAAGGGGGCACGACATCTCCCACTCAGGCGAGACCAAGACGCGGTCCAAGATGGAGCGGGTCGGGTCGGCCTGGCGATTGGTCCAGGCGAATCTGGCACCAATCCTATCTAATTCCCGCAGACTGAGGTCAACAATGCAGTCACTGAACATCAGCATCCACGGGAAGTTCACTAGGTCGTTGTTTTTGTTATGCGCAAATCGGAGGAGGTTGAAGTCGCCGCCCACGACGACCGGGAAGCGGGCGGCTGACACATTATTCTTGAGCTCCTCAAGAAATGTCGCTGAACGATGGTGGTCGGCAGGGCCATAGACTATGATGATCTCCCATTTGAAGTTCAGCGCCCTCTCGAAAAGCTCCATGCTAACAAAGAACTCACCCCGGTCCATGCTACCCACCTCAAAGGTGGCATCCTTGACACCTAATAGGATGCCATCAGAGTGCCCGGCGATCCCACTAGAAGGGATCCAATGCCAGGCCAATGGGTGGGGACTAAGACGGTCAAGCTCGGACAGGGTGAAATCAGTTCGCATGGTCTCATGGATTGCTACAATGTCGACCCGCTCATCGTGCATGTACTCGATGAGCTGGCGGCGTCGGCCATCCTGGCCAAAACCACAGATGTTACAGAAAAGGGTCCGCATTAAACCACCATAGAGGGACTGCTTGACCCCAGGACACGGGAGGCGCTTTGGGCGCGGAGAGCAGCGGTGCGAGACCGGGTGCGGCTGCGGATTTCCAGGGGAGCGGGCGCGGCCTGGCCGGACGGCTGGGAGGTGGGGCCGCCCGCCACCGAAGCGAGAGTAGCTAAGCGGGCACGGGTTTCGGCCAACCGTCCATCGAGGACCTCCCGCGCCTGGATTGCCGCGATTTGTACTAAGGGGGAATCGACTTCCCCCCTAAACACTATATCAGAATTTGCCGCGACTTTGGTGAGATGACCGAGAGGAATAGACTCCAAGGCTGAGAACGAACATGTAGCGGAACTGGTAGGGATGACTGGAGTACCTGGCTTGAGGTTGTGCGTCGCGACGCGGAGCTCAACCCGCTCGGAGATGGGCAGAGCCGGGGAGCCTGCGGGTCGCGAGGCGTCGATGCGGGCGCTGCGCCGAGACGACATCACCGGGGCCGACGTCGAGTGGCCCCGCCTAGCGTAGGTCGAGGAGCGAGGCGGGAGAGGCGGAGCGGCCATCGGGGTCGCCAAGGCAGCGTCCACCACGTACCCTCCCATCGACCGGGAGGTGGGAGTGGAGGAATGTCGAGGTGAGGCCGGCGGGGAAGCAGCCCCCAGCAGAGCGTCTGTGGAGGCCGGCGACAGTGGCTCGGAGGGGAGTAGGGGAGCCACTAGCGGACCGGGCAGCGGCGAAGGCAGGACCACGGTAGGAGGAGCCAGAGGCATCACAGGAGGTGGAGATGACGCCCGCGCGTCGGGGCGCGCGAGAGGCAGGACTGACCCCGAGGCGCAGAGGGGGTCAGGGAGGTCCATGGACGGCGATGTCGGCAGCTGGGCAGTGGGGGAGGACACAGGCTGGGTGACCGGCGAGCGTGGAGAAGAAGCCGGGATGACCACGAGC
>NC_041392.1:484079901-484081401 GCF_002162155.2 Triticum dicoccoides | reverse complement strand
GGGGGGGGCAGCGGAAGCAACCCCTCCGGCAGAGCAGCGAGGGACCTCCCGTCCTGCCGCCCACCCAGGGTCGAGGAAGAGGGTGGAGGCAAAGGCGAGGGAGAGCGGGAGGGGCTGTCCTCCGGCCCATCCTCATCATCAGAGTGGTCGGGGCGGGGACGACGGCGTCCGTTGGAGTCGTCCTGAGGGCCCGGGTGGCCACCAGGGGGACCGTCGTCTGAGAAGCGGGGACGCCCCACATGGTTGGGCAGCTCGAGGGCGATGCGAAGGTCGAACCTTTGATCATTGAAGAATACCCGGACCGTGGCACGAAGCTTGGTTGAGTCGAGGCACTTGACTTTGACCCGAACCTCCTCCTCCTTGCAAAAGGAAAGCTCATCGACCACTACCACCTTACCCAGGATCCGGGACATGCGACAGATGGTACGCTCAGACCTAGCAATGTCCGGGAGCCCATAGATGAGGATCCATGCCGTGTCAAGGACGACCACAGCCTTCGGGTCGAGGGTCGGCTCAGAGATGTCGACGACGAGCTTGTTGAGGGCGAGGGTGATCTGGTCGCTACAGGTGGCGTAGCCGTGGCTGAGAGCGCCGGGGAAGACCACCGAGAACTCGGTGCCGGAGATAGGGGTGACCCCCCACTCCCACTGCCGGCGGTACAGATGGTTGAGCTCCGCCTCGATCATCTCGGGGGAGGCCATACCATCAAGCACCGTGACCACAGCCTAGAGGGAAGGGGGCGGGGGTGAGTCGTCGGGGACCTCAATGTGGAAGAACCCCAACCTCTCAATCCCATGCCCATACATCCGCAGCTTCTCGGGGACCGACTTGTTCGGGCAGAGTAGGGCGGGGTGGCCGGGATCCTTACAAATGAAGCAGCAGGCAGAGTTGGTGCAGTCGACCTGAGAGTGGCCAACAGTGCCACAGTTGAAGCAGGTGGGCCGGGCGATGTCGGACACAAGAGCTGGAGGCGGGGGGTTCGCGCGGCCGGCCTGATTCTGCACGGCACGCCCCTGACCTCGTCTCTTCTTCTTCTTATTAGGGCCCTGACGGCCGAGCTACTGCCCCCCACCGCAGCCCCCGAAGCAGGCGGAGTAGCCGAAGTGACATGGGGGGGAACGTACTTGCGTGGAGGAGCAGCGACCACCGGCGCCGCGGGACGAGGAGAGGGGGGCGCTGGTGCCGGGGGGAAGGAGAGCGTGCCCGACGACGCGAAGGGGAGGGGGAGTGGCGGCGGGGCAGAGGAGAGCGCGACTGGCCGTGCCAATCGGAACGACCAGGCGAGCGGTGCGCATCACGACAATCATCCTGGCCGGAAGGGCGGGGAGCTTCGCGGTCCCGGCCCCTCAGCTCATGGCGGAGGTTCTCTTCACGCTGGAGGGCATCCGGGGAGGGGCGGGAGG
Source organism: Triticum dicoccoides (assembly GCF_002162155.2). NCBI lineage: Eukaryota > Viridiplantae > Streptophyta > Magnoliopsida > Poales > Poaceae > Triticum > Triticum dicoccoides. The sequence goes on along the minus strand of NC_041392.1, from coordinate 484,079,998 downwards.
CGTCGCAGAGATCGTCGTACCGACGCTTGCGTCGGGCCTCCCCGTCCTCCCAATCCCGCGTCATGGCCGAGGAGCGAGAGCGGGAAGGCGTGGCAAC
>NC_041392.1:483930978-484079436 GCF_002162155.2 Triticum dicoccoides | reverse complement strand
GGAAGCGAGGGTTCAGTAGGAGGAAGGTTGGTGGCGGCTGAGGAAGACTGAGGACGAAGGAGGAACCTATAGGGTAGCCAGATGCTGGACGCGGTGGGGTGGGCCTAGGGCAAGGCAACGGCCCAGCAGGGGTGGGCCGGCCCGCTAAGGATTCCCTTGCCAGGACCGGATCCAGGGGGCGACGGGCTAGGCAACCCACCCCCACCAGACGGGCCACTGGGCCACTGCCCAGGACACCAGGGCCTAGGGAGCGGGGCGGGGTACCCGGTCGGAGGGTTTCCCCTCGACGAGCAGGCGGCGCTGCCGCCGCTGGGGAGCACGGGGCGAACGGATGGACGCGACGGAGCGGCCACGAGGCCTGGAACTGGAGACCGGACGACCCAAATCGCGCGATAAACGGCCTGAACGGGGAGCGGCGGGCGGGAAGAGTTGAGTCGAGGACCGCGTGCGGAGAGCTCGAACAGGCGGCCAACGAGCCAGCGGCCGGAGGCGATGGGGAGGGGGGAGACAGGGGGGCCGCCACGAGGCACGGGCAAGACCAAGGTCGGACCGGTCGGCGACGCCCCACGAGCGGCGACGGCTCCGGCGAGCCCCAATATGCCCCAAAGCCCCAGCTTTGGCACCGGTCCCCGGCCACCACGGCGGCAACCTCCGCGTGCCCGAGTCGGAGCCTCGCACAAGGGAGGCTGGACAGGGGGCCATGCTGGACGGTGCGGCCACGGCGGCGAGGGCCAAGCAGCAGGGCGGGGACGGAGGGGCAGAGAAGCGAGGCAGCTCGGGATCCACGTCTTCGTCCGCGAAGTCCGCCCACCGGAGCGGCGACGGGGAAGGGCTCGGATGGGAGACCTCAGGGGCCGGCACGGGACCAGGGTCGGTGACGAGGCGGGGGCCGGAGCGGAGAGAGGGGCGGCGGCGGCGGAGGCGGCGTCCGGCGAGGGCGCGGGCGGGTCGCCCGAGCTCACAATCACGGGAGCCATCCTCAGTTCCTTTGTATTTTTTTACCGTACTATTGTTTTGCAGCTTTTTTTTTCATATTTCATCTAACTTAATGGATTGCAGACATTGAGTTTAAATTCTGCATTTATAGTGTAATTGGGCCAGATGTTCGTATTTTTTACAAGAGACATTTGTTGGATGGTTATATGCGTTTAGGGTGCGTTTGGTTCGGAGGATAAGTTTGAGTGGACGTGGACATTGCCAACCACCTGGCTAAGGATCGTCTTTCTTTGTTGAAGAAGATGTCAAGTGGCCAAGTGGCTAGAGATAATCATTTTTTGTTTGGTTCATAGGATGAGTACCGGACAGAAGTTGTGGTGACCTTTTCTGTTGAGATGGTGAGATTACCCAATAGTTGGCAATTTTTCACCATAAATGAACCAAATATTATATAAATAATTTTAAAAAAATGAAAATTCAACTAAAGAGCTCTTATTTATTACTCCATATACAACATACACGCACTTGAAAAAAAATAGATAAACACTTGAAAAACATAATAGTACAACTAGCATGGAATTCCGTAGACTCAGTTTAACAGAAAAACTGGCAAACTGGTTTCCTAAAAATCCTACAAAAACCTTTTTTTTCGAGGGTACGCCAATGGCATACCTTAACTTTATAGAAGGAAGAAAAATACGTACAAGAGATTACACATCGCTACCTAGGAGTCACAAACCGACCCTAACCAAGCCTCCACACCACTCCGTAGCTCTACTCGACCACTCTATGATCGGTTGTCCTCCGAAAGCTCCTGCTTTGGCCCAAGTCTTCAGCTCATCAAAGATAGAGTCTACCGTATCCCACTCGTTCTTGATTATACCCGTGCCGAAGACCCTCGCATTCCTTTGCTTCCATATCGTCCAACAGATTAGCATCACGAGGGTGTGAAAGCCTTTCCGAGACTGCTTATCTATTCGCTTCTCGTATCCGTCCACCACTGCACCAATCTTGAGTCATTTGTTGGGCAAAGGCCGGCCGTCAAACCCATCCTAGTAGTGCAGCGGAACCACACTTGCCGCGAGAACACACACTGCAGCAAAATGTGGTCAACTGTATCCTCCTCCTGGTCACACATGTAACATTTTGATGCTTGGTCTTGCAATCCGTGCCTAGCTCTCCTGTCCGAGGTCAATAGACGATATTGCACCGCGAGCCACATGAATAGCTTGCACACAAGCGGTGCCCAACACTTCCATATAGCTCCAAAAACTGATTTTCTGAAATCTTACATCTAATTCTTGGCATCCAAACAACCACTTACTTTCTGGCCTGGGGTTTGTTCCAATCTTGCTTCTGCCATTGGCCCCTGCCATCCCCGGGAGGACGAGCCGACTTGAGGAGGGGTCATCCAGATCATGACCGAGGGGAAGGTGGACCGGCAGATCGAACAGTGAGATGCCCTGATCTATCCGGGGACGGCCAAGGGAGGATGTTGTGTAGGACTGCTAGAATTTTTCTCCAACAAGAAAGGTTTGTACTACTAGAACACTACACTAGTAAGTTCCTGCTTAATAAAGTAGTAAGTACTTTATTAATTATTACATCATGTGTGGGTGGGGGTAGATTAAGGCCATGTTTGGTTCATAAGTCCTACGACTTTTTCTAGTCCCAACTAAAAAGTCTCTAGTCCCTAAAAAGTCCCTTCCTGTTTGTTTCCAGAGACTAAAAAGTCCCTAGTCCCTCCCTAGAGGTTATTAAATGACCATGTTACCCCTAGTATATAGAAAAATAACAATCAACCAACACCATGGGGTGGCGGGCCAATGGGTGCATGGAGGAGCATTGTTGGAAAAGTTCCAAAAAGTTTTAAAAAAGACTCTCCTTGAGAGTCTTCTTCATTTAGTCTCCAAAAGCAACTTTTAGTCCCTAATAGTCCCTCCTGTTTGGTTAAAAAGTCTCTAAGAGAGATTTTTTTTAGTTCCTACACCAAAAAGTCCCTGGAAACAAACACCCCCTAATACTCCCCCATCTCATAATATAATAGCGTTTATGACACTAGTGAGAGTAGTTTTCTTAGCTTTGCAAATGTACCAGATTGATTAATTACAAACTAGGAATGTTTCAGCATAAGCAGCAGCCCTGCTGCTACTACTCATTCGCTCGGTCGTCAGATGGTGCGAGAAACTGATCGATCTGTGAAGGAGTCAGGCAGGCAGATCGAGGAGCGCACGCACATCCGTACGACTCAACAACACCTTTACGTCCCTCAACTCTCCTTGACTGCGTCTTCTATACCTCTGAATACCGGCCGGCTACCACCTCTTGACTCTCTCTCGCTCGCTAGAGCTCATGGCTGTGTTAAGTGTTAAGTGTTATTGTCAAGCACTTATTACTCGAGCTAACCTATACGTTAGTTACTAGTTGTCGTTTAGGCTTAACTCGTAACCATCACATCACATATCAGAAAGGTCGTTCCGATGAATTGGTCCAAATCTGTCCGTAGACAACGGTGAAATGATAATACAAAAACCTGCCCTTTATGTTGCGTTGCTAACATACTACTACTATCACAGTTAGCCAATAGTTCTAGCTAGTACTAGCAGCTGGTAAAGGAGGGTTGACACTATCAAAACATCCCAAAGTCGGGGTCTTGAAGGCAGTCCAACCCCCTACCGTAGACATATATGTGGTCAAGACAACTAGACAAGACTGGCTCAAGTCAGAATCTGCAGGTAGATCCATCGATATGATGCATATTCCAGAAGATACAGTTAATCTAGCTAGCTACATGGGCCCGATCCTTCACCTTTGCACTTTCATAATCCTGCAACAACACATGTTCGATTCAAAAATTAATCAAAGCCGCTTAGCTAGGTAACAAATACCGAGAGTATCTGGAATATGTTAACTCTTAGTTTAGCTATAAGCGAAATTTGCACCTCACCAACCGCCACTGATAAAACACTATAATAATCACCGTTGTTCAAGTCCATGCCCGACTAATCCTGGAATATACGGATTAAATATTAATCAACCGTGGAAGCTTCTTCTGTTCTTGGAGCTAGAGAACGACAGAGTAACCAGCCACAATATACATACACATCGAGAGACATGAATATATCTGACCCGGTTCTTTGGTCGTCAGTGCTAGTCAAATCTCAGATAGACAAGAAACAGAGGGGGATTGCGCCGCAGCAATCCGGAATTTGGCGCCTTCCCATGCATGCGTGCGTCACGTCCGTCACCTTTTGGCTGCCTTGCTTGGACGTGTTCAAACTTCAAAGTTAGCTTGTGAGAGGGTGAAGAAAAGGTTTCTTTATATGATATTGCAATCGAGTGCTTTCTTGACCTATTACACGCCCATAATTCGCACTATCAAATCCTAATGAATCCTACTTTTTTAGTAGTTTTTGCGTCTCCCTATTCCCTCCCGAACTTGGTCGCCGTCGTGGCTGATCTCCTTTCAGCTGCCATCTCTATATATACATGGCTCCACTAGAGAAGAGAGGAGAGGAGACACGTACGTACTACTGCTGCTCAACTTTGACACTTGAAGAACGTTTCTCACTGACCGATCGGTCGATCCATCTCTGCTCTCGGTTCAACGCCGGCCGGCGACGTCGACCAGCTATCTAGCTAGCGAGCGAGCTCGTGGCATCGGTCGATCGATCGATCGAACATGGAGGAGTACTCAGCGTCCTCCTCCCAGCGCGGTGGCGGTGGCGGCCGCGGGGAGCTGCAGGGCCCGCGCCCGGCGCCGCTCAGGGTCCACAAGGACTCGCACAGGATCAAGAAGCCGCCCGCCTCGCAGGTGCGGCAGCCGGTCATCATCTACACGGTGTCGCCCAAGGTCGTGCACGCCAACCCCGGCGAGTTCATGTCCGTCGTGCAGCGCCTCACCGGCGCCTCCTCGTCATCCTCCTCACTCCCACCGCCGCCACAGTCGACGCTCCCGTTCCCGTTCTTCCCGCAGCGGTCGTCGTCTTCCATGCTCCCGCCGGCGTTGCCGCAAACGCTGCCGTTCCCGTTCCAGCTCCAGCAAGCATCTGGGCCGCAGGCGCACGAGGGTGCGCTGCTCCAGCATCAGCACTCGCCTGCCGCGCGCCTCGCTGCCATCGAGCAGGCGTCGGCGCCAGCCGCACGGAGCACCGGTGTTCATCGTGGAGGGCTGCCGCCGCTGCCGAGCATCCTGTCTCCGGTGCCGGGATCTCTCCCGGCGATCCCACCGGGCTTCTTCTCTCCGCCGTCCGGCGGAGCTGGCGGTGGCATCAATCTGTTCGGCGAGCTGATCAGCCCGGCATTCCATGGCCACGGCGCGCTAACCGGCACCACCGCCGGTGCAAGTCCTACACCAATGTCATTACAGTATTTCCCCGCTGCAGCTGCGCCGTCGCCGTCGACCCCCTACTATTGGGATCTCTTCAACAACCACCCAAACCACCTATAAATGCATCTGCAAGACTGCGTGTGGTCAGCTAGTTACACGCGTGGCTACTACTCTATATAGTACGTATATCGGTATATGATCGATTGATTTCCATTTCCATGCATATGCGTCGCCGTCTGACAGAATTGGTAGTTTTTTAGGGGAGAGAAACAGGATTAGTAGCTATCTTATACATTTGGCATTGATGAGATGTGATAGGAGCGAAGACATTAAGAGCAAGTTAGATAGATAGATAGCCTAAGTCAGCTGGTACTGCTGATTACCCGCATGCTAACTGCAACGAAGCTTCATCCAAGCTAGCAAGCTCGTGTCTGCTCTGCTACGTAGTCAGCTGGTATATGTTTGCACCCCAACTTTGGAGGTGATCGATGATAGAGAATTAGATAGAGATCATATGGAAGACTCTCAACTGATGTATTCATTATTTCTTATACATAATTGAAGATAGACATACATAATGCTCAGTGCTAGTATGCCATTCATTTGTAACAGAAGTGTGATTGATTTTCTATAATTAATAATCCTCGTGGTTTTCATAAAGTAATTACCTCATGTTTAAGCGTGCATGATCACAATTGATTGATATATTCATAGAGCATCTCTAGCCGATCACCTTATAATTTAGCCCCTTACATCTTAACTCATTATATGTGATCAGCTAAAAAATGGTTCTTAGCCCAACCCCTAAAACTTAACTCCCTAAAAAAACATTTGCCAATTCTTCTTAGCTTCTGTATATACACACTAAATTTCAACTACATATTTGCACACATACTAAATTACAATTTAATAATCAAAGTTCACACAATTCATAAATATTATAATTAATATTTAAGTTCATAAATCAAATTATTATTCAAATTCAAACACACAAAAGGGTCCAAAAGAGCACATAGAAGCACAACAATCAAGTGGTGCTATCGAGTTGCTACTAATGCTCAGCACGATCATCTTGGAGTTGGGTATGAACTTCTCGATTCACAATGCTTCGCCGTGTGGAATCTCTATCATATATACACCGTGTTCCGGCTCAACAGGACCCCCATTGGTTATGTATTGAAAGTTCTCTAGCATGCCTCTCTCATCTTCAATGATGATGTTATGCAAGATGATACAACATGTCATTGTTGGCCATAGGACCTATGGGTTTCTATACTCGGAGGGACACAAATAATGGTGAAGCGCTTCTGAAGTAGACCAAAAGCTCTCTCAACATCCTTCCTTGTTGATTCTTGGAGCATTACAAAGTGAGATCTCTTGTTGCCTTGAGGACACAAGATTGTATTCACAAATGTGGCTCATGGAGGATATATGCTATGTGCAAGGTAGTAACCCATCGTTTACTGACGTCCATTCACAACATAGTTGCAAGGAGGAGCATCTCCGGTAACAAGCCTTGTGAACTATGGTGATCTCGATGGCACATAAAGATCATTATGAGAGCCAGACAATCGAAAGAATGAATGCCAAATCCATATATCCTCCAATGCAACTGCCTCAAGAATAATTGTTGGATCTTTGGAGTGCCATTTGTACAGACCTTTTCATCCCACAGAACAGTTCTTCTGTGTCTGGTGCATGCAATCAAGTGATCCAAGCATACCAAGAAATCCTCTTTTTCACTCAAACCCAAAAGCCTCTCGGTATCTTCATCATTGGGTGATCTCATGGTACTCTGATCCATAGGTCTGAATCACGGCTTGTGTGTATCTTAGAGCGGCCTCCAAAATTGAATCTTCCCTGATGCGGACATAGTCATCAATGGCGCCGGACGAACACCAATGGGCAAGCACTCGAACAGTCGCGATAACTTCATCAAATGGCTCGCACTTATCTCCTCATCCTCAATTTAAACCAATTATCATGCTTCTCTATAACTTTTTCAATGGTGAGAAAGAGACATTGGCGCATCTAAAACTGTTAACGAAAATACTTCTCCGCATATGTTGCATTGGGGTTGAAATAATCCTTCATAATCTTCTCATAGTCCTCTGCTTATCTCGATTGATGTACAAGTAGCCAAATTGTGATCCTAGTCTCGTCTCTAGAAGTCCTCGTTAACGATCACTGCAATGCCCATTTCAAATTATCATCATCTTCTTCCTCCTCGTCCGACAAAAGATTCGTCGAAGACCATCTCCCTTAACCTCTTAATCTACACTATGTAATATTCTAAGTTGATTTTTGTCGTAGTAATGGATTTTCTACTTATGGTTTCACCCCCTATCCTGCATGGAGTGCCACACAAGCGGTCAACACAAGTCAAGGCACTCAACAATCATCCAAGCCACCCCATGCACTACAAAAAAACACTTTCGTGATGATACATGTTTGTCACAGTACGTCACGTTTTTTATCATGCATGTACATCCATGACGATTTTATGATAGAATCAAGATAGTCATACCCGTGCTGTCGTAGAAGTGTTCCATGACATTACCAAAATTATCATCAAAGAAGTGTTCATTTCCATGGCGATAAATGCCGCATCATGAAAGTGCTTTCGTCAAGGGTGACCAACACGTGGCATCCACTGTAACGGGTCGTCGTTAAGCTATCGGGTCCGATTTTGGATCCGATAACCCGCTAACAGCCACGACCAATGCCGATTTTCCACGCGTAAAATTCTCATTGGCCTACGGAATCACGTGTCAGCTCTATGTTGACACGTGGCCCGGACCAAAAGTGACCCATAAAGATTAAATGGGCCGGCCCAACTAAAGGCCCACAAGATTCTGCGGACCATAATGGGTCAGCCCAGCTAAAGGTCCACAAGATTTTGCCGACCATAATGGGCCAGCCCAGCTAAAGGCCCACAAGATTTTTAGGACACTAGTGAGCCGACCCGTTAACAGGCTACCATGTTTTGGGCTAAATACCGACCCATATTTGACCCGGTCCATTAACAGCCTGCCATGTTCCGGGCCTAATAAAGGCCCATATGAGATCCGGCCCGTTAAAAGCCTACCATGTTCTGGGCCAAATTATGGCCTAGATCAGATCCGGCCCTTTAAGAGGCTTTGGGCTAAATTATGGCCCATATCAGATTCGGCCCGTCAACTGGACGCTATGCTTTTGGGCCCACTTGCTAAAGACTCATTTAGTAATTCAGCCTGATATTAGTTTCGGCCTGTTAAAGGCCCATTTAACATTTCGGCTCTAAATTTATTTCGGCATGTTAAAAGCCCGTCATATAGTTGAGCCTAACTACGACCCGGTTTGCATCCGACCTGCTCACAGCCAATAATCTGATTGTGCCAAACAAGGACCTAGACAATTTTTGCCTATTAACGGCACATGATGTGATTAGCACAATCATGGGCCGGGGTCTATTTTGGCCTGCTGTCGGCCCATGAGCTGTTCGACACGTTTCAGGCCCAACATACTTTTCAGCTTACTAAAAGCCCATTAAGTTTATTGCGAAAATAGGGCCGGCGGTTTACTCGGCCTATTAAAGGCCCGAATCTACTAGTGGGCCAGTTTACATTTAGGCCTGTTAACGGAGCAAGATGATTGGGCCCATGATGCGGATCATATATAGTGATTTGCATGACGACCCGATTATGTACCATAATTTTATGGTACGACAGGATATATATACAGTAAAATAACTGCAGCATCATGAATAAGAAAAACCTAGACTAACAATAAAGAAATCACGGCATATTACATCCATTGAGCATCAAAGTTCGCCACTATGATAATAAAGCACAAGCAGACAACAGATTACATACACTGGGCATCATGTAACATCCAAATTTTCAATTTGGAATGTTATACATTAGGTCATGCATATCATATATTTATTGCTTTTTGGCTTGATCCTATAAATTCTACGCAACTCAAGGACCTACGGAGAGAGTTGGGAATTTCGTTGTTTTCAAATTTGAGTTTTTCTCGAATTATGAAAAGAGGATCATTTGATTTTAATTATTTTATCTTCGAATATTTCTTTTATAAAAATAAAGGAGAGAGGATAAAATGACTTCCTCAAAATTAAGAAATATTGGAGATTTATTATTAAAATCAAATAGGATTTTTATTCGGATTTTTATTGCTATTTTATTTGAATTAGGAAAAATATACATTTTTTAAAATTGCATTAGAGCCCCAAATAAATGTTCACCTTGTCGGGTAGATTTTTAGAGGACGGGCAAAATTTATTTCAGGATTTTTGGAGTTCGTTTAGTATTTCTTTTATTCGTTTTTCTGCGCGGAATACTTTTTTTTTAAAAACAGACCTTGGGCCGTATCCGCCCGGGACTCCGCCCGGGGGAGGCTTTATAAGCCGCGCCGCCCGAGCCCCGCAGCCGACCTCTGCCCGCGCCGCCCCGCAAACCCTAGCCGCCGCCGCGCACCACCACCGCGCCGCACCGCCGCCTCACCGTCGCCGAAGGTAGCCGTCGCCGCTGCCCTCGGTTTTCGCGAGAAAACCGATCGTTTTTTTTCGAAACCCTAGATCCCGTTTTTTTAGATCGGTTTTTTTCGGTTTAGTTATTTAGCGGACGTTCGTTTTAACGGACGGATTTCGCCCGTTAGCCGCTGTTAGCGAATGTTCGTTCGTTAGACTGTTCGTCAGTTTTTCTTTTTCTCGGATTTTTTCGCGATTATTTCCGATCCCGATTTCTGATCCGATTTTCGTTTTAGTTTAACTTTTCACTTGTTTATCCGAATCAGGCGATTCAAGCGCCTAGAGTTTCGTCACAAAACCCTCTTTCTGTTTAATCAACTTAAACAAGTTTTTGCTACTGTAAAATTTGACTTTAGTCCAGATTAGTAAAGGAAGCTTGCTTCTTTCACAGTTTGAGTTTCGTTGCTTCGTTCGATTTGATTCTTTTTGCAAACTGGAGTTCTTAAGTTGAACTTTCTGATTAGATCTTCTTATTTGAGTTTTACCCGTGCATCTTTGCTTGATTGCTTATTGTATGCTTGTTTGTTTGCGATAGAGTACCCGGAGTGCGAAGCGTGCTACATCGAGTCTCTAGGTTTCATGGGTCATCAGCAAGGCAAGTAACACTTTGATCATACCTCTTTACTACCCAGTTTTATTGCATTAGATCAATCCTCAAACAATTGCATGATTAGGATCTGAATAAATTGTGGGTTGGGAAGTAGTTGAGGTAGTACCTATGCACCCGTTTACTATCAAACCTTTGAGAGTTACTTCTACGTTGCTTATATTGCTATGCTATGCTCGTAGACGTGGTTTGGGTTTGAGTGTATCCATGACAGATGTGAGTGGTTAATTAATGGTTAACTTAAGGTGGCAACTTTAATACACATCTGGGTGGATTGAGGCGCCTGGGGAAACCAGTGATTGCCTGTATTTTTGGAAATCCCGGGGTACCGTGTGATTTTCCTATGGACTTCCACCCAGGCTCAAAGGGATCATGAGATTATTCATACTAGAAACTTCCGTGTGCAGCCACATGCCATTATGGGCTCTGGCATAGTTGAGTAAGTTGTGGGAAACCTTTCCATGATGGGCTAGCATATGTAGGGGATTGTAGGTGTACAGGCCTATCTATCAGTTAAGGGGACCACTTCGGAAAGACTGTGTCTCGGTCATCCGTTTCTCAAATGTCATGTAGTGCGAGAAATTCAACAGAGGAGATCGAGTCTTGTGGGGAAAAGTGCGCAAACCTCTGCAGAGTGTATAAACTAATCATAGTTAGCGGTGTCCCCGGTTATGGACATCTTGAGTATCTGGTTCTTGGATTATCATGTTGATCTCATCACTCTTAATATAAATTTTGTTGGGTTTTAAATTACTTTTAATTGGTATTGAGATGGGGTTTACCATTCTCAATGTTTTCAACCAACTTTGTAGTTAAATAAAATCTATTCCTTTGTAGTAGGGAAAAATTGGCTTTCCGCAAAACATATCAACCCTACAGCCTCCACCAGCCATATATGCATATAGTGATAGCTTTATTCTATTCATTACTCTCTTGTGTTACATTGCCAGCATATTCCATCTGCTGACCCGTTTTCGGGCTGCAACGTATCATGTTGCAGACTTTTCAGACGGCGAGTAAGGTGCCTTAGATCATGTTCTTTCACTCAGTGACGCCGTTGGAGTTGATGGACTCACTTTATCTTCCAAGCCTTCCGCTATTATCGTATTAGATGGCCTTAAGCCATATTTATTGTAATAAGTTCTCTTTTGAGACATTCGATGTAATAAGTGTGTGATTGCTACTCTGTTATAAATCCTCAAGTACTGTGTGTGTCAGCATTACCGATCCAGGGATGACACTAATGCACAGAGATCAGGCTGTTTGAGGTTTGGTCGCTACACATCAAAGATCACCACCAGTGCAAATAAACACCCCGACAAAATAATATACAAAACCGACATCACTTCAATAGAGTTCAAGAAAGGTTAGCCTGCTCGGGAGCTGCAGCGCAAGCAGCTGAGCAAGATGATGAGACTGCGCTTGTTTTACACTTATATCCTCCTCACTCTGAAAGATAAACAAGCATACATATGACATGTTTTGCACATATAAGTATCAGTGCTGACAATTCATCACATTTCTTACTGACGAATAAAGTGACACAGTTTAAAATAGCATCAACACAATATGGTATTATTCAGGCAGGAAATGACATTGTGAAGGAGTTGGCAGCTTCACGGCACCACTGGATTACAGATCAAGAACTCATAAGTATCAATGGTTAGTGTGCTGTCAATTTCTACCATTTCAGATTGACAAATAAAGAGACGGTTTAAATAATAGTAGAATGATATGACATTGTTCATAGTTAAGACATTGCAGAATATGACATTGTTCTGTAGTGGGTAGGTTCACCACACCACTGGATTACGGATCAAGAACAGAAGCATATATGTAGTGCAAAAGAAGATCACTTGCTCGGTATAGTTTAATTTATATGGTATGAAGGAACTCAGTTGTACAACTGAAAACTTAAATTGAGAAGGACAAACTTTTGTTTATGAACTACATAATAAACTTTAAACATGCAATTTGATGCAAACATAAAAAATAAACAGCTATTGCAGTCAAGCCTAACCAAATATACACAACAAAGTTTGAAGGCTTGAGAAGGACAAACTTACATTATTGGTGAAGACAGGCTCTATAAAGCCCCTGTCCATGTTGATGGGGGGGGCAATTCAAGAAGTTTACCATAGAATCTTCTTCCTAAGCATTGCCTTTATTTCTACATTTTGTTAAGAGTAAATATAGATGTGATAATATAAGAAAAAAATGGAGAATATTTAAGATAAGATGAAGAGTGATGCTATATAACCAAGTAGCTATAAATGTAAGTACAACGATACAGCCAAAAGGTACATCCAAGAGCAATACAGAGCTAAACTTCTTCAGTACCATCGGTGTTACCCAACCTTATGGTAAGAGTAAATATAGATATGATGTGTAGAAAATGGAGGGCAAAGGAAAAATAAGCTGCAGAGTGATGGTACATGAACAACTAGTTGTCAATATAAGTACATGATACGTCTCCAACGTATCTATAATTTTTTATTGTTCCATGCTATTATATTATCCATCTAGGATGTTTTATATGCATTTATATGCTATTTTATATGATTTTTGGAACTAACCTATTAATCTAGAGCCCAGTGCCAGTTTTTGTTTTTTTCCTTGTTTTTAAGTTTTACAGAAATGGAATACCAAACGGAGTCCAATTGACATGCCAATTTTTGATGATTTTTTATGGACCAAAAGAAGCCCTCGGAGTAAAATAGTTGGGCCAGAAGAGTCCCGAGCCGTCCACAAGATAGGAGGGCGAGCCCAGGGGGTAGGCCACGCCCTCCACCCTCGTGGACGACTTGGAGACCCCCCTAACGTGAGACCGACGCCAAAAAATCCTATAAATACAGAAACCTCTAGAAAATAACCTAGATCGGGAGTTCCACCGCCGCAAGCCTCTGTAGCCACCGAAAACCAATCTAGACCCGTTCCGGCACCCTGCCAGAGGGGGGAATCCCTCTCCGGTGGCCATCTTCATCATCTCGACACTCTCCATGACGAGGAGGGAGTAGTTCACCCTCGAGGCTGAGGGTATGTACCAGTAGCTATGTGTTTGATCTCTCTCTCTCTCTCTCTCTCTCTCTCTCTCTTGTGTTCTTGATTCGGCACGATCTTGATGTATTGCGAGCTTTGCTATTATAGTTGGATCTTGTGATGTTTCTTCCCCTCTACTCTCTTGTAATGGATTGAGTTTTCCCTTTGAAGTTATCTTATCAGATTGAGTCTTTAAGTATTTGAGAACACTTGATGTATGTCTTGCATGGGCTTATCTGTGGTGACAATGGGATATCACGTGATCCACTTGATGTATGTTTTGGCGATCAACTTGCGAGTTCCTTGACCTCGTGAACTTATGCATAGGGGTTGGCACACGTTTTCGTCTTGACTCTCCGGTTGAAACTTTCGGGCACTCTTTGAAGTTCTTTGTGTTGGTTGAATAGATGAATATGAGATTGTGTGATGCATATCGTATAATCATACCCACAGATACTTGAGGTGACATTGGAGTATCTAGGTGACATTAGGTTTTTGGTTGATTTGTGTCTTAAGGTGTTATTCTAGTACGAACTCTAGGATAGATCGAATGGAAAGAATAGCTTCATGTTATTTTACTACAGACTCTTGAATAGATCGATCAGAAAGGATAACTTTGAGGTGGTTTCGTACCCTACCATAATCTCTTCATTTGTTCTTCGCTATTAGTGACTTTGGAGTGACTCTTTGTTGCATGTTGAGGGATAGTTATATGATCCAATTATGTTATTATTGTTGAGATAACCTGCACTAGTGAAAGTATGAACCCTAGGCCTTGTTTCCTAGCATTGCAATACCGTTTACACTCACTTTTATCATTAGTTACCTTGCTGTTTTTATATTTTCAGATTACAAAAACCTTTATCTACCATCCATATTGCACTTGTATCACCATCTCTTCGCCTAACTAGTGCACCTATACAATTTACCATTGTATTGGGTGTGTTGGGGACACAAGAGACTCTTTGTTATTTGGTTGCAGGGTTGCTTGAGAGAGACCATCTTCATCCTACGCCTCCCACGGATTGATAAACCTTAGGTCATCCTTGAGGGAAATTTGCTACTATCCTACAAACCTCTGCACTTGGAGGCCAACAACGTCTACAAGAATAAGGTTGCGTAGTAGACATCAAGCTCTTTTCTGGTGTCGTTGCCAGGGAGGTTAGCGTTTGAAGGTATATCTTTAGATCTTGCAATCGAATCTTTTTGTTTCTTGTTTTATCACTAGTCTAGTCTATAAAAGAAAACTACAAAAATGGAATTGAGGGTGCCTCATATGCTTCATATTTTTAATATCTTTCGTGAAAATAAGGATTCCGATAATTGTGCCAAATGCCAGAAGAAGAATGCATTAAAATGTTTGGCATTAAATCTTTGAATGATGAGCATGATTGCAATGTTGTTAGTACGAACTCTTTGAATATCCATAGTACTAATGATGATTGCACTAGTCATGATGAAAATGTCTCTTATAAGCATGCCAATTTTTGTGGAGTGCATAGAGTTTGCAAGTATACACCAAATAGGGAAGATAGATTTTGCAAGAGGCATACGTATTTAGAAACTAAATGGTTGCAAGAAAGGCTAGATGTTTGTGCTGAAAATTTAAATTTTCTTAGCCATCCTTGTGAACTCTGCAATGAACGTGGTCATTCAAATATCCAATGCAAATTGTTTCATGATCGAATCGTGTCCAAAAATTGTGATGACTTGATTTCACTTGCGCATCATAATGAACTTAGTTTGCTTCTGGGTTATGAAGAAATGAAACATATGACTAAGAATATTCCTGAGTTTTCCCTTGAGTCAGTTCTTGATTTTGATCTAGAGGAAATTCATATGTATTGTGTGGTTAATTGCATTGAAAATCCTTATATTGTCAATTACGTAAAGACAAGGAAACAAATAGAAGATGAAGAGAATACTAATGAAAGGGAAGAGACTTCCCAATATCCTCCTATTATTTCTTATAATGAATCAGGTAATGAGGAGGAGCCTTCTATTCAACAAATCTCATTAATAAGGAGCTCCAAAAAGAGGATTAAACCCACACATAATGTGAAGAACAAAAAGAAAAGACGGAGAAGCAAAGGTAAAAAGGTATCCCTCCCAAATGATGTTGCTCCTATTACTCATTGTGATGATGATAATTGCTATACTATTGGTGCTATCCATACTATTAATGATGAGAGTGATTATGCTTATGATATGAAAAGGCCCAAGCTTAGGGATGCTATGTTTGATGAGAATGACATGTTTGAGAATTTATTTGCTGCAATTAATGTTTTTCCCAAGCTTGGGGATGCTATGTTTCATGAAGATGATATATTTAACCTCCCAAGTTTTGATCAAGCTTTTAAATCAAGGCCGATATGACCGATATAAAGGCTGATATATCACTTTTGGGTCTCCACCGATATATACATAACATATCATTTTGTAAATATCATTTTCAAACATATCACCCGATATGGACCGAAATATCAACCGATATGGGCGATATATAGGCCGATATGTCCACCGATATAGCACGATACGTAGATAACAATAGTTCTTTATTCAATAATAGTGAAATAAGATTATGCACTTACAACTTCAGCATATATTATCAAAGTCATGCACAATGTTTCATACAAATGCATACATATCGTATTTTTTTAATCATAGAGTAAGAATTTTGTTAATCTTTCCTTAATAGTTTCTTAATCAACAAGTTAATAAACTAGGAATCTAAATGTTTTATCTTGAAGCATTGACATGATACATTTTGTTTTATTAAAAATACATGTTTTGAACAAGAATAATGAAAAAAACTAGACATGTTTTCTCCGATATATCTATGTATCGTCCGATATATCACCCGATATACGACATCCGCTATTTCAAAGCCAAACCGATACGAACACGATATCTGATATTTTGAAGCTTGGTTTTGATATGCAAATTTATTATGATGATAGCATGCCTCCTATTTATGATGGTTATATTGATGAAAGTCGGTTTGGAAGAGTGTCGACTTTAGGAAGTAATGATCCCACTATTTTGGAGGGTGTTGAATCTTATTTTGAGAATTATGAAAGTGGATTTGGAGAGGTCATGACTTTATTTAGTAATGATTCCACTATCTTGGAAGAGGTTTCAATTGATTATGATGAGAACAAATTGCTACTTATGATGCTTATTGTGATGACACTTATGCTATAAAAGGTAGTGATGATTATATTTATAAAACTTGTCATGATTATGATTACCCTTTTTTTGAACATTACTCTTTTAATGTGGAAAAAATTTATAGTATTCGAGTTTCTTATGATACTCCCACTATTTCGAATAAGAAGAATTTTGCTTATGTGGAGAGTAATAAAAGTTCTATGCTTGTAGATCATGAAAATAATGCTTTATGTGATGGTTATATTGTTGAATTCATTCATGATGCTACTGAAAATTATTATGAGGGAGGAATACATGCTTGTAGGAATTGCAATAATATCAATTTTCCTCTCTATGTGCTTAAAGTTTTGAAGTTATGCTTGTTTTGCCTTCCTATGCTAGTTGATTATGGTTCTCATAAGTTGTTTGCTCACAAAATCCCTATGCGTAGGAAGTGGGTTAGACTTAAATGTGCTAGTCATATTCTTCATGATGCTCTATTTATGTCTCAATTCTTATCTTTTATGTGAGCATCATTGAAATCATCATGCCTAGCTAGGGGCGTTAAATGATAGCGCTTGTTGGGAGGCAACCCAATTTTATTTTTGTTCCTTTTTAGTAATAAATAGATCATCTATCCTCTGTTATCATTGTGTTTTTATGTTTTAATTAGTGTTTGTGCCAAGTAAAGCCTTTAGGATCTTCTTGGGTGCTTGTTATTTGATCTAGCTGTAAAAAAACAGAAAGTATGCGCTCACGAGAATAATTTTTGTTTTTTTACCAGAGAGATAAAATACCAATTACACTTGAAGTAGATTAATAAAAAAGTTGCCTAGGACTTCCTAATTTCGTAGGACTTTTGGAGTTACAAAAGTATTCGAAACCTACAGATTACTAGAGACTATTCTGTTTTTCACAGATTTTGTTTTCTATGTGTTGTTTGCTTATTTTGATGAATCTATGAGTACTATCGGAGGGTATAAACCATAGATAAGTTGGAATACAGTAGATATTACACCAATATGAATTTAGAAATAGTTCACAACAGTACAAAAAGTGGTGATTTATTTTCTTATACTAACTGAGCTTACGAGTTTTCTGTTGAGATTTGTGTTGTGAAGTTTTCAAGTTCTGGGTAAAGATTCGATGGACTATGGAATGAGGAGTGGAAAGAGCCTAAGCTTGGGGATGCCCAAGGCACCCCAAGGTGAAAGTCAAGGACAACCAAAAGCCTAAGCTTGGGTATGCCCCGGATGGCATCCCCTCTTTCGTCTTTGTCTATCGGTAACTTTACTTGAGGCTATATTTTTATTCACCACATGATTTGTGTTTTATTTGGAGAGTCATTTTATTTTATTTTGTTTTGGTTGCTGTTTGAATAATATCCCAAGATCTGAAATTCTTCAATGTTAGAGAGTCTTCACATAGTTTCATAATTATTCAACTACTCATTGATCTTCACTTATATCTTTCGGAGTAGTTTGTTGTTTGCTCTAGTGCTTCACTTATATATTTTAGAGAACGACTGTGGTTTTATTTTGAAGAAATTAATGAACTCTCATACTTCACTTATATTATTTTGAGAGTCTTTTAGAATAGCATGGTAATTTGATTTGGTTATAAAATTAGTCCTAATATGATGGGCATTCAAGATGGATATAATATAAACTTTCATATAGAGTGCATTGAATAGTTTGATACTTGATAATTGTTTTGAGATATAAAGATGGTAATGTTAGAGTCATGCTAGTTGGGCAATTGTGAAATTGAGAAATACTTGTGTTAAAGTTGGCAAGTCCCGTAGCATGCACTTATGGTAAACGTTGTGTGAAAAATTTGAAGCATGGGGTGTTCTTTGAGTGCTTTCCTTATGAGTGGTGGTCGGGGACGAGCGATGGTCTTTTCCTACCAATCTATCCCTCTAGGGGCATGCGCAGTAGTACTTTGCTTCAAGGGCTAATAAACTTTTGCAATAAGTATATGAGTTCTTTATGACTAATGTGAGTCCACGGATCATATGCACTCTTACATTTCCGCAATTTGCTAGCTTCTATGGTATCGTGCATTGCCCTTTCTCACCTTGAGAGTTGGTGCAAACTTCGCCGGTGCATCCAAACCCCGTGATACGATACTCTCTATCACACATAAGCCTCCTTATATCTTCCTCAAAACAGATACCATACCTACCTATTATGGCATTTCTATAGCCATTCCGAGATATATTGCCATGCAACTTTCCACCGTTCCGTTTATTATGACACGCTCTATTATTGTCATATTGCTTTGCATGACCATGTAGTTGACATCATATTTGTGGCAAAGCCACTTTCATAATTCTTTCATACATGTTGCTCTTGATTCATCGCATATTGCTACCTCTTGAGCATGCGTTGGTTTTCCCTTGAAGAGGAAAGGGTGATGTAGCACAGTAGCGTAAGTATTTCCCTAAGTTTTTGAGAACCAAGGTATCAATCCAGTAGGAGGTAACACGCAAGTTGCCTAGTACCTGCACAAACAAACAAGAACCTCGCAACCAACGCGATAAAGGGGTTGTCAATCCCACCACGGTCACTTACGAAAGTGAGATCTGATAGAGATAATAAGATAAATATTTTTGGTATTTCTATGATATAGATTGGAAAATAAAGATTGCAAAATAGACGGTAATAGAAATAGCAAGTTTGATATGAAAATAATATGATGGAAGATAGTCCCGGGGGCCATAGGTTTCACTAGTGGCTTCTCTCAAGATAGCAAATTCTATGGTGGGTGAACAAATTACTGTCGAGCAATTGATAGAAAAGCGAATAATTATGAGAATATCTAGGCATGATCATGTATATAGGCATCACGTCCGCGACAAGTAGACCAAAACGATTCTGCATCTACTACTATTACTCCACACATCGACCGCTATCTAGCATACATCTAGAGTATTAAGTTCATAAGAACAGAGTAACACATTAGG
The DNA here is from genome assembly GCF_002162155.2 of Triticum dicoccoides. NCBI lineage: Eukaryota > Viridiplantae > Streptophyta > Magnoliopsida > Poales > Poaceae > Triticum > Triticum dicoccoides. The sequence continues at coordinate 484,059,875 of NC_041392.1, read as the reverse complement.
CAAGATGACATGATGTAGAGGGATAAACTCAAGCAATATGATATAAACCCCATCTTTTTATCCTCGATGGCAACAATACAATATGTGCCTTGCTGCCCCTGCTGTCACTGGGAAAGGACACCGCAAGATTGAACCCAAAGCTAAGCACTTCTCCCATTGCAAGAAAGATCAATCTAGTAGGCCAAACCAAACTGATAATTCGAAGAGACTTGCAAAGATATTAAATCATGCATAAAAGATTTCAGAGAACAATCAAATATTGTTCATAAATAATCTTGATCCTAAACCCACAATTCATCGGATCTCGACAAACACACCGCAAAAAGAATTACAACAAATAGATCTCCAAGAGAATCAAGGAGAACTTTGTATTGAGATCCAAAGAGAGAGAAGACGCTATCTAGCTAATAACTATGGACCCGAAGGTCTGTGGTAAACTACTCACACATCATCGGAGAGGCTATGGTGTTGATATAGAAGCCCTCCGTGATCGATCCCCCCTCCGGAGGAGCGCCGAAAAAGGCCCCAAGATGGGATCTCACGGGTACAGAAGGTTGCGGCGGTGGAAATAGGGTTTCGTGGTGCTCCTGGATGTTTTCGGGGTATATGGGTATATATAGGAGGAAGAAGTACGTCGGTGGGGCTGCGAGGGGCCCACGAGGGTGGGGGCGCGCCTACCCCCTAGGCGCGCCCTCCTGCCACATGGCCTCCTCGCTTCTTTCTTGATGTCCACTCCAAGTCTCTTGGATCATGTTTGTTCCAAAAATAACTCTCCCGAAGGTTTCATTCCGTTTGGATTCTGTTTGATATTCCTTTTCTGTGAAACACCGAAATAGGCAAAAAAACAACAATTTGCACAGGGCCTTTGGTTAGTAGGTTACTCCCAAAAATAATATAAATAGGTATATTAAAGCCCATTAAACATCCAAAATAGATAATATAATAGCATGGAACAATCAAAAATTATAGATACGTTGGAGACGTATCAAGCATCCCCAAGCTTAATTCCTGCTCGTCCTCGAGTAGGTAAATGATAAAAACAGAATTTTTGATGTGGAATGCTACCTAGCATAATTCTCAACGTAATTTTCTTTATTGTGGAATGAATCTTAAGATCCGAAAGATTGAATACAAAAGTTTAATATTGACATAAAATAATAATACTTCAAGCATACTAAAAAAGCAATCATGTCTTCTCAAAATAGCGTGGCCAAAGAAAGTTATCCCTACAAAATCATATAGTCTGGCTATGCTCTATCTTCACCACACAAAGTATTTAAATCATGCACAACCCCGATGACAAGCCAAGCAATTGTTTCATACTTTTGATGTTCTCAAACTTTTTCAATCTTCACGCAATATATGAGCGTGAGCCATGGACATAGCACTATATATGGAATAGAATGGTGGTTGTGGAGAAGACAAAAAGAAGAAGATAGTCTCACATCAACAGGGCGTATCAACGGGCTATGGAGATGCCCATCAATAGACATCAATGTGAGTGAGTAGGGATTGCCATGCAACGGATGCACTATAGCTATAAGTGTATGCAAGCTCAACAAAAGAAACTAAGTGGGTGTGCATCCAACTCGCTTGCTCACCAAGACCTAGGGCATTTTGAGGAAGCCCATCATTGGAATATACAAGCCAAGTTCTATAATGTAAAATTCCCACTAGTATATGAAAGTGACAACATAGGAGACTCTCTATCATGAAGATCATGGTGCTACTTTGAAGCACAAGTGTGGTAACAGGATAGTAACATTGCCCCTTCTCTCTTTTTCTCTCATTTTTTTATTTGGGCCTTCTCTTTTTTATGGCCTCTATTTTTTATTTCATTTTTATTTTTTGTCCGGAGTCTCATCCCGACTTGTGGGGGAATCATAGTCTCCATCATCCTTTCCTCACTTGGGACAATGCTCTAATAATGATGATCATCACACTTTTATTTACTTACAACTCAAAAATTACAACTCGATACTTAGAACAAAATATGACTCTACGTAAATGCGTCCGGTGATGTACCGGGATGTGCAATGACTCATGAGTGACATGTATGAAAAAATTATGAATGGTGGCTTTGCCACAAATACGATGTCAACTACATGATCATGCAAAGCAATATGACAATGATGTAACGTGCCATGACGAACGGAACGGTGGTAAGTTCCATGGCATTATATCTCAGAATGTCTATGGAAATGCCATGATAGGTAGGTATGGTGGCTGTTTTGAGCAAGATATATGGTGGGTGTATGATACCGGCGAAAGGTGCGCGGTACTAGAGAGGCTAGCGATGGTGGAAGGGTGAGAGTGTGTATAATCCATGGACTCAACATTAGTCATAAAGAACTCACATACTTATTGAAAAAATCTATTAGTTATCGAAACAAAGTACTACACGCATACTCCTAGGGGGATAGATTGGTAGGAAAATACCATAACTCGTCCCCGACCACCACTGATAAGGAAGACAATCAATAAATAAATCATGCTCCGACTTCATCACATAACAGTTCGCCATACGTGCATGCTACGAGAATCACAAACTTTAACACAAGTATTTCTCAAATTCACAACTACTCAACTAGCATGACTCTAATATCACCATCTTCATATCTCAAAACAATCATCAAGTATCAAATTTCTCATAGTATTCAATGCACTCTTTATGATAGTTTTTATTATACCCATCTTGGATGCCTATCATAATAGGACTAATTTTATAGCCAAATCAAATTACCATGCTGTTCTATAAGGCTCTCAAAATGATATAAGTGAAGCATGAGAGATCAATGATTTCTATAAAATAAAACCACCACTGTGCTCTAAAAGATATAAGTGAAGCACTAGAGCAAAATTATCTAGCTCAAAAGATATAAGTGAAGCACATAGAGTACTCTAATAAATTCTGATTCATGTGTGTCTCTCCAAAAGGTGTGTACATAAAGGATGATTGTGGTAAACTAAAAAGCAAAGACTCAAATCATACAAGACGCTCCAAGCAAAACACATATCATGTGGTGAATAAAAATATAGCCTCAAGTAAAGTTACCGATAGACGAAGACGAAAGAGGGGATGCCTTCCGGGGCATCCCCAAGCTTAGGATTTTGGTTATCCTTTAATTTTACCTGGGGGTGCCTTGGGAATCCCCAAGCTTAGGTCCTTTCCACTCCTTATTCCAAAATCCATCAAATATTTACCCAAAAATTGAAAACTTCACAACACAAAACTCAACAGAAAATCTCATGAGCTTCGTTAGTATAAGAAAACAAACCACCACTTCAAGGTACTGCAATGAACTCATTATTTATTTATATTGGTGTTAAACCTAAGGTATTAAAACTTCTCTATGGTTCATACCCCCCGATACTAGCCATAGATTCATCAAAATAAGCAAACAACACACAAAAAACAGGTTCTGTCAAAAACAGAATAGTTTGTAGTAATCTGTAGGTTTCGAATATTTCTGTAACCCAAAAATTCTAAAATAAATTGGTGGACGTGAGGAATTTGTCTATTAATCATCTGCAAAAATAATCAACCTAATCGCACTCACCAGTAAAAATGGCAGGAAATCTCGTGAGCGCTAAAGTTTTTTTACAGCAAGATCGCAAAAACTTCCCCCAAGTCTTCCCAAAGGTTCTACTTGGCACGAACACTAATTAAACATAAAACCACATCTAAACAGAAGCTAGATGAATTATTTATTACTAAACATGAACAAAAAGCAAGGGCACAAATAAAATTGGGTTGTCTCCCAACAAGCACTATCGTTTAACGCCCCTAGCTAGGCAAAGAGATTTCAGTGATGCTCACATGAAAGACAAGAATTAAAGCACAAAGAGAGCATCATAAAACACATGACAAATACATCTAAGTCTAGCATACTTACTATTCATAGGCATCTTATAGGCAAACAAATTATCAAGGAAAGCAAAAACTAGCATATGCAAGGAAGCCTAAAGAAACAATAGCAATCTTAACATAACGAGAGGTAATTTAGTAATATGAAATTTTTTACAATCGTATTATCGTCTCTCATAATAACTACTGTTGGGGAACGTAGTAATTTCAAAATTTTCCTATGCACATGCAAGATCATGGTAATGCATAGCAACGAGAGGGGAGAGTATCGTCTACGTACCCTCCTAGACCGTAAGCGGAAGCGTTATGAGAACGCGATTGATGTAGTTGTACATCTTCACGATCCGACTGATCCAAGTACCGAACGTACGACACCTCCGAGTTCAGCACACGTTCAGCTCGGTGATGTCCCACAAACTCTGATCCAGTAGAGCTTCGAGGGAGAGTTCCGTCAGCACGACAGCGTGATGACGGTGATGATGATGCTCCCGACGCAGGGCTTCGCCTAAGCACCGCTACGATATGACCGAGGTGGATTATGGTGGAGGGGGCACCACACATGGCTAAAAGATCAATTGATCAACTTGTGTGTCTTGGGGTGATCCCCTTGTCGGATTTCGGGTTCCGGCAAAACCCTTAAGGTTCGAACACTAGGGTGCGCGCGAAGATCTTCCCCTACCAACTCATGCCCACAACCTCGCCATGATCTCTAAGGCTAACTCGACGAACTCGCAACACAAGGGACACAAGATTTATACTGGTTCGGGCCACCATTGTGGTGTAATTCCCTACTCCAGTGTGGTGTGGTGGATTGCCTCTTGGGCTGATGATGAATAGTACAAGGGGAAGAACAACCTCCTGAGGTGAGGCGTTCTTGTGCTTGGTGGGTGTGAGGCTAAGGATGAAATGGCTCCGATCCAAGATGAGGTCGATCCCCTAGCTATGGTGCTGGCTAGTCCTATTTATAGAGGCCCTGGCCCTCTCCCCAAATATTGAGCGGGAAGGGAGCCAACAACGGCCAATTTTAAAGGGGACAACTAGTATAGCTTATCCTGACAAAAGTAGTCTTCACCTGCCAAAGGCTCTGGTGATGATGCCGTCTTGGGCTCCACAGTGACCTCTGTCCTGCTGGTCTTGGTCTCATTGCACCGGTATGGAAACCTTTGCTTGACGCCTCGGTACTCTTCGTCTGCGCTTGCCTCCTTAACACCAAAGAGGAAACAAGGACACTGTGCGTGCTGGCGCCCGCCTGGCACCCGCCTGGTCTCGATCGTCATGGCTCACGTCATTGGAACCTCGCGAGGTTTGCCTTGCCTTGATCTCTCCGCCCCTCGCGATCCAGCCTGGTGAGTCCGCTCCTGAGGAGGTCTTATGTCTTCCGCCTCGCGAGGCTTGGCCCCTCGGGAGGGTCTTGTATGCTTGTTGGTGAAGATGGGCCGTACAAGCCCGCTCGCAGAGCCACGCCTTGGGTCGCAGGCAGGCAAGTCCGGGGACCCCCATTCCCAGAATGGCGACAGTAGCCCCTGGGCCCAAGGCGCGCTGGGGCTTGGCTTCGAGGCGAAGCCAAAGGGCAAGTGTGGAGCGCCGCGGGCCCGAATAGCCTGCAACCTTGGTCGACGCATGGTGGTTGATTGGACGTGAGCATCTCCGCTTCCCCACGCTGCCTTGATACCCGCCTGGTTAGGCGGCCACCGCGGTCTACACGGTCTCCCTCCCGTTGTTGCCACACACTCTCCAATTCTTCCGCTTCCTCGTAGCTCAGCCTCTCCCCCTGATCTGATCTGAGCTCAACCCTCCCATCGCCATGGCACCGGACCAGTCGGAGAAAGGTAAGAGTCCCCTGTCCTCCGCCGGGCTACGCCCAGCCGCTGAGCCTGCCATTGGCAGGTCGCTGCTGCTCAACCAAGAAGCCATGGACAAGGTGCGTCCCATGCTCGCCTCCAGCTTCAATGAGTGGGGAAGGACGGTGGCCTGGCCTGCATCTCATGCTCGTATCGACCGGACAGCCACCGAGGTCCCATTCTTCATCAACGCCCTTTGGGCTGGCCTGGTTCCTCCTTTCTCCGCCTTCTTCAACGTAGTGCTTGCCTATTACCAGATCCACATGCTGCACCTTGATCCCCAATTCGTGACCCTTCTTCCCATCTTCGCCTTTGTTTGCGAGGCCAGGGTGGGCATTGCTCCTTCCGTGGCCCTTCTCCACCACTTCTTCTCGTTGCACCTGATTGATCCCCGGCAGAGCTCGGGGTGCCTGAGCTTCCAGGCCATGGCGGCGATGGCCGGCATGGGGATTGACTTCGAGCTCCCACCATCCACGAGTGAGTTTCGAACACGATGGGTATTTGTTGTTGTCGGAGTGCTCAGCCCCCTGCTCTCTTCTCCCCAGCGCCCGCCATTCCTAACTCCGGTTGGTGCCACCAAAGGCTCGCCGATTCGCGCCTTGCCCCCGTCTGGCTCAGGATGAAAAGGCTCAAGGACCTTGACGTGACTGCGCCTATGGTGGTGAAGGAGTTCGTCAGGCACCGAATCGCTCCGCTTCAGCGCCACTCTCGACCGATGTGGGCCTTTCTCAACAGCAAGGACCACATGAGACTTCAGGAGTCCGGGCTCCCCCTTGAGGCACGGCGAACGATGCTCGAGGTCTTGACGGGTGTCTCGTTGCCAGACGACATGCCAAGGAAGAGTTGCCTTTTGTACCGCTGCTTGAACAAGGCGACATTCGTGGAGCAGATGCCCTCCTTCGATGAGTGGGGGCTGCGTCCAGTCGGCCTCGTGGGGCCTTGTGAGAACCCCATCGTCGCGGTCCCTCTCCCTGCCGCTGGCGTCGAGCTCGCCCCAAGTGTGGATGCAGGGGCGAGCACCGCTGGGGGCCGATGGCGAAGGTGCCGAGGTGCTGATGCCGTCCAGGGCTCCCGAGGGCGCCATCCTCGGGAACTCGTGATTCTTGCCCTGGGGCGGCGGTTGAGGGGGTGATGCAGCCCACATCTCCCGAGGCCGGGGCTCCTGCGGCCTCGGTAGGTCGCCGTGAGGCAGAGCCTGATAGCTCCCCTCATCTTGGCGCTCCTAAGGCTACCCCTTCGAGCGCTTCTCTAGTTGCGCCTCGTGTTGGCCGCCATGTCCAGCGCTTCGGTCGGCTTTGCGTGGAATTCGAAGAGCTCCGGAAGAGGAAGGGGTCCCCAAGCCGCGGCAGCGACACCTTCGGGCCGTTAAAACAAAGAAAGTACACCGCCGTTGACGAGTAAGTACGTTATCTTGATGATTCTCTGCGTGCTGCTTCCCTTTCTGATGATGTCTCTTCAGGACCCCTTCCGCCAAGGCGGCGGAATCCCCTGAGAAGCAACCTCCTCTGGCCTCGTTTCTCCCGCTAGAATCGAGAGCTGCAAGCCCGCGCGCTGCTCACGGCGTGGAGTCAACGGGGAAGCTAGCCCATCAACAAGGCATCTTGAGCTCGCGCCTTCACCATCTCTCCTTCGTGGCCTTTCTTGGAATACAACAAGCGTGCCAAGGGTTCCTCCCCTGGTCGTGGATGGCGGCTGGATGGCTTCGGTCTTGGGCTCCTCTTCAAGCAGCGGGCATCCACTCGTTCGGGCCCCTCGCGAGTCCTGGCTTGCAACTGGGTGGGTGCCAGCCCCCAGCCTCCTGCTGAAAGGGGGCGAGCCGCTTCGGGCCCCATCCATGGTCCCCACGGCGGAGGACGAAGTCAGCAGCATGCTCGAGTCGGCGCAAGAAAGGAGCATCGTCCGCCATGAGCTCTTTCGAGAGGCGATGGGCGCAATGAACCGGCTTGGTGAAGATCTTGTGGATGTGGACGCGCGCCTCATGGCCGAGGGTCTTCGGCTGGTGGAGGAGCAGCATAAGCTGAAGGTGGCTATCAACCTCGGGCGCAACCAGCGCGAGCTCGATAACGCGAAGGCCGAGCCTTCCCTTGCAGCCTCCCATGAGGCCTGCTCCCGAGCTCTGGAAGAGGCTCGGGAAGCTGACCACCATCGCGATGCCGCGGAGAAGCATGCGTGGGAGCTCCAAGCCTGGAGCTCTGCCTTGGATCAGCAAGTGGAGGCGCGCAGAGCCGCCCTTGCGTCATTGAGGGGGACGCCCGCTGAAGAGGAAGAGATCCGGAAGCGCGAGGAGGCGCTGGCGCTGGAAGCCGTGGAGAGTAGCTTTGAGCTCGAACAACTGGAGACGAGGGAGTGTCAAATTGACCAAGCGGAGGATGCCGTTGGCGCGCGCGAGGCCAGGGCCCAGGAGGAGGTCGATCGCCGGGTGGCCGAGGCTCGCGCAGGTCTTGAGGGTAGGCTTGACCTGAAGTTGAAGCTCATGGAAGTTGAGGCTGCAGGTAGGACCGCTGCCCTTAAGTCCAGGTTAATCGAGGTGGAGCGGCGTGAGGAGGCCGCCGCAGCCGCCCTGGTCTCGGCGTAGGCCGAACTGGCCTCCGCCCGTGCCGAGCTGCTCCCTCTTCAGCAACGGGTCGCTGATGATGCCGAGTCCGTCGTGCGGCAGAACAGGGAGGAAGTGCTTCAGCGGCGGACGCTGGAGCGCGTGCATGCCCCCATGCTTCAGGACCTCAGGAACAGGGCCAATATCGCCCTGGGCCACATCTGCAATGAGAATACTCCTCATCCCCACGCGAACGAATACGCCAGCCACCTTCGCTTCTTCACCGACGTGGTGATGCGCCTGGAGAATCGTTCCAAGAGAGCTCACCAACTTGTTGAGGAGAGGAGCCGCGGCCTGCTCGGGCATGCGTTCTCCCGCGTCTTCAGGCATCTCCAAAACACCGACCCCAACTTCGATTTTGATGCCGCCATCGCTCCCGTACCCGAGGCCATCCGGGGTGACCTGTCGCGATGGGTGGAAGACAATGTGGATGCACTGGTCAGGCCCTTCACTTCCGATGATGATGGGGTGGTGGTGACAGCAGACGCAGGCGACGTGGTCGACGATGGTGATGGCGGCGCTGGTGGAGGTGATGGTGATGCCAGCGATGGTGGCAGCGATGCCAGCGACATGTCTGAGGGCGAGCCGAGGGACGCGACAGTGACATGTCTGACTGATCCCGTGTTTCCCAGTTGTTTGTCCTGCACATAGAAGCTCGGGCGCAGCCCTTGAGGTTGTAAGAGCATTTTTGGAGGGGAAGCCCCTCATGTAAATATACTACTGCCTCTATCTTTTTAGGTCGAGTTGAATATGTGTCTTCGTGAACTCACTTATCCTAGGGCAAAGTTGTTGTTGCAGTTTACCTTAGCCTGGATGAGCCCCAAACCGGCTCGTGAGGTTGCGAGTTTCTGGGAAGCTCCTAAGGAACTTGTCGACACGCCCGAGGGGGGCGCGTGATAAGCAAGTGCTAGCCGTGGCTCGACATGCGTGTGGCACGTGTGCATCATGTCCAGCTCCGCTCGCGAGGGGCCCGTGAGGGGGAAGCAATAGGCGCAAACTCCGAAATAAGGCAAGAACCAGATAGCAAGAAAATACTTGAACGAGAAAAGGCACCCCCCGCGCGCATCAATGAAAATTCAACTTCAACTTAAATCCAAATCCAGAAGGCAGGGTTACAGAAAAGAGATCCAAAGCAAATGGCCATGTCCGACGCCTAGTCTACTCTTCTTGTCTTCTCACCAGCACGGAGCTAAGTGCTGCCACTAGGACGTGGGAGGGAGCCCCCGAGGCCCAAGGGCGGCACTCCTAAGACTCCGAGGCGTGTACAACCCCACTCATTATTACGTGAGAGTGTCATGAGCAGAGATCTTCGCAGGCGTGAGAATTACTTCATATCGCCAGACAAGCGCCCCGCCTTGCGCCTCCCTCGACCTCCGTTGGGGGGCGACCGGAGACCAGGACGACACCAAGGGGCAAAGGGGACACCAGCGGTGCCCTTGGCGACCACGGGTCCTCTGCCGGGGGAAGGCTCGCTGGTGCCTCCCCGGTAGAGGGCCTACCTCTGGGCGATGCCTTGTTCCGTGCGACGCGGGAGGGGCCTTGCTCCTGGCCCCTCCCACGCAGCCCCCAGTGAGCCTCTCCTGGTGAGATGGATATCACCGCACCGGAACCGTCGCCTGGCGCTGTGACCTGGTTCACTTGCGATTCATGGTTAGCGTAAGCCTGCCCCTAGGAGATTAGTGGTACCCTGTAGCTGTTGTCGACGACGTGGTTGGTGGGGCTCTTTGGCGGCTCCTGGAAGGCCTCCGCTCCTAACGCCTCCTCTTGCCAGTCCGGCTCGAGGAACGAGCCGGGGTCATATTCCGGCGTCTACTCCTGGTTCATCATGTGGGGCACGTAGGTCTCCGAGGCCATTGCCCCGAAGACCTCGCGCAAGTGCCCCACGCTCCGTGTCGCCCAGCCCATGACGCCGTCCTGAGTATGGTGGGGTAGCGCCCCGCTGGGGCCGTGCGTGGCGACACTCGTGCCCGCACCCATCTGGGGTGGTGCGGGTGCGATGGGGCGCCGTCCATCGTGGATCATGCTGGTGTCGACGAGGCCCCCGGGAGCAGTCGGGGGCACGCGGGCGCGGCGAGGCCCGCCATGGGAGCCGGCCGCTGCCTCGGGCGTGAGCCGGTAGCAGAAGGGCGGTGCTCCCGTGGCCGCTGCGTTCAGGAGCTCGGAGACGTGTTCCAGTAGTGCATCTCGGCCGCTCTCCATCAGCCGGCACCGCAGCAGCTCCCGTGCCACCGTGAGTGCAGCTTGCTTGTTTGCCTGCTCCCTTCGGGTGTGCGGCGACGTCACCGCGGCGTGGCTGGTGGCCCTTGCAGCAGCTCGTGCCTATCGTGGGGTGAGGGTGGACGGCGCCTAGCCGTGCCACCCGCACCCCGCAGCGTCAGGTGGCGCTCGTGCCGCCTGGAGCACGGGGTTGAGGTCTTCCTGGGCAGGCGGCGCCGCCCGGGCTGGCCAAGCTGCCCAGCGGTCGGCGTTGGTCCTTGAGTCGCCGGACATCGGAACCGCGGAGCGTCAGTGAATCAACTGTCAGGAGAGAGGCTCCGGCGCACCCCTTCCTGGCACGCCAAATGTCGGATTTTGGGTTCCGGCAAAACCCTTAAGGTTCGAACACGTGCGTGCACGCAAAGATCTCCCCCTACCAACTCACGCCCACAACCTCGCCACGATCTCTAAGGCTAACTCGACGAACTTGCAACACAAGGGACACAAGATTTATACTGGTTCGGGCCACCATTGTGATGTAATACCCTACTCCAGTGTGGTGTGGTGGATTGCCTCTTGGGCTGATGATAAATAGTACAAGGGGAAGAACAGCCTCCTGAGGTGAGGTGTTCTTGTGCTTGGTGGGTGTGAGGCTAAGGATGGAATGGCTCCGATCCAAGACGAGGTCGATCCCCTAGCTATGGTGCTGGCTAGTCCTACTTATAGAGGCCCTGGTCCTCTCCCCAAATATTGAGCGGGAAGGGAGCCAACAACGGCCAATTTGAAAGGGGACAGCTAGTACAACTTATCCTGACAAAAGTAGTCTTCGCCTGCCAAAGGCTCTAGTAATGACGCCGTCTTGGGCTCCACGGTGACCTCCGTCCTGCTGGTCCATGTCTCGTTGCACCAGTATGGAAACCTTTGATTGACGCCTCGGTACTCTTCGTCTGCGCTTGCCTCCTTAACACTTAAGAGGAAACAAGGACACTGTGTGCGCTGGTGCCCGCCTGGTCTCGATCTTCATGGCCCACGTCATTGGAACCTCGCGAGGTTTGCCTTGCCTTGATCTCTCCGCCCCTCGCGAGCCAGCCTGGTGAGGCTACTCCTGAGGAGGTCTTGTGTCGTCCGCCTCACAAGACTTGGACCCTTGCGAGGGTCTTGTATGCTTGTTGGTGAAGATGGGCCATACGGGCCCGCTCGCAGAGACACGCCTTGGCCCGCAGGCAGGCAAGTCTGGGGACGCCCGTTCCCAGAACGCCGACACCCCTGCCCTCATATATAAAGGAGCAAGGGGGAGGCCGGCCGGCCCTAGCAGGGCGCGCCAGGAGGAGGAGTCCTCCTCCTAGTGGGAGTAGGACTCCCCTTCCCTAGTCCCACTAGGAGGGGGAAGGAAGGAGTGGGAGAGGGGAAAGGTAAGGGGGGCGCCGCCCCCCTTCCTTGTCCTATTCGGACTCAAGGGGAGGGGCGCACGGCCCTGCCCTGGCCGGCCCCTCTCTCTCCACTAGGGCCCAATAAGGCCCATTAACCCCCAGGGGGTTTCGGTAACCCCCCGGCACTCCGGTAAAATCCTGATTTCACCTGGAACTATTCCGATGTCCAAATATAGGCTTCCAATATATCAATCTTTATGTCTCGATCATTTCGAGACTCCTCGTCATGTCCGTGATCATATCCGGGACTCCGAACTACCTTTGGTACATCAAAAGACATAAACTCATATTACCGATCGTCACCAAACTTTAAGCGTGTAGACCCTGTCGATGTACAAAAGTAGCGGCTCTCCTTTTGCAACCCTTTACTTGTGCACGGGCAGTCAGGGCCACGCCCAGGTCCACACTAAGCAGGGCAGAGGAGGGAAGCTGGAGCACAAGATGACCAAAGCAATGCCAAGACCAGAGGCGCAAAGAGAGCAAGAGGGCTAGGTGGACTCCCCCAACAAGACCCTTGCCGGGGTGGCTTCCACAGCCTCGACAAGATCCTTGCCGGGGCAACTTGCCTGACGCTAGAAGAATGGGCCACCCTTGAGCCCACGGGTTCCAACACCATCAACCATATTGGAACCAAGGCTCGGAAGGCACCTCCGTGGTGGCATGCAGATCTTTGTAGAGATCATAGATATACAAGATCAGATGGGAACCAGAAGACGACGATCCTTGGCGAGATCCTTGCCAAGGAAATCCACGAGACCCCCGGCAAGATCCTTGCCGGGGACAACCGCGGTGCCGCAGCGAGACCCTTGCCGGGCCCTCGGCAAGACCCTTGCCGAGGATGCCTGCGGGGCCGCAGCCAGGCCCGTGTCTGCCAAGACTCCAGCGCCGCTCCCATACATCTACCAGCTCGACCAGCTGGGCAGGCATCTGTGTGGCAGCGCGCGGCCTGTACACCAACTAAGCAAGGACCTGCGTGGTGGCATGCATATCTGCGTGAAGGCTCCACCACCGTGCCAGCCCATCGGCCAGCCAACATGGTGCTACAACGCCTCGTTAGCTTGGACGCTGCTTCCTCTTGAGCACTAGCTTGGTTTTCCCTTGAAGAGGAAAGGGTGATGCAGCAGAGCAGCGTAAGTATTTCCCTCAGTTTTTGAGAACCAAGGTATCAATCTAGTAGGTGGCCACGCACGAGTCCCTCGCACTTACACAAACAAATAAACTCCTCGCAACCAACGCGATAAAGGGGATGTCAATCCCTTCACGGTCACGTACGAGAGTGAGATCAGATAGATATGATAAGATAATATTTTTGGTATTTTTATGATATAGAGAAATAAAGATTCAAGTAAAATAAATGGCAAAGGAAATAACTAAGTATTGGAAGATTAATATGATGGAAAATAGACCTGGGGGCCATAGGTTTCACTAGAGGCATCTCTCGAGAGCATAAGTATTATGGTGGGTGAACAAATTACTGTTGAGCAATTGACAGAATTGAGCATAGTTATGAGAATATCTAGGTATGATCATGTATATAGGCATCACGTCCGAGACAAGTAGACCGACTCCTGCCTGCATCTGCTACTATTACTCCACACATCGACCGCTATCCAGCATGCATCTAGAGTATTAAGTTCAAGAGAACAGAGTACGGCTTTAAGAAAGATGACATGATGTAGAGAGATAAACTCATGCAATATGATATAAACCCCATTTTGTTATCCTCGATGGCAACAAAACAATACGTGCCTTGCTGCCCCTACTGTCACTGGGAAAGGACACCGCAAGATTGAACCCAAAGCTAAGCACTTCTCCCATTGCAAGAAAGATCAATCTAGTAGGCCAAACCAAACTGATAATTCGAAGAGACTTGCAAAGATAACCAATCATACATAAAAGAATTCAGAGAAGATTCAAATATTGTTCATAGATAAACTTCATCATAAACACACAATTCATCGGTCTTAACAAACACACCGCAAAAGAAGATTACATCGAATAGATCTCCACAAGAGAGGGGGAGAACTTTGTATTGAGATCGAAAGAGAGAGAAGAAGCCATCTAGCTAATAACTATGGACCCGTAGGTCTGAAGTAAACTACTCAAACTTCATCGGAGAGGCTATGGTGTTGATATAGAAGCCCTCCATGATCGATACCCCCTCCGGCGGAGCTCCGGAAAAGGCCCCAAGATGGCATCCCGTGGATACAGAAAGTTACGGCGGTGGAATTAGGGTTTTGGCTTCTTATCTGGTAGTTTGGGGGTACGTAGTTATATATAGGAGGAAGGAGTACGTCGTTTGGATCATGTTCGTTCCGAAAATCATGTTCCCGAAGGTTTCATTTCGTTTGGACTCCGTTTGATATTCTTTTTCTGCGAAACTCTGAAATAGGCAAAAAACATCAATTCTGGGCTGGGCCTCCGGTTAATAGGTTAGTCCCACAAATAATATAAAGGTGTATAATAAAGCCCAATAATGTCCAAAACATGATATAATATAGCATGGAACAATAAAAATTTATAGATACGTTGGAGACGTATCAAGCATCCCCAAGCTTAATTCCTGCTCGTCCTCGAGTAGGTAAATGATAAAAACAGAATTTTTGATGTGGAATGCTACTTGGCATAATTTCAATGTAATTCTTCTTAATTGTGGTATAAATATTCATATCTGAAAGATTCAAGACAAAAGTTTAATATTGACATAGAAATAATAATACTTCAAGCATACTAACTAAGCAATTATGTCTCTTCAAAATAACATGGCCCAAGAAAGTTATCCCTACAAAATCATATAGTCTGGCTATGCTCCATCTTCACCACACAAAGTATTTAAATCATGCACAACCCCGATGACAAGCCAAGCAATTGTTTCATACTTTTGGTGTTCTCAAACTTTTTCAATTTTCACGCAATACATGAGCGTGAGCCATGGACATAGCACTATAGGTGGAATAGAATGGTGGTTGTGGAGAAGACAAAAAGGGAGAACATAGTCTCACATCAACTAGGCGAATCAACGGGCTATGGAGATGCCCATTAATAGATATGAATGTGAGTGAGTAGGGATTGCCATGCAACGGATGCACTAGAGCTATAAGTATATGAAAGCTCAACAAAAAGAACTAAGTGGGTGTGCATCCAACTTGCTTGCTCACGAAGACCTAGGGCATTTTCAGGAAGCCCATCGTTGGAATATACAAGCCAAGTCCTATAATGAAAAATTCCCACTAGTATATGAAAGTGGTAGCATAGGAGGCTCTCTATCATGAAGATCATGGTGCTACTTTGAAGCACAAGTGTGGAAAAAAGGATAGTAGTATTGCCCCTTTTTTAGGCCAACTTTTTTTATTTGACCTTTTCTTTTTTTATTGGGAAAATACTCTATGAATGATGATCATCACACTTCTATTTATTTACAACTCAATGATTACAACTCGATACTAGAACAAAGTATGACTCTATATGAATGCCCCCGGCGGTATACCGGGATAGCAATGATGCATGAGTGACTTATATGAAAGAATTATGAACGGTGGCTTTGCCACAACTAAAACGTCAACTACATGATCATGCGAAGCAATATGACAATGATGGAGTGTTTAATAGTAAACGGAACGGTGGAAAGTAGCATGGCAATATATCTCGGAATGGCTATGGAAATGCCATGATAGGTAGGTATGGTGGCTGTTTTGAGGAAGGTATATGGTGGGTGTATGATACCAACGAAAGGTGCGTGGTATTAAAGAGGCTAGCAATGGTGGAAGGGTGAGAGTGCGTATAATCCATGGACTCAACATTAGTCATAAATAACTCACATATTTATTGCAAAAATCTATTAGTTATTGAAGCAAAGTACTACGCGCATGCTCCTAGGGGGATAGATTGGTAGGAAAAGACCATCGCTCATCCCCTACCGCCACTCAAAAGGGGGACAATAAATAAATACATCATGCTCCGACTTCTTAACATAACAGTTCACCATACGTGCATGCTGTCTCAAACTTCTCATAGTATTCAACACACTCATAAGAAAATATTTTTTATTAATCTTGAATGCCTAACATAATTAATGAAAATTACCGTGCTATTTTGTAGGACTCTCAAAATAATCTAAGTGAAGCATGAGAGAACAATGGTTTCTATAAAACAAATCTACCAACATGCTCTAAAAGATATAAGTGAAGCACTAGAGCAAAAATTATATAACTCAAAAGATATAAGTGAAGCACATAGAGTATTCTAACAATTTCCGAATCATGAGTGTCTCTCTCAAAAAGGTGTGTGCAGCAAGGATGATTGTGGAAAACAAACAAATAAAGACTCAAATAATACAAGACGCTCCAAGCAAAACACATATCATGTGGGAAATAAAAATATAGCTCCAAGTAAAGTTACCGATAGAAGTAGACGAAAGAGGGGATGCCTTCCGGGGCATCCCCAAGCTTTGGCTTTTAGGTGTCCTTAGATTATCTTGGGGGTGCCATGGACATCCCCAAGCTTAGGCTCTTGCCACTCCTTGTTCCATAATCCATCAAATCTTTACCCAAAACTTGAAAACTTCACAACACAAAACTTAAAGTAGAAAATCTTGTGGGCTCCGTTAGCGAAAGGAAACAAAACACCACTTCAAGGTACTGTAATGAACTCATTCTTTATTTATATTGGTGTTAAACCTACTGTATTCCAACTTCTCTATGGTTTATAAACTATTTTACTAGCCATAGATTCATCAAAATAAGCAAACAACACACGGAAAACAGAATCTGTCAAAAACAGAACAGTCTGTAGTAATCTGTAGCTAACGCAAGATCTGGAACCCCCAAAATTCTAAAATAAATTTCTAGACGTGAGGAATTTATCTATTAATCATCTGCAAAAATAATTAACTAAATATCACTTTCCAAATAAAAATGGAAGCAGTTCTCGTGAGCGCTAAAGTTTCTGTTTTTTACAGCAAGATTAAAAAGACTTTCCCCAAGTCTTCCCAACGGTTCTACTTGGCACAAACACTAAGTAAACACAAAAAACACAACCAAAACAGAGGCTAGATAAATTATTTATTACTAAACAGGAGCAAAAGGCAAGGAATAAAAATAAAATTGGTTTGCCTCCAAACAAGCGCTATCGTTTAACGCCCCTAGCTAGGCATGAAAGCAAGGATAGATCTAGGTATTGCCATCTTTGGTTTCAGGGAAGAAAAGAGAAAACTTGCTATCTATGGAATTAATCTTTCTATTTTGATAAAGCACATGGCTATTAATGGTAGAAGAAAGATTAAGTACGTTACGGAAATTTGTATCTAAGCTAGCCTTCATCTCTTTGATAGATTTGTTTTGGTAAGAGAGAAAAAGAGATGTAGATTCAACTTTCTCATTCATGGGGTGCCCAAATATGGTTTTCATCTTTTCATAAGTGTCTACGGAATCCCCTTCAAGAAAACCTTCTTAAAATATAGAATCTAGGACATGCTTAAGAGAATAAGGTAGGGCAACATAAAAGCTTTTTAAGTAAATTTCAATTTGGTATTGAGGCACATAGCTAGCCCTGATCCTTAATAGTCTATCCCAAGCATCTTTCAAAGATTCATCAAGTAAATAACGAAAAATTCCGGAATCATCTTCATCAAAATTATTAAGATTCTCATTGATAACTCCGGTAGGTCTTTCCATAGCATCTCTATTTATGAGTTTAGCGAGAATAGAAGGATTGTCCAAAGTACTAAAACTCGGGAGAGAACCCCCATCCATTTTTGATTCTAACATAGCGGAAGAAAGGTGAGCAGAAAAGAGAGGGTGAATAAAACGGCAAGGGTGAAGTGGGGGAGAGGAAAACGAGAGGAAAATGGCAAATAATGTAATGCGGGAGATAAGGGTTTGTGATGGGTACTTGGTATGTTGAATTTTGCGTAGACTCCCTGGCAACGGCGCCAGAAATCTGTCTTGCTACCTCTTGAGCACTGCGTTGGTTTTCCCTTCAAGAGGAAAGGGTGATGCAGCAGAGTAGTGTAAGTATTTCCCTCAGTTTTTGAGAACCAAGGTAACAATCCAGTAGGAGGCCACGCACGAGTCCCTCACACCTACACAAACAAATAAACTCCTCGCAACCAATGCGATAAAGGGGTTGTCAATCCCTTCACGGTCACCTACGAGAATGAGATGTGATAGATATGATAAGATAATATTTTTGGTATTTTTTATGATAAAGAGAAATAAAGATGCAAGTAAAATAAATGGCAAAGGAAATAACTAAGTATTGGAAGATTAATATGATGGAAAATAGACCCGAGGGCCATAGGTTTCACTAGAGGCTTCTCTCGAGAGCATAAGTATTACGGCGGGTGAACAAATTACTGTTGAGCAATTGATAGAATTGAGCATAGTTATGAGAATATTTAGGTATGATCATGTATATAGGCATCACGTACGAGACAAGTAGACCGACTCCTGCCTGCATCTACTACTATTACTCCACACATTGACCGCTATCCAGCATGCATCTAGAGTATTAAGTTCAAGAGAACAGAGTAACGCTTTAAGCAAGATGACATGATGTAGAGGGATAAACTCATGCAATATGATATAAACCCCATCTTGTTATCCTCGATGGCAACAATACAATACGTGCCTTGCTGCCCCTACTGTCACTGGGAAAGGACACCGCAAGATTGAACCCAAAGCTAAGCACTTCTCCCATTGCAAGAAAGATCAATCTAGTAGGCCAAACAAAACTGATAATTCGAAGAGACTTGCAAAGATAACCAATCATACATAAAAGAATTCAGAGAAGATTCAAATATTGTTCATAGATGAACTTGATCATAAACCCACAATTCATCGGTCTCAACAAACACACTACAAAAGTAGGTTACATCGAATAGATCTCCACAAGAGAGGGGGAGAACTTTGTATTGAGATCCAAAAAGAGAGAAGAAGCCATCTAGCTAATAACTATGGACCCGTAGGTCTGAAGTAAACTACTCACACTTCATCGGAGAGGCCATGGTGTTGATGTAGAAGCCCTCCGTGATCGATACCCGCTCCGACGGAGCTCCGGAAAAGGCCCCAAGATCGATACCCCCTCCATGGATACAGAAAGTTACGGCGGTGGAATTAGGGTTTTGGCTCCGTATCTAGTAGTTTGGGGGTACGTAGGTATATATAGGAGGAAGGTGTACGTCAGTGGAGCAACGTGGGCCCCACGAGGGTGGAGGGGCGCTTGGGGGGGGGTGTAGGCGCGCCCCCTACCTCGTGCGCTCCTGGTTGCTTTCTTGATGTAGGGTCCAAGTCCTGTGGATCATGTTTGTTCCAAAAATCACGTTCCCGAAGGTTTCATTTCGTTTGGACTCCGTTTGATATTCTTTTTCTACGAAACTCTGAAATAGGCAAAAAACAGCAATTCTGGGCTGGGCCTTCAGTTAATAGGTTAGTCCCAAAAATAATATAAAAGTATATAATAAAGCCCAATAATGTCCAAAACAGGATATAATATAGCATGGAACAATCAAAAATTATAGATACGTTGGAGACGTATCAGACGCGCGTCGGAGCCAGGCGAGGCGACGACAGCTGGGAAGAGCTTCTTTGCCATCCCCAATAAAGCAAGAGGGGCACGTCGGCAGCGCTTTAAATGCGTTTGTCCGACGATGCCAGGGGATAGACTCGGCCCCTGTACACCTTTCCACCTCCCGTGTGCCATTGTGGCGACCCCCTTTTATCTATAAAAGGAGGCCCGAGGTGTACTGGAGGGGGATTCGGATCTTTTGGACTAGAGAGCCACCGCAGCTAGTCCAAGAAAACAAGAACACCCAAATATACATCAAAGCAGGACTAGGGTTTTACGCGTCTCCGCGGCCCGAACCTGGGTAAACGATTTGTGTGCTGACCGCCAGACCCGCTCTTTGCACAACCCTGCACCCGCCAACCGTAGAAGGGATCCCAGTGACCCCATTGGTGTCGTTTCCCACAGACACCTACTGGTTCGAGAACTATGTAGACCTGACCGAGACTCATGTCTGGTCAATAACCAATGGCGGAACCAGGATGCTCATATTGGCTCCTACATATTCTATGAAGATCTTTATCGGTCAAACCACATAACAACATACATTGTTCCCTTTGTCATCAGTATGTTACTTGCCCAAGATTAGATCGTCAGTATCCTCATACCTAGTTCAATCTCGTTACCGACAAGTCTCTTTACTCATTCCATAATGCATCATCCCACGAGTAACTCATTAGTCACAATGCTTGCAAGGCTTATAGTGATGTGCATTACCGAGAGGGCCCAGAGATACCTCTCCGACAATCGGAGTGGCAAGTCCTAATCTCAATTTATGCCAACTCAACAAGCACCATCAGAGACACCTGTAGAGCACCTTTATAATCACCCAGTTACGTTGTGACGTTTGGTAGCACACAAAGTGTTCCTCCGACACTCGGGAGTTGCATAATCTCATAGTCATAGGAACATGTATAAGTCATGAAGAAAGCAATAGCAACAAACTAAATGATCATCGTGCTAAGATAACGGATGGGTCAAGTCAATCACATCATTCTCTAATGATGTGACCCCATTAATCAAATGACAACTCATGTCTATGGTTAGGAAACATAACCATCATTGATTCAACGAGCTAGTAAAGTAGAGGCAAACTAGTGACACTCTATTTGTCTATGTATTCACACATGTACTAAGTTTCCGGTTAATACAATTCTAGAATGAATAATAAACATTTATCATGATATAAGGAAATATAAATAACAACTTTATTATTGCCTCTAGGGCATATTTCCTTCAGTCTCCCAGTTGCACTAGAGTCAATAATCTAGATTACACAGTAATGATTCTAACACCCATGGAGTCTTTGTGTTGATCATGTTTTGCTCATGAGAGAGGCTTAGTCAACAGGTCTGCAACATTCAGGTCCGTATGTATCTTGCAAATCTCTATGTCTCCCTCCTTGACTTGATCGCGGATGGAATTGAAACATCTCTTGATGTGCTTGGTTCTTTTGTGAAATCTGGATTCCTTTGCCAAGCAATTGCACCAGTATTGTTACAAAGATTTTCATTGGACCGATGCACTAGGTATGACACCTAGATCGGATATGAACTCCTTCATCCAGAATCCTTCATTTGCTGCTTTCGAAGCAGCTATGTACTCCACTTCATAGGTAGATCCCGCCATGACGCTTTGCTTAGAACTGCACCAACTGACAGCTCCACCATTCAATAAAAACACGTATCCGGTTTGTGACTTGGATTCATCCGGATCATTATCAAAGCTTGCATTGACGTAACCATTTACGATGAGCTCTTTGTCACCTCCATAAACGACAAACATATCCTTAGTCCTTTTCAGGTATTTCAGGATGTTCTTGACCGCTGTCTAGTGATCCACTCCTGGATTACTTTGGTACCTCCCTGCTAAACTAATAGCAAGGCACACATCAGGTCTGGTACGCAGCATTGCATACATGATAGAGCCTATGGCTGAAGCATAGGGAACATCTTCCATTTTCTCTCTATCTTCTGCAGTGGTCGGGCATTGAGTCTGACTCAACTCCACATCTTGTAACATAGGCAAGAACCCTTTCTTTGCTTGATCCATTTTGAACTTCTTGAAAACTTTATCAAGGTATGTACTTTGTGAAAGTCCAATTAAGCGTCTTGATCTATCTCTATAGATCTTGATGCCCAATATATAAGCAGCTTCACCAAGGTCTTTCATTGAAAAACTCTTATTCAAGTATCCTTTTATGCTATCCAGAAATTCTATATCATTTCTAATCAACAATATGTTATCCACATATAATATTAGAAATGCTACAGAGCTCCCACTCACTTTTTTGTAAATAGAGGCTTCTCCAAAAGTCTGTATAAAACCATATGCTTTGATCACACTATCAAAATGTTTATTCCAACTCCAAGATTCTTGCACCAGTCCATATATGGATCGCTGGAGCTTGCACACTTTGTTAGCACCCTTTGGATCGATAAAACCTTCAGGTTGCATCATATACAACTCTTCTTCCAGAAATCCATTCAGGAATGCATTCTTTACATCCATTTGCCAAATTTCATGATCATCAATGCGGCAATTGCTAACATGATTCGGATGGACTTAAGCTTCGCTACGGGTGAGAAGGTCTCATCGTAGTCAACTCCTTGAACTTATCGAAAACCTTTCACAACAAGTCGAGCTTTGTAGACAGTAACATTACCGTCAGCGTCAGTCTTCTTCTTAAAGATCCATTTATTCTCAATGGCTTGCCGATCATTGGGCAAGTCAACCAAAGTCCACACTTTGTTCTCATACATGGATCCCATCTCAGATTTCATGGCCCAAAGACATTTTGCGGAATCTGGGCTCATCATCGCTTCCTCATAGTTCGTAGGTTCGTGATGGTCAAGTAACATGACTTCCAGAACAAGATTACCGTACCACTCTGGTGCGGATCTTACTCTGGTTGATCTACGAGGTTCAGTAGTAACTTGATATGAAGTTACATGATCTTCATCATTAGCTTCCTCACTAATTGGTGTAGGAGTCATAGGAACAAATTTCTGTGATGAACTACTTTCCAATAAGGGAGCAGGTACAGTTACCTCATCAAGTTCTACTTTCCTCCCACTCACTTCTTTCGAGAGAAACTCCTTCTCTAGAAAGGATCCATTCTTAGCAACAAATGTCTTGCCTTCGGATCTGTGATAGAAGGTGTACCCAATAGTCTCCTTTGGGTATCCTATGAAGACACATTTCTCCGATTTAAGTTCGAGCTTATCAGGTTGAAGCTTTTTCACATAAGCATTGCAACCCCAAACTTTAAGAAACGGCAATTTTGGTTTCTTGCCAAACCACAGTTCACAAGGCGTCGTCTCAACGGATTTAGATGGTGCCCTATTTAACGTCAATGCAGCCGTCTCTAAAGCATAACCCCAAACGATAGTGGTAACTCAGTAAGAGACATCATAGATCGCACCATATCTAGTAAAGTACGATTACCACGTTCGGACACACCATTACGATGTGGTGTTTCGGGTGGCGTGAGTTGCGAACCTATTCCGCATTGTTTCAAATGAAGACCAAACTCATAACGCAAATATTCTCCTCCATGATCAGATCGTAGAAACTTTATTTTCTTGTTACAATGATTTTCCACTTCACTCTGAAATTCTTTGAACTTTTCAAATGTTTCGGACTTATGTTTCATCAAGTAGATATACCCATATCTGCTCAAAATCATCTGTGAAGGTGAGAAAATAACGATACCCGTCGCAAGCCACAATATTCATTGGACCACATACATCAGTATGTATGATTTCTAACAAATCTGTTGCTCGCTCCATAGTTCCGGAGAACGGCATTTTAGTCATCTTGCCCATGAGGCATGGTTCGCAAGTACCACGTGATTCATAATCAAGTAATTCCAAAAGTCCATCAGAATGGAGTTTCTTCATGCGCTTTACACCAATATGACCTAAACGGCAGTGACACAAATAAGTTGCACTATCATTATCAAATCTGCATCTTTTAGCTTCAATATTATGAATATGTGTATCACTACTATCGAGATTCATCAAAAATAGACCACTCTTCAAGGGTGCATGACCATAAAAGATATTACTCATATAAATAGAACAACCATTATTCTCAGATTTAAATGAATAACCGTCTCGCATCAAACAAGATCAAGATATAATGTTCATGCTCAACGCTGGCATCAAATAACAAGTATTCAGGTCTAAAATTAATCCCTAAGGTAGATGTAGAGGTAGCATGCCGACCGCGATCACATCGACTTTGGAACCATTTCCCACGCGCATCGTCACCTCACCCTTAGCCAATCTCCGCTTAATTCGTAGCCCCTGTTTCGAGTTGCAAATATTAGCAACAGAACCAGTATCAAATACCCAGGTGCTACTGCGAGCATTAGTAAGGTACACATCAATAACATGTATATCACATATACCTCTGTTCACCTTGCCATCCTTCTTATCTGCCAAATACTTGGGGCAGTTCCGCTTCTAGTGACCAGTCCCTTTGTAGTAGAAGCACCCAATTTCAGGCTTAGGTCCAGACTTGGGTTTCTTCACTTGAGCAGCAACTGGCTTGCTGTTCTTATTCAAGTTCCCCTTCTCCCCTTTACCCTTTTTCTTGAAACTGGTGGTCTTGTTAACCATCAACACTTGATGCTCTTTCTTGATTTCTACCTCCGCAGCCTTTAGCATTGCGAAGAGCTCAGGAATCGTCTTATCCATCCCTTGCATATTGTAGTTCATCACAAAGCTCTTGTAGCTTGGTAGCTCTTCACCCATCATTCGCGGGACGTAGAAGGCCAGCACACACGCCGAGGCACTGGCAAAAATGGCGTACAGCCGCCAGGCCGTGATAGAGCTCCTTCTAACATGGTTAGAAGTCGGAGAGCATCACGGTCCATGCAACTTTTGCCACCACCCGCGCCAGCAGAAGCCTTGGCTCGCGCGCATTTGCTCCTCGACTTTCCTCCTGCTGCAGAAAAACTCGATGAGTGGAGAGCCACCATCCGAAGCCTCGTCGGCGTTGCCAACAAAGATGAGCCACGACCGGCAGGGCCCTCTGTCCGGCGCTCCGTCGAGTTGCCGTATGCACGTGGTGGAAGGGTCGGGGGCGCTGCAGCCACGATGCACTCTCCTCCTCCATGCTAGCCACCGCAGGTGTCGATCCGTCGTGATGACACTTGTGATAACATTTCCATAGCATCGTTCGACCCATGGACCCACTGTGATCAGCGCCAAGTTCTTCGGGAGCGAGGCTGTGAAGACGCTCGAACCACCATTGAGCGCCGGAGCGATGCACGCCAACAGTCAGATAGGCAGGCGGGGCCTACTGTGGACCAGCCAGCACCGGGGGGCTCTGGTGACCTACCCTACGAGGTGGGTTGCCCGGCCTTTACCCGTGAGCTGCGGCAGTTCCAATGGCCCTCCCACCGCACGTTCAAGCCAGACGTTGGCGAGAAGTACAATGGCAAGACCCACTCGTCGGAGTTTGTCGGCATCTACACCATCGTGATGCAAGCTACGGGAGCCCGCAACGACAAGGTGCTTGCCAATTACTTCCCGCTGGCACTCAAACCCAATGTCATGTCATGGCTGATGCACATGCCGGCGGATTCCATTTCTTCTTGGTCGGACTTGTGCCATGAGTTCGTTGGCGCCTTTATAGGAGGCCACCAAGCTTATGGCCAGGCAAGCGATTTGCATATCATCCCCTAGAAGGAAGGTGAAACCCTGCGCAAGTACATACAGAGGTTCAACCGGGTGCAATACAACATCCCAGATGTTCATCCCGCCGCCGTGACCAGTGCATTCCATCAGAATGTGCGCAACTGCAAGATGCGTGAAGAGCTGGCGATGAACAAGGTCAAAGATGTGGCCGAACTTTATGTTCTAGACGATAGGTGCACTCAGGCTGAAGAGGGGAGGAAGTACCCCGGTAAGGACGCCGGCGTGGAAACCGACTCCATTGACGAAGACACAGCCACCCCGATGAAGAAGGGCCGGCGCCACAATAGGAAGCACAAGGGCAAGACCGTGCTTGCCGTTGAGGGATCCAAGGGCACCGACATTGCCAAGAAGGCCAAGGCAGACGACCCCAGCAAGGAAATTGCCGGGTGCGCCGCTTACCGGGCCTTGGCGGCTGCTGACAAGCCAGGAGGCTCTGACAAGCAATATTGCAAGATCCACCGCACCGAGGGCCACGACCACCAGAACTACTGGCAAGTCGAGCTGCTTGCTGAGAAGAAAAAAGCTGAGTATGAGAGGCGGGACAAGTAGAAGGGCCAGGATGGTGCCGAGGGGTCTGGCAAGAAGCATGGCAGCCAAGGAGGCCACCGCAGAAAGGATAATCAGCAAGAGAGGACCGCTCGGGGCCGCGACAAGAAGCAAGGAGATGATGATCATGACAAAGATGACAAGTCCAGAGAGCACGAGTTCCAGAAGGCTATGGAGGCCATGTTGCATCAATGGTGGTGCCTTGCTGCACACTTCTCACCGCCAGCTCAAGCAGTAGGCGCGTGAGATCACAGCAACGGAACCATCACTCGATGCTCATAGGACACTAAAATGGTCCAGCACGCCTATCATTTTTGACGTCGAGGACCACCCTGATCGCACAACTATGGTTGCGTGTTTGCCGTTGTTGGTCTCCCCAATAATACGCAACCTCAAGGTGAAGAAGATGCTAGTTGACGACGGGGCTGGTCTGAACTTGATCTCGCCCGTCGTGATCAAAAGGCTGCAGATTCCTGATGGAGACCTCGAAGAGACGAGCACGTTTCAAGGGGTCAACCCGGGAGGAGTCAACCGAAGGGTAAGGTCATGCTGCCGTGACGTTTGGAAGGCGAGTTAAACTACAGGACGGAGAGGATTGTTTTCGATGTAGCCGAGATCCCCTTGCCCTATGATACGTCTCCAACGCATCTATAATTTTTGATTGTTCCATTCTATTATATATTATGTTTTAGATGTTTAATGGGCTGATTTATACACTTCTATATTATTTTTGGGACTAACCTATTAACCGGAGGCCCAACCCAAATTGCTGTTTTTGCCTATTTCAGTGTTCCGCAGAAAAAGAATATCAAACGGAGTCCAAACGGAATGAAACCTTCGGGAGCGTGATTTTTGGAACAAACGTGATCCAGAGGACTTGGAGAGGACGTCAAGAAATCAACAAGGAGGCCACGAGGCAGGGGGCGCGCCTACCCCCTGGGCGCGCCCTCCACCCTCGTGGCTCCACTGACCTACTTCTTCCTCCTATATATACCAATGTACCCCCAAACCATCAAGGAGCACCACGAAAACCTAATTCCACCGCCGCAACCTTTTGTACCCATGAGATCCCATCTTGGGGCCTTTTCCGACCCTCCGCCGGACGGGGCATTGATCACGGAGGGCTTCTACATCAACACCATAGCCTCTCCGATGGTGTGTGAGTAGTTTATCTCAGACCTTCGGGTCCATAGTTATTAGCTAGATGGCTTCTTCTCTCTCTTTGGATCTCAATACAAAGTTCTCCTCGATTCTCTTGGAGATCTATTCGATGTAATCTTCTTTTGCGGTGTGTTTGTCGAGATCCGATGAATTGTTGGTTTATGATCAAGATTATGTATGAACAATATTGGAATCTTCTCTGAATTCTTTTATGTATGATTGGTTATGTTTGCAAGTCTCTTCGGATTATCAGTTTGGTTTGGCCTACTAGATCGATCTTCCTTGCAATGGGAGAAGTGGTTAGCTTTGGGTTCAATTTTGCGGTGCTCGATCCCAGTGACATTAGGGGAAACGATACGTAATGTATTGTTGCCATCGAGGATAAAAAGATGGGGTTTATATCATATTGCATGAGTTTATCCCTCTACATCATGTCATCTTGCTTAAAGCGTTACTCCGTTCTTATAAACTTAATACTCTAGCTGCATACTGGATAGCGGTCGATGTGTGGAGTAATAGTAGTAGATGCAGGCAGGAGTCGGTCTACTTGTCATGGACGTGATGCCTATATACATGATCATACCTAGATATTCTCATAACTATACTCAATTCTATCAATTGCTCAACAGTAATTTTTTTACCGACCGTAATACTTATGCTATCTTGAGAGAAGCCACTAGTGAAACTTATGGCCCCCGGGTCTATTTTCCATCATATTAATCTCCCGTCAACAAGCTATTTCTTGCGCCATTTATTTTTCTTTCTTTACTTTTAGTCTTTATCATAAAAATACCAAAAATATTATCTTATCTTATCTTCTCTATCAGATCTCACTTTTGCAAGTGGCCGTGAAGGGATTGACAACCCCTTTATCGCATTGGTTGCAAGGTTCTTATTTGTTTGTGTAGGTGCAAGGGACTTGAGCGTGGCCTCCAACTGGATTGATACCTTGGTTCTCAAAAACTGAGGGAAATACTTATGCTACTTTGTTGCATCGCCCTTTCCTCTTCAAGGGAAAACCAATGAAGTGCTCAAGAGGTAGCAAGAAGGATTTCTGGCGCCGTTGCCGGGGAGTCTATGTACAAGTCAAGACATACCAAGCACCCATCACAAAATCTGATCCCTCGCATTACATTATTTTCCATTTGCCTCTTGTTTTCCTCTCCCCCCACTTCACCCTTGCCGTTTTATTCGCCCTCTCTTTCGTTCGCCTCTGTTCTGCTTGCTTCGTCGTTATGGCTAGTCCTTTATCTACTCATTTGTCTCCCGAGAATGAAGTTCTTAATTTTAAACAAAGGGAGGGAGAAAATCTAAAAGATGCTTGGTTCAGAATTTGCAATGTGCAAAATAGATCGATTAGGAAGCAATCTACTTCCGTTCTTCTCCACAATTTTATGTAGGCATCATTCCTTGGAATAGATATATTCTTGATACCATTACCGAAGGAAATTTCTTGGGTAGCCACACTTTTGATTCTTACAATGCTATGATAGATTTGTTTGGCACACCACCTCTCTTGGTTAATGGAACTATATTAACTTTGGAACATGTTATGCAAAGGCTTGATATTATTGAAAATAAAGTTGCCACTGTTGAATTGATTGAAAATTTGGATAAAAAGATCCACAACCAAATTACCCAATATGGATCTAAGGTAGGAGTTACTCTGAAAAGTTTTAAAGAAAAGGAACCCGTGGTTAATGAAAGAATAAACCAAGATTCTACTAGAATTGATAAAATTGAGGATATTTTTTATCAACCCATAGTCTGCCTTTTATTCCGTGAAAAACACCCCTTCTAATGCTAAGATTGCCAAATTGATGTATGTTTCTAAAAATAAGGGTGAAACTTCTAGTAAGGGAAATGCGGATCTTAAATCCATAAGTGTTCACCCCAACTTTCTTGCTATCATTAAAGAACCTTTTCCTACAAATGATTTTCTTGATTTCTTGCCTAGGAGCTTAATTATTAATAGAAATAAGGAAACTCCAAAGGTTTACAAGTGTTCTATTGAAGAATTGCCTACCAAAGATGATAATACCTAGATCTATCCTTACTTTTATGCCTAGCTAGGGGCGTTAAACGATAGCGCTTGTTGGGAGGCAACCCAATTTTATTTTTGTTTCTTGATTTTTTATTCTGTTTAGTAATAAATAATTCATCTATCCTCTGTTTAGATGTGGTTTTATGCTTTTAATTAGTGTTTGTGCCAAGTAGAACCTTTGGGAAGACTTGGGAAAGTCTTTGCGATCTTGCTGTAAAAAACAGAAACTTTAGCGCTCGCGAGAATTGCTGCCATTTTTTATTGGAGAGTGATATTTAGTTAACTAGTTTTGAATATGATTAATAGATAAATTACTCACGTCCAGCAATTTATTTTAGAATTTTTTGGGTTCCAGAAGTATTCGAAACCTACAGATTACAACAGACTGTTCTGTTTTTGACAGATTCTGTTTTTCGTGTGTTGTTTGCTTATTTTGATGAATCTATGGATAGTAATAGAGTTTATGAACCATAGAAAAGTTGGAATAAATTAGGTTTAACACCAATATAAATAAAGTATGAGTTCATTAAAGTACCTTGAAGTGGTCGTTTGTTTTCTTTTACTAACGGAGCTCACGAGATTTTCTTTTAAGTTTTGTGTTGTGGAGTTTTCAAGTTTTAGGTAAACATTTGATGGATTATGGAACAAGGATTGGAAATAGCCTTGGGGATGCCCAAGTCATCCCAAGGTAAAATCCAAGGACAACCAAAAGCTTAAGCTTGGGGATGCCCCGGAAGGCATCCCCTCTTTCGTCTTCGTCTATCGGTAATTTTACTTGGGGCTATATTTTTATTGACCACATGATATGTGTTTTGCTTGGAGCGTCTTGTATGATTTGTGTATTTGCCTTTTAGTTTATCACAATCATCCTTCCTGTACACACCTTTTTGGAGAGACACACATAAATTGTAATTTGTTAGAATACTCTATGTGCTTCACTTATATCTTTTGAGCTTTATAGTTTTTGCTCTAGTGCTTCACTTATATCTTTTTAGAGCACGGTGGTGGTTTTATTTTATAGAAATTATTGATCTCTCATGCTTCATTTATATTATTTTGAGAGTCTTAAACAGCATGGTAATTTTCTTTAATTGTGAAATTAATCCGAAGGTGATAGGCATCTAAGATGAGCATAATAAAAACTTACATATTGAGTTTATTGAATATCATGAGAAGTTTGATACTTGATAAGTGTTTTGAGATATGAAGATGGTGATTTTAGAGTCATGCTAGTTGAGTAGTTGTGGATTTGAGAAATACTTGTGTTAAAGTTTGTGATTCCCGTAGCATGCACGTATGGTGACCCGTTATGTGATGAAGTTGGAGCATGATTTATTTATTGATTGTCTTCCTTATGAGTGGCGGTCGGGGACGAGCGATGATCTTTTCCTACCAATCTATCCCCATAGGAGCATGTGTGTAGTACTTTGTTTCGATAACTAATAGGTTTTTGCAATAAGTATGTGAGTTCTTTATGACTAATGTTGAGTCCATGGATTATACGCACTCTCACCCTTCCACCATTGCTAGCCTCTCTAATACCGCGCACCTTTCACCGGGATCACACCCACCATATACCTTCCTCAAAACAGCCACCATACCTACCTATTATGGCATTTCCATAGCCATTCCGAGATATATTGTCATGCAACTTTCCACCGTTCCGTTATTATGACACGCTTCATCATTGTCATATTGCTTTGCATAATCATGTAGTTGACATCGTATTTGTGGCAAAGCCACCATTCATAATTTTTCATACATGTCACTCTTCATTTATTGCATCCCGGTACACCGCCGGAGGCATTCACATAGTCATATTTTGTTCAAAGTATTGAGTTGTAATTCTTCTTGAGTTGTAAGTAATAAAAGTGTGATGATCATCATTATTAGAGCATTGTCCCATGTGAGGAAAGGATGATGGAGACTATGATTCCCCCACAAGTTGGGATGAGATTCCAGACTAAATAAAAATAAAAAAAATAAAAAGAGGCCACAAAAAAAAAAGAGAAGGCCCAAAAAAAAGAGCAAAAGAGAGAAGGGACAATGTTACTATCCTTTTACCACACTTGTGCTTCAAAGTAGCACCAAGATCTTCATGATAGAGAGTCTCCTATGTTTTCACCTTCATATACTAGTGGGAATTTCACATTATAGAACTTGGCTTGTATATTCCAATGATGGGCTTCCTCAAAATGCCCTAGGTCTTCATGAGCAAGCAAGTTGGATGCACACCCACTTATTTTCTTTTGTTGGGCTTTCATACACTTATAGCTCTAGTGCATCCGTTGCATGGCAATCCCTACTCACTCACATTGATATCTATTAATGGGCATCTCCACAGCCTGTTGATATGCCTAGTTGATGTGAGACTATCTTCTCTTTTTTTGTCTTCTTCGCAACCACCATTCTATTCCACCTATAGTGCTATATCCATGGCTCACGCTCATATATTGCGTGAAGATTGAAAAAGTTTGAGAACATCAAAAGTATGAAATAATTGCTTGGCTCGTCATCGGGGTTGTGCATTATTTAAATATTTTGTGTGGTGAAGATAGATCATAGCCAGACTATATGATTTTGTAGGGATAACTTTCTTTGGCCGTGTCATTTTGAGAAGACATGATTGCTTAGTTAGTACGCTTGAAGTATTACTATTTTTGTGTCAATATTAAACTTTTATCTTGAATCTTTCGGAACTGAATATTCATGCTACAATAAAGAGATTTACATTGAAAATTATGCTAAGAAGCATTCCACTTCAAGAATTCTGTTTTTATCAGTTACCTACTCGAGGACGAGCAGGAATTAAGCTTGGGGATGCTTGATACGTCTCCAACGTATCTATAATTTTTGATTGTTCCATGCTATTATATATATTCTGTTTTGGATGTTTAATGGGCTTATTTATACACTTTTATATTATTTTTGGGACTAACCTATTAACCGGAGGCCCAGCCCGAATTGCTGTTTTTTTGCCTATTTCAGTGTTTCGCAGAAAAAGAATATCAAACGGAGTCCAAACGGAATGAAACCTTCAGGAGCGTGATTTTTGGAACAAACGTGATCCAGAGGACTTGGAGTGGATGTCAAGCAATCAACGAGGAGGCCACGAGGCAGGGGGCGCGCCCTCCACCCTCGTGGGCCCCTTGTGGCTCCACCGACCTACTTCTTCCTCCTATATATACCTACGTACCCCCAAACCATCGAGGAGCACCACGAAAACCTAATTCCACCACTGCAACCTTCTATACCCGTGAGATTCCATCTTGGGGCCTTTTCCGGTGCTCCGATGGAGGGGGCATTGATCACGGAGGGCTTCTACATCAACACCATACCCTCTCCGATGACGTGTGAGTAGTTTATCTCAGACCTTCGGGTCCATAGTTATTAGCTAGATGGCTTCCTATCTCTCTTTGGATCTCAATACAAAGTTCTCCTCGATTCTCTTGGAGATCTATTTGATGTAATCTTCTTTTGCGATGTGTTTGTCGAGATCTGATGAATTGTGGGTTTATGATCAAGATTATCTATGAACAATATTTGAATCTTCTCTGAATTCTTTTATGTATGATTGGTTATCTTTGCAAATCTCTTCGAATTATCAGTTTGGTTTACTAGATTGATCTTTCTTGCAATCGGAGAAGTGCTTAGCTTTGGGTTCAATCTTGCGGTGCTCGATCCCAGTGACAGTAGGGGAAACGACACGTAATGTATTGTTGCCATCGAGGATAAAAAGATGGGGTTTATATCATATTGCATGAGTATATCCCTCTACATCATGTCATCTTGCTTAAAGCGTTACTCCATTCTTATGAACTTAATACTCTAGATGCATGCTGGATAGCAGTCGATGTGCGGAGTAATAGTAGTAGATGCAGGCAGGAGTCGGTCTACTTGTCACGGACGTGATGCCTATGTACATGATCATACCTAGATATTCTCATAACTATGCTCAATTCTATCAATTGCTCGACAGTAATTTGTTTACTCACCGTAATCTTATGCTATCTTGAGAGAAGCCACTAGTAAAACCTATGGCCCCCGGGTCTATTTTCCATCATATTAATCTCCCATCAACAAGCTATTTCTTG
This sequence comes from Triticum dicoccoides, assembly GCF_002162155.2. Lineage (NCBI taxonomy): Eukaryota > Viridiplantae > Streptophyta > Magnoliopsida > Poales > Poaceae > Triticum > Triticum dicoccoides. The sequence continues at coordinate 484,026,834 of NC_041392.1, read as the reverse complement.
CGCCATTTATTTTGCTTTCTTTACTTTTAGTCTTTATCATAAAAATACCAAAAATATCATTTTATCTTCTCTATCAGATCTCAGTTTTGCAAGTGGCCGTGAAGGGATTGACAACCCCTTTATCGCGTTGGTTGCAAGGTTCTTATTTGTTTGTGTAGGTGCAAGGGACTTGAGCGTGGCCTCCTACTGGATTGATACCTTGGTTCTCAAAAACTGAGGGAAATACTTACGCTACTTTGCTGCATCACCCTTTCCTCTTCAAGGGAAAACCAACGCAGTGCTCAAGAGGTAGCACCCTATGACGGGATTCTCGGACGCCAGACACTAGCCAAGTTCATGGCTGTGTCGCATTACGCCTACAACACGTTGAAGATGCCGGGGCCGATGACCATCATCACCGCCCCCTCCGACAAGAAGGATGCACTGATCTGCGCCGACCAACTCTACTGGGAAGCAGTTGCAGCGACTGCCACCAAGGCACTCGCTCCTGCCGCTGGAGCCCCGGCAGGGAAGAAGACCGATAAGACCTCTCGCACCCACTCCGGCAAGTGCACCTCTTCGGAGTGTTGTGCTCCCATCGAGGACGTGCCAGAGAGCTCCACCGGGAAGAGCAAGAAATCCAGAGCTGCACCACTAGAGACCAAGAGGGTGTCCATCGAGGAGGATGGCACAGGAGGGGCTTTCACCATAAGCTCCACCCTAGACAGCAAATAGGAAAGCGTGCTCGTCACCTTCCTGCGGGCGAATGTCGACGTGTTTGCATGGAAAGCATCCGACATACCAGCGTCCCCAGTGAGGTGATTGAGCACCATCTTGCTTTCTGTCCTCATGCGCGACCCGTCAAGTAGAAGGTCAGGAAGCAAGCTTTGGAACGACAGGAGTTCATTACAGAGGAGATCAGGAAGTTGGAAGCGGGAGGCTTGGTGAGAGGAGTACTACATCCGACGTGGTTGGCCAATCCGGTGGTGGTGCGCAAGGCGGATGGGAAGTGGAGGCTGTGTATTGACTACACAGATATCAATAAGGCTTGTCCCAAGGACCCTTTCCCGTTGCCGCGCATTGACCAGATTGTTGACTCCACGGCCGGGTGTGATCTGTTATCATTCCTTGACGCCTACTCGGGGTACCACCAAATCTTCATGGCGAGAGAAGACGAAGAGAAGACATCATTCATCACCCCATGTGGCACGTATTGCTTTTTACGGATGCCTTTCTGGTTGAAGAGTGCTGGCTCAACATTTGCAAGGGCAGTCCAGATTGGTTTTGAGCCCCAGCTACATAGAAATATGAAAGCTTATATGGATGACATAGTGGTCAAAACCAAAGACAGGGCGACACTTGTACAAGATTTGGAAGAGACATTTGCGAATCTGTGCAAGATCAACCTCAAGTTGAAGCCTGAGAAGTGTGTATTCGGTGTTCCGTCCGGCAAACTTCTCGGGTACTTTCTGTCACAGCGTGGGATCGAGGTGAATCCAGACAAGATCAAGGCTATCGGGAAGATTAGGGCACCCAAGCGGATCAAGGACGTGCGTCGGCTCACTGGTTGTGTTGCCGCCATGAGCAGATTCATCTCCAGGTCTGCTGAGCGTGCCCTTGCCTTTTTCAAAATCTTGAAAAAGGCGGGCCCAATGGAATGTACCCCAGAGGCCAAAGCAGCACTGTAGGATCTGAAGAAATACCTCTCCTCTACACCGATACTGGTTGCGCCCAAACCACAAGAACTGTTGCTGCTATACCTGGCAGCAACGAACCAAGTGGTCAATGACGCACTAGCGGCGCAGAGGGAGGTCGACGAAGAGGCAAGGCCCCCGGCAGGGTCCGACGCTGGTGAGGCAGGGCATGCGCAACCAGATGAAGTGCTGCAGAAGAAGAAAATGATGGAGGACCCAGTTTACTTTGTTAGCTCCCTCTTGCAGGGGGCTAGGTAAAGGTACTCCGGTGTGCAGAAATTGCTCTTCAGCCTCCTTATGGCCTCGAGGAAACTGCGTCATTACTTCCAAGCACACAAGATCACCATCGTCACCTGCCTCTTGTTGCAACGGATATTGCATAACCCAGACGCAACCGGGAGGACCGTGGAGTGGGCCGTGGAGCTGTTGAGCTTTGGTTTGAAGTTTGAAAGTACTTCGACAATCCAGAGCAGAGTCTTGGCAGAGTTCATTACCGAGTGGACCTCAACGCCAGACGAAGAGATCCATGAGACCACCCTCCCTGGCAAGGAGGCAAGTCACAACTAGATTATGTACTTTGACAGGGCTTTCTCGCTGCAAGGCGCCGCTGCTGGTGTGCTGCTCGTTGCACCCACCGGAGAGCACCTCAAGTATGTAATCCAGATGCACTTTCCCAAGGAGATGTCCACAAACAACACTGCTGAATACGAGGGGTTGCTTGCCGGTCTTAGGATCGCGGCAGACCTTGGGATCAAGAAGCTCATCGTCAGGGGTGATTCGCAACTTGTTGTCAGGCAAGTCAACAAAGATTATCAAAGCCCGTTGATGGAGGCCTACGTGGATTAGGTGAGGAAGCTGGAGGAGCGCTTTGACGGTATACAGGCGGAGCATGTTCCCCGAGTGGCGAACGACATCACCGACTACCCGTCGAAGCGCGCCGCCTTCAAACTACATGTGGAACCAGGTACTTTTGTGCTTCGGCTGACTCAACCGTCCGTTGAACCATCAACAGAGCAGAACAAGCGAAGGAAATCAGGCCCCGACAAATACTTTCCCGCCGAGCTCCTAGGAGCCACCGCCAAGGATGTTGCCGTGGACACTGAGCCAGCCATGGGGAAACCGACTCTAGCGGGGCGTCAAGTCCTAGCTGTAGAGACAGTTGCTCCCATGGCAGAGGAAGTGTCTTTAGTCCTTGCCGTCGAGCCTCAGGCTCCGGCATGGGCACAACATACCGTCCGATTCCTCCAAACAGGGGAACTCCCCGAGGAGTAGGAAGAAGCGGAGAAAGTAGCCCGTGTTGGAAATATGCCCTAGAGGTAATAATAAAAGCATTATTATTATATTTCCTTGTTCATGATAATTGTCTTTATTCATGCTATAATTGTGTTATTCGGAAATCGTAATACATGTGTGAATAATAGACACCAACATGTCCCTAGTGAGCCTCTAGTTGACTAGCTCGTTGATCAACAGATAGTCATGGTTTCCTGACTATGGACATTGGATGTCATTGATAATGAGATCACATCATTAGGAGAATGATGTGATGGACAAGACCCAATCCTAAACATAGCATAAAGATCGTATAGTTCGTTTGCTAGAGTTTTTCCAATGTCAAGTATCCTTTCCTTAGACCATGAGATCGTGTAACTCCCGGATATCGTAGGAGTGCTTTGGGTGTACCAAACATCACAATGTAACTGGGTGACTATTAAGGTATACTACGGGTATCTCTGAAAGTGTCTATTGGGTTCACACGGATCAAGACTGGGATTTGTCACTCCGTATGACGGAGAGGTATCACTGGGCCCACTCGGTAATGCATCATCATTATGAGCTCAAAGTGACCAAGTGTCTGGTCACGGGATCATGCATTACAGTACGAGTAAAGTGACTTGCCGGTAACGAGATTTAATGAGGTATTGGGATACCGACAATCGAATCTCGGGCAAGTAACATACCGATTGACAAAGGGAATTGTATACGGGGTTGCTTGAACCCTCGACATCGTGGTTCATCCGATAAGATCATCGAGGAGCATGTGGGAGCCAACATGGGTATCCAGATCCCGCTGTTGGTTATTGACCGGAGAGTCGTCTCGGTCATGTCTACATGTCTCCCGAACCCGTAGGGTCTACACACTTAAGGTTTGGTGACGCTAGGGTTGTAGGGATATGTATATGCAGTAACCTGAATGTTGTTCGGAGTCCCGGATGAGATCCCGGACGTCACGAGGAGTTCCGGAATGGTCCGGAGGTAAAGAATTATATATAGGAAGTGCTATTTCGGCCATCGGGACAAGTTTCGGGGTCACCGGTATTGTACCGGGACCACCGGAAGGGTCCCGGGGGTCCACCGGGTGGGGCCACCTGCCCCGGGGGCCACATGGGCTGTAGGGGGTGCGCCTTGGCCTACATGGGCCAAGGGCACCAGCCCCAAGAGGCCCATGCGCCTAGGGTTCAAGAAGGGAAGAGTCCCACAAGGGGAAGGCACCCCCTAGGTGCCTTGGGGGGGGGGGGAGGGAATCCTCCCTTGGCCGCCGCCACCCCTAGGAGATTGGATCTCCTAGGGTCGGCGCCCCCCCTAGGCCCCCCTATATATAGTGGGGGAGATGGAGGACTTCTCACCTTTGCCTTTGGTGCCTCCCTCTCCCTCTCCAACACCCCCTCCTCCTACATAGAGCTTGGCGAAGCCCTGCTGCGGTGACTGCTGCGTCCACCACCACGCCGTCATGCTGCTGGATCTTCCTCAACCTCTCCTTCCCCCTTGCTGGATCAAGAAGGAGGAGACGTTACGCTAACCGTACGTGTGTTGAACGCGGAGGTGCCGTCCGTTCGGCGCTAGGATCTCCGGTGATTTGAATCACGTCGAGAACGACTCCCTCATCCCCGTTCTTTGAACGCTTCTGCGCGTGATCTACAAAGGTATGTAGATGCAATCCAATCACTCGTTTCTAGATGAACTCCTAGATGGATCTTGGTGAAACCGTAGGATTTTTTTTTGTTTTCTGCAACGTTCCCCAACAGTGGCATCATGAGCTAGGTCTATGCGTAGTTCTTCTTGCGCGAGTAGAACACAATTTGTTGTGGGCGTAGATGTTGTCAACTTTCTTGCCGCTACTAGTCTTATCTTGCTTCAGCGGTATTGTGGGATGAAGCGGCCCAGACCAACCTTACACGTCGCTTACGTGAGACCGGTTCCACCGACTAACATGCACTAGTTGCATAAGGTGGCTGGCGGGTGTCTGTCTCTCCTACTTTAGTTGAAGCGGATTCGATGAACAGGGTCCTTATGAAGGGTAAATAGAAGTTGACAAATCACGTTGTGGCTTTCACGTAGGTAAGAAAATGTTCTTGCTAGAACCCTATTGCAGCCACGTAAAACATGCAACAACAATTAGAGGACGTCTAACTTGTTTTTGCAGCAAGTGCTTTGTGATATGATATGGCCAAAGTTGTGATGAATGATGAATGATATATATGTGATGTATGAGATGTTCATGCTATTGTAATAGGAATCACGACTTGCATGTCGATGAGTATGACAACCGGCAGGAGCCATAGGAGTTGTCTTTATTTTTTTGTATGACCTGCGTGTCATTGAGAAATGCCATGTAAATTACTTTACTTTATTGCTAAACACGTTAGCCATAGTAGTAGAAGTAATAGTTGGCGAGCAACTTCATGGAGACACGATGATGGAGATCATGATGATGGAGATCATGGTGTCATGCCGGTGACAAGGTGATCATGGAGCCCCAAGATGGAGATCAAAGGAGCTATGTGATATTGGCCATATCATGTCACTATTATTATTTGATTGCATGTGATGTTTATCATGTTTTTGCATCTTGTTTACTTAGAACGACGGTAGTAAATAAGATGATCCCTCATAATAATTTCAAGAAAGTGTTTCCCCTAACTGTGCACCGTTGCGACAGTTCGTTGTTTCAAAGAACCACGTGATGATCGGGTGTTAGATTCCGATGTTCACATACAACGGGTGTAAGACAGATTTACACATGCAAACACTTAGGTTGACTTGATGAGCCTAGCATGTACAAACATGGCCTCGGAACACAGAAGACCGAAAGGTCGAGCATGAGTCGTATAGAAGATACGATCAACATGAATATGTTCACCGGTGTTGACTAGTCCGTCTCACGTGATGATCGGACACGGCCTAGTTAACTCAGATCATGTTATACTTAGATAACTGGAGGGATGCCTATCTAAGTGGGAGTTCATTGAATAATTTGATTAGATGAACTTAATTATCATGAACTTAGTCTAAAATATTTACAATATGTCTTGTAGATCAAATGGCCAACGTTGTCCTCAACTTTAATGCGTTCCTAGAGAAAACCAAGCTGAAAGACGATGGCAGCAACTATACGGACTGGGTCCGGAACCTGAGGATCATCCTCATAGCTGCCAAGAAAGATTATGTCCTACAAGCACCGCTAGGTGACCCGCCTGTCCCACAGAACCAAGACGTTATGAACGCTTGGCAGACACGTGCTGATGACTACTCCCTCGTTCAGTGCGGCATGCTTTACAGTTTAGAGCCGGGGCTCCAAAAGCGTTTTGAGAGACATGGAGCATATGAGATGTTCGAAGAGCTGAAAATGGTTTTCCAAGCTCATGCCCGGATCGAGAGATATGAAGTCTCCGACAAGTTCTTCAGCTGTAAGATGGAGGAAAATAGTTCTGTCAGTGAGCACATACTCACTATGTCTGGGTTACATAACCGCTTGACTCAGCTGGGAGTTAATCTCCCCGATGACGCAGTCATTGACAGAATCCTCCAGTCGCTTCCACCAAGCTACAAGAGCTTTGTGATGAACTTCAATATGCAGGGGATGGAAAAGACCATTCCTGAAGTATTTGCAATGCTGAAATCAGCAGAGGTAGGAGTCAAGAAGGAACATCAAGTGTTGATGGTGAATAAAACCACTAAGTTCAAGAAAGGCAAGGGTAAAAAGAACTTCAAGAAGGACGACAAGGGAGTTGCCGCGCCCGGTAAGCAAGCTGCGGGGAAGAAGCCAAAGAATGGACCCAAGCCCGAGACTGAGTGCTTTTATTGCAAGGGAAGTGGTCACTGGAAGCGGAACTGCCCCAAATACTTAGCGGACAAGAAGGCCGGCAAAATGAAAGGTATATGTGATATACATGTAATTGATGTGTACCTTACCAGTATTCGTAGTAGCTCCTGGGTATTTGATACCGGTGCAGTTGCTCACATTTGTAACTCAAAGCAGGGGCTGCGGAATAAGCGGAGACTGGCAAAGGGCGAGGTGACGATGCGTGTCGAGAATGGTTCCAAGGTCAATGTGATCGCCATCGGCACGCTGCCTCTACATTTGCCTTCGGGATTAGTTTTAAACCTCAATAATTGTTATTTAGTGCCAGCTTTGAGCATGAACATTGTATCGGGATCTCGTTTAATTCGAGATGGCTACTCATTTAAATCCGAGAATAATGGTTGTTCTATTTATATGAGAGATATGTTTTATGGTCATGCTCCGATGGTGAATGGTTTATTCTTAATGAATCTCGAATGTAATACAACACATGTTCATAGGGTGAATACCAAAAGATGTAAGGTTGATAATGATAGTCCCACATACTTGTGGCACTGCCGCCTTGGTCACATAGGTGTCAAACGCATGAAGAAGCTCCATGCAGATGGACTTTTAGAGTCTCTTGATTATGAATCATTTGACACATGCGAACCATGCCTCATGGGTAAAATGACCAAGACTTCGTTCTCAGGAACAATGGAGCGAGCAACCAACTTATTGGAAATCATACATACTGATGTGTGCGGTCCAATGAGTGTTGAGGCTCGCGGTGGCTATCGTTATGTTCTCACCCTCACTGATGACTTGAGTAGATATGGGTATATCTACTTAATGAAACACAAGTCTGAAACCTTTGAAAAGTTCAAGGAATTTCAGAGTGAAGTTGAGAATCAATGTGACAGAAAAATCAAGTTTTTGCGATCAGATCATGGAGGAGAATACTTGAGTCATGAATTTGGTACACACTTAAGAAAATGTGGAATAGTTTCACAACTCACGCCGCCTGGAACACCTCAGCGTAATGGTGTGTCCGAATGTCGTAATCGCACTCTATTAGATATGGTGCGATCTATGATGTCTCTTACCGATTTACCACTATCTTTTTGGGGCTATGCTTTAGAGACTGCCGCATTCACTTTAAATAGAGCACTGTCGAAATCCGTTGAGACGACACCATATGAATTATGGTTTGGAAAGAAACCTAAGCTGTCGTTTCTAAAAGTTTGGGGATGCGATGCTTATGTCAAGAAACTTCAAGCTGAAAAGCTCGAACCCAAGTCGGAAAAATGCGTCTTCATAGGATACCCTAAAGAAACTATTGGGTATACCTTCTACCTCAGATCCGAAGGCAAGATCTTTGTTGCCAAGAATGGATCCTTTCTAGAGAAGGAGTTTCTCTCGAAAGAAGTAAGTGGGAGGAAAGTAGAACTTGATGAAGTGTTACCTCTTGAACCGGAAAATGGCGCAACTCAAGAAAATGTTCCTGAGGTGCCTGCACCGACTAGAGAGGAAGTTCATGATGATGATCAAGATACTTCTGATCAAGCTCCTACTGAAATTCGAAGGTCCACAAGGACACATTCCGCACCAGAGTGGTACGGCAACCCTGTCTTGGAAATCATGTTGTTAGACAACGGTGAACCTTCGAACTATGAAGAAGCGATGGCAGGCCCGGATTCCGACAGATGGCTAGAAGCCATGAAATCCGAGATAGGATCCATGTATGAAAACGAAGTATGGACTTTGACTGACTTGCCTGTTGAGCGGCGAGCCATAGAAAATAAATGGATCTTCAAGAAGAAGACAGACGCGGATGGTAATGTGACCATCTATAAATCTCGGCTTGTCGCTAAGGGTTATCGACAAGTTCAAGGGGTTGACTACGACTTTCTCACTGGTAGCGAAGCTAAAGTCCGTCCGAATCATGTTAGCAATTGCCGCATTCTATGATTATGAGATATGGAAAATGGACGTCAAAACGGCATGCCTTAATGGTTTCCTTAAGGAAGAATTGTATATGATGCAGCCGGAAGGTTTTGTCGGTCCTAAGAATGCTAACAAGGTATGCAAGCTCCAATGCTCGATTTATGGGCTGGTGCAAGCATCTCGGAGTTGGAACATTCGATTTGATGAGATGATCAAAGCGTTTGGGTTTACGCAGACTTATGGAGAAGCCTGCGTTTACAAGAAAGTGAGTGGGAGATCTGTAGCATTTCTCATACTATATGTAGATGACATACTTTTGATGGGAAATGATATAGAACTCTTGGACAGCATTAAGGCCTACTTGAATAAGAGTTTTTCAATGAAGGACCTTGGAGAAGTTGCTTATATACTAGGCATCAAGATCTATAGAGATAGATCAAGACGCCTCATAGGTCTTTCACAAAGCACATACCTTGATAAGATATTGAAGAAGTTCAATATGGATCAGTCTAAGAAGGGGTTCTTGCCTGTATTGCAAGTTGTGAAATTGAGCTCGGCTCAATGTCCGACCACGGCAGAAGATATAGAAGAGATGAGTGTCATCCCCTATGCCTCAGCCATAGGTTCTATTATGTATGCCATGCTGTGTACCAGACCTGATGTAAACCTTGCCATAAGTTTGGTAGGAAGGTACCAAAGTAATCCCGGCAAGGAACACTGGACAGCGGTCAAGAATATCCTGAAGTACCTGAAAAGGACTAAGGAAATGTTTCTCATTTATGGAGGTGACGAAGAGCTCGTCGTAAAGGGTTACGTCGACTCTAGCTTCAACACTGATCTGGACGACTCAAAGTCACAAACCGGATATGTGTATATTTTGAATGGTGGGGCAGTAAGCTGGTGCAGTTGCAAGCAGAGCGTCGTGGCGGGATCTACATGTGAAGCGGAGTACATGGCAGCCTCGGAGGCAGCACATGAAGCAATTTGGGTGAAGGAGTTCATCACCAACCTAGGAGTCATACCCAATGCGTCGGGGCCGATCAAGCTCTTCTGTGACAACACTGGAGCTATTGCACTTGCCAAGGACCCCAGATTTCACAAGAAGACAAGGCACATCAAGCGTCGCTTCAACTGCATTCGTGAAAATGTTCAAGATGGAGACATAGATATTTGTAAAGTTCATGCGGACCTGAATGTAGCAGATCCGTTGACTAAACCTCTCCCTAGAGCAAAACATGATCAACTCCAGAATTCCATGGGTGTTCGATTCATCACAATGTAACTAGATTATTGACTCTAGTGCAAGTGGGAGACTGTTGGAAATATGCCCTAGAGGCAATAATAAAAGCATTATTATTATATTTCCTTGTTCATGATAATTGTCTTTATTCATGCTTTAATTATGTTATTCGGAAATCGTAATACATGTGTGAATAATAGACACCAACATGTCCATAGTGAGCCTCTCGTTGACTAGCTCGTTGATCAACAGATAGTCATGGTTTCCTGACTATGGACATTGGATGTCATTGATAACGAGATCACATCATTAGGAGAATGATGTGATGGACAAGACCCAATCCTAAACATAGCATAAAGATCGTATAGTTTGTTTGCTAGAGTTTTTCCAATGTCAAGTATCCTTTCCTTAGACCATGAGATCGTGTAACTCCCGGATACCGTAGGAGTGCTTTGGGTGTACCAAACGTCACAACATAACTGGGTGACTATAAAGGTATACTACGGGTATCTCCGAAAGTGTCTGTTGGGTTGACACGGATCAAGACTGGGATTTATCACTCCGTATGACGGAGAGGTATCACTGGGCCCACTCGGTAATGCATCATCATTATGAGCTCAAAGTGACCAAGTGTCTGGTCACGGGATCATGCATTACGGTACGAGTAAAGTGACTTGCCGGTAACGAGATTGAATGAGGTATTGGGATATCGATGATCGAATCTCGGGCAAGTAACATACCGATTGACAAAGGGAATTGTATACGGGGTTGCTTGAACCCTCGACATCGTGGTTCATCCGACAAGATCATCGTGGAGCATGTGGGAGCCAACATGGGTATCCAGATCCCGCTGTTGGTTATTGACCGGAGAGCCGTCTCGGTCATGTCTACATGTCTCCCGAACCCGTAGGGTCTACACACGTAAGGTTCGGTGACGCTAGGGTTGTAGGGATATGTATATGCAGTAACCCGAATGTTGTTCGGAGTCCCGGATGAGATCCCGGACATCACGAGGAGTTCCGGAATGGTCCGGAGGTAAAGAATTATATATAGGAAGTGCTATTTCGGCCATCGGGACAAGTTTCGGGGTCACCGGTATTGTACCGGGACCACCGGAAGGGTCCCGGGGGTCCACCGGGTGGGGCCACCTGCCCCGGGGGCCACATGGGCTGTAGGGGGTGCGCCTTGGCCTACATGGGCCAAGGGCACCAGCCCCAAGAGGCCCATGCGCCTAGGGTTCAAGAAGGGAAGAGTCCCACAAGGGGAAGGCACCCCCTAGGTGCCTTGGGGGGGAGGGAATCCTCCCTTGGCCGCCGCCCTCCTAGGAGATTGGATCTCCTAGGGCCGGCGCCCCCCCTAGGCCCCACTATATATAGTGGGGGATATGGAGGACTTCTCACCTTTGCCTTTGGTGCCTCCCTCTCCCTCTCCAACACCCCCTCCTCCTACATAGAGCTTGGCGAAGCCCTGCTGCGGTGACTGCTGCGTCCACCACCACGCCGTCGTGCTGCTGGATCTTCCTCAACCTCTCCTTCCCCCTTGCTGGATCAAGAAGGAGGAGACGTTACGCTAACCGTACGTGTGTTGAACGCGGAGGTGCCGTCCGTTCGGCGCTAGGATCTCCGGTGATTTGAATCACGTCGAGAACGACTCCCTCATCCCCGTTCTTTGAACGCTTCCGCACGTGATCTACAAAGGTATGTAGATGCAATCCAATCACTCGTTGCTAGATGAACTCCTAGATAGATATTGGTGAAACCGTAGGAAATTTTTTTTGTTTTCTGCAACGTTCCCCAACAGCCCGTTGGTCTGCCATGTATCAGTTCGTCGACGATGTCCTGTACAGAAAAATACCAAATGGTGTGAAATTGAAGTGCATTCCCTGGGAGGAAGGACTGAAGTTGTTGACAGAGATACACTGAGGCATATGTGGCTCCCACATAGGGTCAAGGGCCCTTGCCGGCAAAGCATTCCGGCAAGGTTTCTTCTGGCACACTGCCCTCCAGGATGCAACAGCACTAGTAACCAAGTGTGAAGCGTGCCAATTCCATTCGAAGAAGCTCCATCAACCAGCTCAAGCGCTCCAAACAATCCCTCTCTCCTGGCCATTCTCGGTCTGGGGGCTCAACATACTGGGCCCCTTTCCCCATGCTATCGGGGGCTTTGAATACTTGTACGTCACAATCGACAAGTTCACGAAGTGGTCAGAGGTGGAGACAGTGAGAAAGGTGACAGCACAATCAGCCGTCAAATTCTTCAAGGGGCTAGTCTGCCATTTCGGTGTGCCAAACAGAATCATCACCGACAACGGCACACAGTTCACGAGCCACGCCTTCATGCAGTACATCCAGGACCTCAGCAGCAAGGTGTGTTTTGCTTCTGTTTCACATCCTCGAAGCAGCGACCAGGCTGAGAGGGTAAATGCTGAAGTGTTGCGAGGCCTCCGGAGAAGGACTTTTGACACGCTACACAGGTGCGGACGACGCTGGATTGATGAATTACCGATGGTTCTTTGGTCAATCAGAACGACGCCAAATCGAGCCACCGGCCAGACACGATTCTCCCTCGTTTATGGGGCAAAAGCAATTCTCCCCACGGAACTCACGTACGGGTCACCTCGAGTTCTCGCTTATGATGAGTTTGAGCAAGAGCAGTTGTGGCAAGATGACGCAACGCTCCTTGAAGAAGATCGTCTTGGGGCGGCTATACGAGCAGCACGCTACCAGCAAGCCTTGCGCCGCTACCATAGCCACAAGGTTCACGCCTGAAGCTTTTAGGAACGCAACCTTGTTCTTCGGCACATTCAGTCGGCCAAGAATACCAACAAGTTGACGCCGAAGTGGGAAGGCCCTTATCAGGTAATACGAGTCACCAGGCCTAGCACAGTCCGCCTGGAGACCGAAGATGGCGTTCCAGTGAGCAACTCCTGGAACATCGAACATCTTTGCAAGTTTTACCCATAAGGCGCGGTTGTCGGGCCCCCAGCAAACCACCTTTTGTACAAGCCCTGCCCGCAAGGCATGTAACCCTTTGTACAAAGCCAGGCGCAGACCCTAAGCACAAATAAATGAAGCGCTGGCGCCCTAAATTTTAGCCTGCGTGCTAGGTTAAGTCTCTCCCTCGGTTAGGGTTGATAGTGCTTAGCGGCGGCTAACCCCTAGCATAGAGGTCGAGTGTGCGTCACTCTGTTCCTTTCCATCTTCTTTGGTTTGCAAGGTACATGGACATTTCTGCTGAGCTATTGGGAGGAAAAAGAACGGGCCGGCGCTCCGGCCCCGGCAAACCAAGGTTGCCGGGGGCTGCAAACACAAGGATCTAACCGCGGAAGGCCAAGGTTGCCGGGGGCTGCAGCGTCAGTTAAGTTTTTCTCCCCCACTTCATGCGCTCGTATGAACCTTGAACGTATAAGGCTTCGCTCGCTCTCGTACCATCTTGCCCCCTTCGTCCCATGTCCGAAAACTCTACTTTGGACCGGAACTTGGTTGTAGTGCGATGGGAAGAGGGTGAGCGAAAGGCCTAATCCTACTCGGCCCCTACCTCCGCCAAGAGCGTGAGCGTAGTCGGGCCATAGAGCAGGAGGACGGCAAGGCCTGTTGCCGGGATACCATGTTTATCTTAAGATAACGAGGACGCGTTGCTCAGTGTGGCCCTCGCCCATGCACAAACGAAACCCGACAAACACCCTTCCTTTCATTCATACGTTGCAAACGAGTACAATTCATACGGAATGGGTACACTAGCAAGGGGATTATAAAATTTGAAATCTAACGAATGCCTGCAGGCTTAGAAACTAGAAAATATAAGCGCCCCGTGATCCCCGTTCTTGCCCTTTTCCTCCCAGGTGCGGCAGGTGAAGGCAAAAAGTAGGAGACGAGGAACGTGCCAATGGAGAGCTTGATGAGGAAGGCCCTCAGCAGAGTGCACGGTGGAGGGAGGGGCAACGCGGTCATTCGGAGACGAGGTTGACGTGCCCTCGCTCGACGCTCTCGTCGTCACTGTCGCTGTCCTCCTCATCACTCCTGCTTGAGGAGGAGTCTTCATCGTCGGAGGAGCTCTCCACGGAGCACTTCAGGTGAGTTCCAGAGTCTCCAAAGACCTTGATGGTGAGCAGGCCGTTCTCCATTAATTTGAAATAGAGAACGAGCCTCGCCATCAGGTTATGGATACGAGCAAAGGTCTTCCACCCGTGACGAAGATACATGACCTGAGGGGCGGGAAAGTCAACGTAGACCCGCATGCTGCCCTTCCCACAACCCCTCATATGCAACCTCAGGGTATGGGGTGGGTCGAGCTCCATCTCCCGAGCAAATGGCGCAGGGAGACGAAGGCGACGATGCGGTTGCCGACGCAACCTGATGAAGAACTCGCGAGGCTGGTCCTCGACGTGGCCCTCCATTGGAGGAGGCATGACTGGCGGAGGCAAGGCCGGTGCGCCGCCCCGTCCCCCTCTTCCCCGAGTGCCATGCCGGCCTCGGCCTCGCCCCCTCACCCTACCTCTCATGGCCGGCTCCGCCATCACGGGCTCTTGGGAAGGAGGGACGTGCTGTCGAGCAGAGACCCTCGCCGCCACCGTCGAAGGACCGGCGCCCCCTCTCGCCATGGCAGATGGAAGAGCGGGGCCGAGGTGGAAGGGGAGGGATGATGAAAGATTGTGGGGTGCCATCCCCCTACCCCTTCTTATAAAGGGGCGGGGTCCGGACTCGTCCTCCCCACTCAGCCAATTCGACCATTGGGGGCGCAGAGAATCGAGGCCGACCCGCTGACCCAATCAGTAGCGGCCCGTTTGCCCGCCTCGTCATTCAAGGCCCGCACCCATCGTCTGCCATCTTTGGAGCACGGGGGACACGTGGCGGGCGAGCTGAAATCGAGGGGACGGACGAGATGGCCGTTCTCCACCCCACGGTCATGGGGAGCTGGCGCCTTGAAGACCACGACCCGAGCCCACTCAGTAAATGAGCCGCGCCTCTGCGTTTTCCTCTTTTTATGGGGAAGGCGCAAGCCGCCTCTTTACCACGACATGACGCATGTGTGCGGAAACCGCCCCACGTACGACCCCCACATCACGCATGATCCCCCACATCACGCGTTCAACGTGGGTCGTGGGGAAGCGCAGCGAACGAAGAAGTTACAGCGGTAAAAATCCGCCCCACCTGCCCGTGCACCGTTCTGGGCCTAGCAAAACAACGCGTCGCGCTTATGTGTGGCCCAGGCCCGGGGGCTCCTGTCGGTGTACAAAAGTAGGGGCTCTCCTTTTGCACCCCTTTACTTGTGCACGGGCAGTCAGGGCCGCGCCCACGGCCACACTAAGCAGGGCAGAGGAGGGAAGCCAGAGCACAAGACGACCAAAGCAACGCCAAGACCAGAGGCGCAAAGAGATCAAGAGGGCGAGGTGGACTCCCCCAGCAAGAGCTTTGCCGGGGTGGCTTCCGCAGCCTCGGCAAGATCCTTGTCGGGGCAACTTGCCTAACGCTAGCAGAGCGCGCCACCCTTGAGCCCAAGGGGTTCCAACACCATCAACCATATTGGAACCAAGGCTCGGGAGGCACCTCTGTGGTGGAATGCAGATCTTTGTAGATATCATAGATATACAAGATCAGATGGGAGCCAGAAGACGACGATCCTTGGCGAGATCCTTGCCAAGGAAATCCACAAGAACCCCGGCAAGATCCTTGCCGGGGACGACCGCGGTGCCGCAGCGAGACCCTTGCCGGGCCCTCGGCAAGACCCTTGCCGAGGACGCATGCGGGGCCGCAGCTAGGCCCGCGTCTGCCAAGACTTCACCGCCGCTCCCATACAGCTGCCAGCTCGACCAGCTAGGCAGGCATCTGCGTGGCAGCGCGCGACCTCTGCACCAACTCAGCAAGCACCTGCGTGGTTGCATGCAGATCTTCATGGAGGCTCCACCACCGCGCCAGCCCAGCGGCCAGCCAACATGGTGCTACAATGCCTCGTCAGCTTGGACGCACGTTGGAGCCAGGCGAGGCGACGACAGCTGGGACGAGCTTCTTTGCCATCCCCAATAAAGCAAGAGGGGCACGTCGGCAGTGCATTAAATGCATTTTTCCGATGATGCCAGGGGATAGACTCAGCCCCTGTACACCTTTCCACCTCCTGTGTGCCACTGTGGCGACCCCTTTTTATCTATAAAAGGAGGCCCGAGGCGTACTGGAGGGGGATTCGGATCTTTTGGACAAGAGAGCCACCACAGCTAGTCCAAGAACAGAAGAACACCCAAATATACATCAAAGCAGGACTTGGGTTTTACGCGTCTCCGCAGCCCGAACCTGGGTAAACGATTTGTGTGCTGACCGCTAGACCCGCTCTTTGCACAACCCCGCACCCGCCAACCGTAGAAGGGATCCTAGTGACCCCATAGGTGTCGTCTCCCACCGACACCTACTGGTTCGAGAACTATGTAGACATGACCGAGACTCGTGTCCGATCAATAATCAATAGTGGAACCAGGATGCTCATATTGGCTCCTACATATTCTATGAAGATCTTTATCGGTCAAACCGCATAACAACATACGTTGTTCCCTTTGTCATCAGTATGTTACTTGCCCGAGATTAGATCATCAGTATCCTCATACCTAGTTCAATCTCGTTACCGGCAAGTCTCTTTACTCGTTCCGTAATGCATCATCCCGCGAGTAACTCATTAGTCACAATGCTTGCAAGGCTTATAGTGATGTGCATTACTGAGAGGGCCCAGAGATACCTCTCCGACAATCAGAGTGACCAGTCCTAATCTCGATTTATGCCAACTCAACAAGCACCATCGGAGACACCTATAGAGCACCTTTATAATCACCTAGTTACGTTGTGACGTTTGGTAGCACACAATGTGTTCCTCCGGCACTCGGGAGTTGCATAATCTCATAGTCATAGGAACATGTATAAGTCATGAAGAAAGCAATAGCAACAAACTAAATGATCATTGTGCTAAGATAACAGATGGGTCAAGTCAATCACATCATTCTCTAATGATGTGATCCCGTTAATCAAATGACAACTCATGTCTATGGTTAGGAAACATAACCATCATTGATGCAATGAGCTAGTTAAGTAGAGGCAAACTAGTGACACTCTATTTGTCTATGTATTCACACATGTACTAAGTTTCCGGTTAATACAATTCTAGAATGAATAATAAACATTTATCATGATATAAGGAAATATAAATAACAACTTTATTATTGCCTCTAGGGCATATTTCCTTTAGTCTCCCACTTGCACTAGAGTCAATAATCTAGATTGCACAGTAATGATTCTAACACCCATGGAGTCTTGGTGCTGATCATGTTTTGCTCGTGAGAGAGGCTTAGTCAACAGGTCTGCAACATTCAGATCCGTATGTATCTTGCAAATCTCTATGTATCCCTCCTTGACTTGATCGCGGATGGAATTGAAGCATCTCTTGATGTGCTTGGTTCTTTTGTGAAATCTGGATTCCTTTGCCAAGGCAATTGCACCAGTATTGTCACAAAAGATTTTCATTGGACCCGATGCACTAGGTATGACACCTAGATCGGATATGAACTCCTTCATCCAGACTCCTTCATTTGCTGCTTTCGAAGCAACTATGTACTCCGCTTCACACGTAGATCCCGCCACGACGATTTGCTTAGAACTGCACCAACTGACAGCTCCACCGTTCAATAAAAACACGTATCCGGTTTGTGACTTGGAGTCATCTGGATCATTGTCAAAGCTTGCATCGACGTAACCATTTATGATGAGCACTTTGTGACCTCCATAAACGAGGAACATATCCTTAGTCCTTTGCAGGTATTTTAGGATGTTCTTGGCCGCTGTCTAGTGATCCACTCCTGGATTACTTTGGTACCTCCCTGCTAAACTAATAGCAAGGCACACATCAGGTCTGGTACGCAGCATTGCATACATGATAGAGCCTATGGCTGAAGCATAGGGAACATCTTCCATTTTCTCTCTATTTTCTGCAGTGGTCGGGCATTGAGCCTGACTCAACTTCACATCTTGTAACATAGGCAAGAACCCTTTCTTTGCTTGATCCATTTTGAACTTCTTCAAAACTTTATCAAGGTATGTACTTTGTGAAAGTCCAATTAAGCATCTTGATCTATCTCTATAGATCTTGATGCCCAATATATAAGCAGCTTCACCGAGGTCTTTCATTGAAAAACTCTTATTCAAGTATCCTTTTATGCTATCCAGAAATTCTATATCATTTCCAATCAACAATATGTCATCCACATATAATATTAGAAATGCTACAGAGCTCCCACTCACTTTCTTGTAAATACAGGCTTCTCTAAAAGTCTGTATAAAACCATATGCTTTGATCACACTATCAAAACATTTATTTCAACTCTGAGATGCTTGGACCAGTCCATAGATGGATCGCTGGAGCTTGCACACTTTGTTAGCACCCTTTGGATCGATAAAACCTTCAGGTTGCATCATATACAACTCTTCTTCCAGAAATCCATCCAGGAATGCATTCTTTACATCCATTTGCCAAATTTCATGATCATAAAATGCGGCAATTGCTAACATGATTCGGACGGACTTAAGCATCGCTACGGGTGAGAAGGTCTCATCGTAGTCAACTCCTTGAACTTGTCGAAAACCTTTTGCAACAAGTCGAGCTTTGTAGACACTAACATTACCGTCAGCATCAGTCTTCTTCTTAAAGATCCATTTATTCTCGATGGCTTGCCGATCATCGGCAAGTCAACCAAAGTCCACACTTTGTTCTCATACATGGATCCCATCTCAGATTTCATGTCCCCAAGACATTTTGCGGAATCTGGGCTCATCATCGCTTCCTCATAGTTCGTAGGTTCGTGATGGTCAAGTAACATGACTTCCAGAATAGGATTACCATACCATTCTGGTGCGGATCATACTCTGGTTGACCTACGAGGTTCAATAGTAACTTGATCTGAAGTTACATGATCTTCATCATTAGCTTCCTCACTAATTGGTGTAGGAGTCACAGGAACAGATTTCTGTGATGAACTACTTTCCAATAAGGGAGCAGGTATAGTTACCTCATCAAGTTCTACTTTCCTCCCACTCACTTCTTTCGAGAGAAACTCCTTCTCTAGAAAGGATCCATTCTTAGCAACAAATGTCTTGCCTTCGGATCTGTGATAGAAGATGTACCCAACAGTCTCCTTTGGGTATCCTATGAAGACACATTTCTCTGATTTAAGTTCGAGCTTATCAGGTTGAAGCTTTCTCACATAAGCATTGCAACCCCAAACTTTAAGAAACGACAACTTTGGTTTCTTGCCAAACCATAGTTCATAAGGCATCGTCTCTACAGATTTAGATGGTTCCCTATTTAACGTGAATGCAGCCGTCTCTAAAGCATAACCCCAAAATGATAGTGGTAAATCAGTAAGAGACATCATAGATCGCACCATATCTAGTAAAGTACGATTACGATGTTCGGACACACCATTACTGTGTGGTGTTTCGGGTGGCGTGAGTTGCGAACCTATTCCGCATTGTCTCAAATGAAGACCAAACTCACAACACAAATATTCTCCTCCATGATCAGATCGTAGAAACTTTATTTCCTTGTTACGATGATTTTCCACTTCACTCTGAAATTCTTTGAACTTTTCAAATGTTTCAGACTTATGTTTCATCAAGTAGATATACCCATATCTGCTCAAAATCATCTGTGAAGGTGAGAAAATAACGATACCCGCCGCGAGCCACAATATTCATGGGACCACATACATCAGTATGTATGATTTCCAACAAATCTGTTGCTCGCTCCATAGTTTTGGAGAACGGCGTTTTAGTCATCTTGCCCATGAGGCATGGTTCGCAAGTACCACGTAATTCATAATCAAGTGATTCCAATAGTCCATCAGAATGGAGTTTCTTCATGCGCTTTACACCAATATGACCTGAACGACAGTGACACAAATAAGTTGCACTATCATTATCAAATCTGCATCTTTTAGCTTCAATATTATGAATATGTGTATCACTACTATCGAGATTCATCAAAAATAGACCACTCTTCAAGGGTGCATGACCAAAAAAGATATTACTCATATAAATAGAACAACCATTATTCTCATATTTAAATGAATAACCGTCTCGCATCAAACAAGATCCAGATATAATGTTCATGCTCAATGCTCGCATCAAATAACAATTATTCAGGTCTAAAATTAATCCTGAAGGTAGATGTAGAGGTAGCGTGCCGACCGCGATCACATCAACTTTGGAACCATTTCCCACGCGCATCGTCACCTCGCCCTTAGCCAATCTTCGCTTAATCCGTAGCCCCTGTTTCGAGTTGCAAATATTAGCAACAGAACCAGTATCAAATACCCAGGTGCTACTGCAAGCATTAGTAAGGTACAGATCAATAACTTGTATATCACATATACCTCTGTTCACCTTGCCATACTTCTTATCTGCCAAATACTTGTGGCAGTTCCGCTTCCAGTGACCAGTCCCTTTGCAGTAGAAGCACTCAGTTTCAGGCTTAGGTCCAGACTTGGGTTTCTTCACTTGAGCAGCAACTGGCTTGCTGTTCTTCTTCAAGTTCCCCTTCTCCCCTTTACCCTTTTTCTTGAAACTGGTGGTCTTGTTGACCATCAACACTTGATTTCTACCTTCGCAGCCTTTAGCATTGCGAAGAGCTCGGGAATCGTCTTATCCATCCCTTGCATATTATAGTTCATCACAAAGCTCTTGTAGCTTGGTGGCAGTGATTGAAGAACTCTATCAATGGCACTATCAACAAGAAATCTACTCCTAGTTGAGTCAAGTGGTTGTGGTAACCAGACATTCTGAGTATATGTTTAATGACAGAACTATTCTCCTCCATCTTGCAGCTGTAGAACTTATTGGAGACTTCATATCTCTCAATCCGGGCATTTGCTTGAAATATTAACTTCAACTCCTGGAACATCTCATCTGCTCCATGACGTTCAAAACGTCGTTGAAGTCCCGGTTCTAAGCCATAAAGCATGGCACACTAAACAATTGAGTAGTCATCAGCTTTGCTCTGCCAGACGTTCATAACATCTGGCGTTGCTCCTGCAGCGGGTTTGGCATCTAGCGGTGCTTCCAGGACATAATTCTTCTGTGCAGCAATGAGGATAATCCTCAAGTTATGGACCCAGTCTGTGTAATTGCTACCATCATCTTTCAACTTTGCTTTCTAAGGGAACACATTAAAATTCAACGGAACAACAACACGGGCCATCTGTCTACAACAACATAGACATGCAAAATACTGTCAGGTACTAAGTTCATGATAAATTAAAGTTCAATTAATCATATTACTTAAGAACTCCCACTTAGACAGACATCCCTCTAATCATCTAAGTGATCACGTGATCCATATCAACTAAACCATGTCCGATCATCACGTGAGATGGAGTAGTTTTCAATGGTGAACATCACTATGTTGATCATATATACTATATGATTCATGCTCGACCTTTCGGTCTCAGTGTTCCGAGGCCATATCTGCATATGCTAGGCTCGTCAAGTTTAACCCGAGTATTCTGCGTGTGCAAAACTGGCTTGCACCCATTGTATGTGAACGTAGAGCTTATCACACCCGATCATCACGTGGTGTCTCGGCATAACGAACTTTAGCAACGGTTCATACTCAGGGAGAACACTTATACCTTGAAATTTAGTGAGAGGTCATCTTATAATGCTACCATCGATCTAAGCAAAATAAGATGCATAAAAGATAAACATCACATGCAATCAATATAAGTGATATGATATGGCCATTATCATCTTGTGCTTTTGATCTCCATCTCCAAAGCACCGTCATGATCACCATCGTCACCGGCTTGACACCTTGATCTCCATCGGAGCATCGTTGTCGTCACGCCAACTATTGCCTCCACAACTATCGCTACCGCTTAGTGATAAAGTAAAGCAATTACATGGCGATTGCATTTCATACAATAAAGCGACAACCATATGGCTCCTGCCAGTTGCCGATAACTATGTTACAAAACATGATCATCTCATACAATAAAATTTAGCATCATGTCTTGACCATATCACATCACAACATGCCCTGCAAAAACAAGTTAGACGTCCTCTACTTGGTTGTTGCAAGTTTTACGTGGCTGCTACGGGCTGAGCAAGAACCGTTCTTACATACGCTTCAAAAACCACAACATAGTATAGTGATTGCTTTTTGATCTTCAGAAAGAACCCTGTTCATTGACTCCGATTCAACTAAAGCTACATAAACAGATACCCACTAGCCACCTGTGTGCGAAGCACATCGGTAGAACCAATCTCGCGTAAGCGTACACATAATGTCGGTCTGGGCCGCTTCATCCAACAATGCCGCTGAATCAAGAATCAACTAGTGGAGGCAAGCAATATGTATATACCCATGCCCACCACTCCTTTGTGTTCTACTCATGCATATACCATCTACGCATAAACCTGGCTCGGATGCCACTGTTGGGGAACATAGTAATTTCAAAATTTTCCTACGCACACGCAAGATCATGGTGATGCATAGCAACGAGAGGGGAGAGTGTCGTCTATGTACCCTCCTAGACCGTAAGCGGAAGCGTTATGAGAACGCGGTTGATGTAGTCATACGTCTTCAGGATCCGACCGATCAAAGTACCGAACATACGGCACCTCCGAGTTCAACACACGTTCAGCTCGGTGACGTCCCATGAACTCCGATCCAGCAGAGCTTTGAGGTAGAGTTTCGTTAGCACGATGGTGTGATGACGGTGATGATGATGCTACCTACATAGGGCTTCTCCTAAGCACCGCTACGATATGACCGAGGTGGATTATGGTGGAGGGGGGCACCGCACACGGCTAAAAGATCAACTGATCAACTTCTGTGTCTTGGGCTGCCCCTGCCCCCGTATATAAAGGAGCAAGGGGGAGGCCGGACGGCCCTAGCAGGGCACGCCAGGAGGAGGAGTCCTCCTCCTAGTGGGAGTACGACTCCCCTTTCCTAGTCCCACTAGGAGGGGGAAGGAAGGAGTGGGAGAGGGGAAAGGTAAGGGGGGCGCCGCCCCCCTTCCTTGTCCTATTCAGACTCGAGGGGAGGGGCATGCGGCCCTTCCCTGGCCGGCCCCTCTCTCTCTCTCTCCACTAGGGCCCAACAAGGCCCATTAACCCCCGGGGGGGGGTCCGGTAACCCCCCCCCCCCAGCACTCGGGTAAAATCCTGATTTCACCCGGAACTATTCCGATATCCAAATATAGGCTTCCAATATATCAATCTTTATGTCTTGACCATTTGGAGACTCCTCGTCATGTCCTTGATCATATCCGAGACTCTAAACTACCTTAGGCACATCAAAACACATAAACTCATATTACCGGTCGTCACCAAACTTTAAGCGTGCGGACCCTACGGGTTCGAGAACTATGTAGACATGACCGAGACTCGTCTCCGGTCAATAACCAGTAGAGGAACATGGATGTTCATATTTTCTCCTACATATTCTATGAAGATCTTTATCGGTCAAACCGCATAACAACATATGTTGTTCCCTTTGTCATCGGTATGTTACTTGCTCGAGATTCGATCGTCGGTATCCTCATACCTAGTTCAATCTCGTTACCGGCAAGTCTCTCTACTCGTTCCGTAATGCATCATCCCGCAACTAACTCATTAGTAACAATGCTTGCAAGGCTTATAGTGATGTGCATTACCGAGAGGGCCCAGAGATACCTCTCCGACAATCGGAGTGACAAATCCTAATCTCGATTTATGCCAACTCAACAAGCACCATCGGAGACACCTGTAGAGCACCTTTATAATCACCCAGTTACGTTGTGACATTTGGTAGCACACAAAGTGTTCCTCCGGCACTCAGGAGTTGCATAATCTCAGTCATAGGAACATGTATAAGTCATGAAGAAAGCAATAGCAACAAACTAAACGATGATCGTGCTAAGCTAACGGATGGGTCAAGTCAATCACATCATTCTCTAATGATGTGATCCCGTTAATCAAATGACAACTCATGTCTATGGTTAGGAAACATAACCATCATTGATTCAATGAGGTAGTCAAGTAGAGGCAAACTAGTGACACTCTGTTTGTCTATGTATTCAAGTAGATGCAAGATAAGTTTCCGGTTAATACAATTCTAGCATGAATAATAAACATTTATCATGATATAAGAAAAATATAAATAACAACTTTATTATTGCCTCCAAGGCATATTTCCTTCAGCTACATGTAGGATCATAAATTCAACAATATAGTTGTCACATAAAATATTTTCAACACGATCCACATGCATGCTAAGTTGAAACTCTTCCAAAATAGTGGGATTAACGTTAACTAAAGTCATGACCTCTCCAAACCCACTTTTATCAAAATTTTCATAAGATTGATCATTCTCCAAATATGTGGGATCTAAAGTTGACACTCTTCCAAACCCACTTTCAATAATATTGCAAACACTATTATCAATCTCATATTCATCATGGGGTTTAAACAAATTTTCAAGATCAAAAGAACAATCACCCCAATCATGATCATTTCAACAAACAGTAGTCATAGCAAAACTAGCATCCCCAAGCTTAGGGTTTTGCATATTATTAGCACAATTGACATTCATAGAATTTATAATAACATCATTACAATCATGCTTTTTATTCAAATATCTATCATGAATCACTTCATAGAGTACTTCATCACAATTTTCAGATTTCACAAATTTTAAGCAAAACATCATACAAATAATCTAGTGCACTCAACTCACTAGCAATAGGTTCATCATAATTGGATCTCTTAAAGAGATTAGCAAGTGGATGAGGATCCATAAACTTTTAGCAAGAGAAGATGGAAGCAAAAAGAAGGCACATGGTAACACGAGAAAACAGAAGGACGAACGGAAAAGGGGCAAATAAAACGACAAAGGTGAAGTGGGGGAGAGGAAAACGGGAGGAAAATGGCAAATAATGTAATGCGAGGGATGAGAGTTTGTGATGGGTACTTGGTATGTCTTGACTTGTGCGTAGACGGTGCCAAAAATGGCTAGTTGTTGGTAGATCAAATCTTGACTTGACTTGGTGCAACCTCCCTGGCAACGACGCCAGAAATCCTTCTTGCTACCTCTTGAGCATGCGTTGGTTTTGCCTTGAAGAGGAAAGGGTGATGCAGCACAGTAGCGTAAGTATTTCCCTTGGTTTTTGAGAACCATGGTATCAATCCAGTAGGAGGTAACACGCAAGTCGCCTAGTACCTTCACAAACAAACAAGAACCTCGCAACCAACGCGATAAAGGGGTTGTCAATCCCTTCACGGTCACTTAAGAAAGTGATATCTGATAGAGATAATAAGATAAATATTTTTGATATTTTTATGATATAGATTGCAAAATAAACGGTAATAGAAATAGCAAGTTTGATATGAAAATAATATGATGGAAGATAGACCTGGGGGCCATAGGTTTCACTAGTTGCTTCTCTCAAGATAGCAAATTCTACGGTGGGTGAACAAATTACTACTGAGCAATTGATAGAAAAGAGAATAATTATGAGAATATCTAGGCATGATCATGTACATAGGCATCACGTCCCCGACAAGTAGAACGAAACGATTCTGCATCTACTACTATTACTCCACACATCGACCGCTATCTAGCATGCATCTAGAGTATTATGTTCATAAGAACAGAGTAACACATTAGGCAAGATGACATGATGTAGAGGGATAAACTCAAGCAATATGATATAAACTTAAGAACAGAGTAACACATTGGGATGACGACGTCGGCTTGCCGAAGTGACCGCGTGACGCAGTCGAAGTCGATTGCCTACACATGTAGAATAGTGCAGTCCAAAAAATAATGATATAAATATATAAAAAATCCTCGCATAATTAATTTACACAAAGTAATAATAATTAAAAAAAATTAAAGAAGACGTGGCCTGGCGCCGAAGTCAATGTCGATGCAGGGCATCGTCGTGATGCGGTAGAGGCGCGACAAAGCCTGAATTCGCAGGTTGGTCTGAGTTCCGGATGCGGCATTCGTCGAACTGTGTACGGAAACTGACTGGACGACGACGCGACCGTCGTTAATGCGGCCACCATTTGACAGACCTGTGTATAGATGATGGAACAAATCAGAGTAATAATTTCTTTGAAAAAAATAAACTCTAGCAGGAAAAATTAATAGGATTAATAAGCAATCTGAAGAAAGGTTACTCCCAAAATTGGGACTCAATCCGCACACCCATTGCCAGATGGGCGACGAAGAAACGGCCTGACGATGTTGGAAAATGTTGGCTCACCGAGGCAAAGCCCCCGGTCCAGCTAACGTGACGAAGCTGGTCGGTTGGTGATGCTGAAGTCTCCGGAGTTGGTTGATGAAGAGATGGCGAAGCCCCCGGTCCGGACGAGGTGACGGTGCAGGTCCGTAAGGTGACGTTGCAGCCGCCGTGCCAGTCGAGGTGTTTGAGGCAGTTCGGCGTAATGGACATCGGCTTGAAGAAGCAACAGTGCGGCCATGCTGACATAGGTCGTGACTTGTAATGCGGTCAATGTTGGCTTGATGAAGTGACCGTGCATTGATGCTGGTGTGCCCGCTCCATGTAATCCATGGGGCAGCGATGTTGGTGATGATTTATCCTACGAGATGTCGAACTCTTGTTCAGCTCGCCGAGACGATGATCCGAAGAAGTTGAGCTCGGCTCAACAAAGAGACGACATGTCTATCGCAGGTCGGCAGCCGTGGAGCAATGTTACCGGACTGGTCTGACACCGACGCGACAGTGAAGATTACCTTTGAAAAGGAGCAAAATTTATGAGCATGTGTTTGGAAACAAAACACAATACCCTAGAAAGAGATTCTTCAAAAAATGTTATCCAATATCCCGTTCATGAAGAAAGATGAACTCAGGTCGGATTCGTATTCACGCAGAAAACTGATCCAAAAAGGGATGCACTAATAGGAAGGTTCCTGGAGTTTGAACAGTCGGATCGAGCTGAAATTTTGAGGGGTGGTAGATATAGGAATTCCGCAGCCGATCATTGGTTGAATCTTCCAAAGGACATCTGAGCTTGATGCTAGACACCACGCTCCAAACTCATCCAGATTCCCGTCCAGATTCAATAGGGCTCTGGTATATCAGAGATCGGCGGGGGTTGCTCCATCGGAACGCGGCGAAATTTTACACTGTTGTTTTAGACTCAATTCTGCACAATTCCACCAAAGGAATCGTCAAAGCGATGCTCGAGGAGGTGGTGGTAGCGGATACAAATTTGTTGTTCATAAAAATAGTACGATTTCTTGAGGGCAATGTTGACATTGAGCCCCCGAGCTCCATGGATGATTCCTCCATGATCTTGATAGAGATTGGAGTTGATGTTGATGAAGGCCCTAGTCCAAACATGATAATTGGGGGCAGGGCACAATCCTCGGTCAAGCCAAGGTAACCAGTCGAGCCGGCGACGAAGACATTGATGTCGTAGTTGACCTACAGGCGAGCCATTGATCTTTTGCTGATCACACAGTGGAACTCTTAATGAAAGCACCATTGTCAGTTTCAAAACCGGCAGATCTTAGGGTAGAGGGTCCCGAGCTGTGGATTCTCGGATAAATGGTAACAGGAACGAAGGAGACAATGTTTTACCCAGGTTCGGACCCTCTTGATGGAGGTAAAACCCTACGTCTTGCTCTTGTTTATATTGATGGAGTATCAAGTACAGAGTTGATCTACCTCGAGATCATATGTTGTGGTCTAAAACCTGAGGGTATGATGAATAATTTCATAATGATCTATCGACTAGCCTGGCCTCGGCTTATATAATGCACCGGAGGCCTAGGATAACAAGAGTCCTAGTCGAATACGTTGGTGGAGAGGAGTCCTTGTCTTGATCATCAAGTCTTGTGGAATATTCCTTATATGCAGCATGGGCTTCCTGAAGTGGCCCATGAGTAAACCGCCATGGGGGTCCTCGGCCCGATCCACCTGGTCGGGAGACGACGTGGTGAGTACCCCCTAGTCCAGGACACCGTCAGTAGGAATTAGAGGTTTTTCTTTATTTATAACTCTCCGCACTTTTTTTGGCTTTGAAGTGAATCATGGTTGTGGACATTATCTATGAATGTGGAGATATCTGTGAACATGAGTTTGATGTGGAAGTTGAACTTGGAATGTTGGGCTTGTGCGTGAACTATACCATGTCCAATGCTTCGTCTATTATTGTTTGAAAAGTAATTATTGTTATTACATGACCCAAAAAAAGTTATTTTGTGCCAAATCAGTAGATGCACAGACATCACAACATGCATGTTGACTGGATAAACATTTGAACCTAGCTATTATGAAGGAAAATTTGTATTGACAACAGTTTTAGATAGCAGGAGACGCCTAGCATGCTCTGCCTCTACTAGCTTTTTTCTGGCATCTTCCATCTCTTCTTTGGCTTGGGTGAAGAGAGCATCTGATTGCTCTTTTCGCTTCTTCAGGAACTCAGCTACTTTCTCAATGGCTGCTGCACGCTTTCTTTCAGCCTTTACTAGAGCCACGGGGACACAAACAATTGATGACTCCACTTGGCTTGTGCGTAATCCAACATCATCTGGGAATTTGCACCTTGTGTCTAATCCAGCATCATTAGGGAACGGGCACCTTGTGTGTAATCCGGCCTCATTTTGGTCACATGATCTCGAGGTTGACAATACTTCCCTCCTCGCAAGAACTGCATCCTGACATGAAGTTACTTCTTTTTAGATCAATACTCAGAGCAACCCAGATCCATTTAATAGAAGCCAGATAAATAGGACTCGGAGAAGTGAATTCAAAATGAAAAATATAAAAACAGACTACAAGGTGAGAACACCCACTTCCTACATCAAGCTAAAAACGAAAGCATTAGGACGATTAAGACTCTTCTTATTACACATCGAAGAACACGAGGCTAAGTGTCGGTGTCAAAACTGGCGGATCTCGGGTAGGGGGTCCCGAACTGTGCGTCTAAGGTGGATGGTAACAGGAGGCAGGGGACACGATGTTTTACCCAGATTCGGGCCCTCTTGATGGAGGTAAAACCCTACGTCCTGCTTGATTTATTCTTGACAATA
The DNA here is from genome assembly GCF_002162155.2 of Triticum dicoccoides. Taxonomy (NCBI): domain Eukaryota; kingdom Viridiplantae; phylum Streptophyta; class Magnoliopsida; order Poales; family Poaceae; genus Triticum; species Triticum dicoccoides. The sequence goes on along the minus strand of NC_041392.1, from coordinate 483,997,838 downwards.
TGGGTAGTACAAGAGTTGATCTACCACGAGATCGGAGAGGCTAAACCCTAGAAGCTAGCCTATGGTATGATTGTATGTTGTCCTACGGACTAAAACCCTCTGGTTTATATAGACACCGGAGGGGGCTAGGGTTACACAAGGTCGGTTACAAAGGAGGAGATATACATATCCGTATTGCCTAGCTTGCCTTCCATGCCAAGGAGAGTCCCATCCGGACACGGGGCGAAGTCTTCAATCTCGTACCTTCATAGTCCAACAGCCCGACCAAAGGATATAGTCCGGCTGTCCGGAGACCCCCTAATCCAGGACTCCCTCAGTAGCCCCCGAACCAGGCTTCAATGACGATGAGTCCGGCGCGCACTGTTATCTTCGGCATTGCCAGGCGGGTTCTTCTCCAAATTTCGAACGTTTGTTAAGCAGTGTCCGGTCCCATAAATGTTGAACCTCTTGGCTTCTGCGCCCAATAAGGGCTATCTTCCACGCGTCGAATGAATGCGAGGTGCTAGGGTGTTTTTACATTCGCCCCCTAGCTAGATAAATAAATTGTCTATTAAAGGGATGGGGATTCTTAGATCCAATCCATACCATCCCCCCCCAGCGAGAATCCATCGGAGCGCGCTTCGGAAAGATCCACTCCAGCATGGCCGACCTCCGCAGCTCCTCCTCCTGCCCCCGTAGCCCTAAGCCCGGTGATTGGGAGAGGTGTTCAGTCCCACAAAGTCGATTAGTCGAACTGCAGACTAAGGGATTTCTCCCTCCAGCGTATATGGTGCCCGTCTGAGCCGGGCTCGCCACCTACAATGACGGGGAGCAAGCGGAGAGCTTCCCCAGCCCCTCTACGGGGGAGCGGGTATGCGTTGTTCCTTATTTATTGAGGGGACTCAAATTTCCAATTCATCCGTTCCTCCGCGTGCTCCTGGAGTTTTACGGCCTCCAACTGCATAATTTCACCCCTGCTTCCACTTTACACATCACCGGCTATGTTTCCCTCTGCGAGTTATTCCTGGGCTGCGAGGCTCATTTCGAGTTGTGGAAAAGGTTATTTTGCCTCGTCCCTCACACACAGAAGGGGTCACTTTATCAAGTGGGTGGAGTCTAAATATGGCGCATCGCCGAAACCGGATGCCTGTCCGGTACTCCGAAGAAGACGTCCGAAGACTGGCCTTCAGAATGGTTTTATATGGAGGACGTCCCCCTTCCGGACTCTGTTCGGCGGGGTCTTCCTGAGTTCAGCAATGCTCCTCTGAAGAAACGCCGAAGTTGGCGCCCACGGAGCCCCCAGGAGGAAGATAACGGAGAAGTCCTTTACCTGATGAACCGGATTAAAGTGCTGGCTCAATCAAGATTGATAGTAATCGAGGTTATGTCAATATGTATAATGCGGGGAGTGCAACCACTTCAATATCGAGGGCACCCCTTGTGGTGTTTTAACGGGGAAGATGACACCACTCGTTGCGTGCGTAAGGGTCCGGACAATGCTGCCACTTTAGCAAAAATTATGTCTGAATTGTTCAAGGGAGAGGAAGAGGTGTTCATCCGCATCAAGCCACGGGATGGATTCTCCATGTACAACCCTCCAAGCTGGGTGAGTTATATCTCCTTACTCCCATTCTTCCCGCATTCTTTGTCGTAGGTACTCACCTTGCCATTTTGCGGTAGGAACTGTGAAAAGCCATAAGGGAGGTCAGCAGCCCATCTCCACAACCAGAGGACCCTGACCGGGCCCTCGGTCCCGGACTCGAAGAAGATCTGGACATATTCGTGGAGCTGATTGACCGACAGTTCTATCAATTAAGCTGTGATGACGCCATGGTGGCCATTACGGCCGACTATCCCGGACTGCTTCCTGTGTCGCATGTAAGAAAAACCAAAAATCCCAACTCCAAAAACTAGGATCCCCTTTTAGACACTTCACCTACCATATACATATGGTGTTTTAGGGGGAAGGCATTCGGGACGCCATGCCGAACCCGCAGCAACTCCCCAACAAGAGGCACTGAGGCCGGGTAGGCCAAAAAGGAAGGCGGTCAGGACGGAGACGCCGGCGCAGAGGTATGACAGAAACCCCGCTCCGTGGTTGTCGCCTTTCTTGAAATGTAATGACGTCCATGTTTCTTTAACAGAAAAAACGCTCGCCGAAATATGTTCGGTGAGCCTGCTGATCACGCTTCCACCAGTCAGGCTCCACGGCCAGACATAGAGGCGAAAGCCGACATGGGGCGGACGCCGGATACTCGCCCTACAGAGGATGCGGATAGGCTATCCGCTACGAATTCAGAAGTGGAGAGCGCCATGAATCATAGGTGTCGCCGGGCCGTACTCCGCGATACTTGCTTCTCACCAGAGGCATTTGATGCCTTCAATTCTGGAGAGGCGTACCTCCATGCTGCTCAAAATGGTCTAGCCAGAGCCACGAACCAGTATGTAAAAGATGTACGGGTAAGAAAATCTGACAATTATATGTATCAGTAGCCCCTGAGACTTGAAACAGTTAGCAGAACTGATTTAAGGATCATCTTATTGTGCAGGTTCGTACAGAGAAGAATACTCGACTATCACAGGAGCTGGAGGAATGCAAGACCCAACTTCGGTCCGTTGTTGCCGCATTGAAGGAACCTAAAGAGTCCCCAGCTGGTAACATTTCTTTCAAAGAATGACAGGTACCATATAGTGTGCGGCGTGGCTGCAGATCTAACAATAGATATTGCAGATGAATCCGGAGAGAATCCGGAGGAGCAGCATGCTGTACGACAGCTAAAGGCTGGCGAACGCGTGTTGACTGAGGTCAGGCGGGAGAAAAACAATCTCCAAGATGCCAATACCAAGCTGAGCATGGAACTGGAAGATGTTCGAGCCCAGCTTGCGGAATCCGAGAAGGAGAATAAGCGGCTTCGACGCGGCATTTTCAGTAAGTGCTTGAACGAACCCTTAAAAAAGGGGTCAGTGGAGAAGCCGGCTAATAGAGTTATGTCTGCAGGTATGCTGACGGGTCGTCCCGCGGAGGAGATGCCCGAGTCTGCGGGTGATCTTCTATCCGAGCTCTCACAACTGCACGAACAAGTTCGACAGGTGATGCAAGGTGTTGCCCAGGCCTTGTGGCCAACCGTCTCCCTGCCCGAAGGCATTGGAGAGCTTGCGGAGAAGCTCAAGGGAGCACGGCGGTGCTTCCGATTATGGAAGATATCGGCCTGCCGTCAAGGTGCCAGGGAAGCCTGGGCCATGGTGAAGACGCGGTATACCAAGACTGACCTGAATCACATGGCCGAGGTCGGACCTATGGGGCCCGATGGGAAAGAGATCCCCGTTAGCTTAGTGTATGGGCAAGTAGAATTAGCCGCAAAGTATTCCCAACAGGATTGTAGGCTAGACCGCCTGTTGGATGGTATAGAAGAGGAATTTAGTCAGTCTACATGACTATGTAATTAAAGTGACATGTATAATGCCTTCTAGCCGGATTGTAGATCATTTTTCATGGCGGACCTTTTCGCTTCAACCTCGGGACCCGATAGTCCGGAGTGTGTCCGAATACCCGCCCAGTTATATAAGAACCGGGCTATGCGTGGAAACCAGGCGTAGGGGTCATTAGTGCTTGAACAAACAAGTGCCCAACTAGTTATGTTATATTACATGGGTAGTAAGAAACATATTCCAGGGAGAATAGTTCCGTTAAGGGTTCCTTTCCTTGGGTATGCATGCCCTAAAGTGCATGTTTGTACTGCGAGAGGAAACGCAGGCAAAAACATATGGGGGCACATATGGAAAATAAATAAATAAAAATCATTTTTTGTTCGCCGACCGAATATTCCCTTAAGAACGCTAGCTTTCGGCTTCACCCAGTCTGAGGTACACATCTGGCTGACCCGGTAGTAACAATCGGAGAGGTGCCCCCCTTATGCCCTAGCCGAATTAACGGGAACGTCGGGCATAAATACAAGAGCCAGGCAACCCATCTTGGCCAAAACTTAAGTCATATCGATGCATATAGTGGCGAAGAAAAGGTACATGCGGAAGAATAACACATGTGCGGGGCGTGAAGCCCAGATAGATAATTAAGCTTCTGTGTAAGAATCCCCCATGTATAATGAGTGCGGTTAGCGCATCTATAATGTGCGAGCGAGGCACAAGTTGGCCCTTGAAGGCCTAGAGAAAGAATAAAAGAAAGAAAGAGAAAAAAGACAGATAATGTATATGCAAAAAATGAACAGAGGAAGGAAACGAACATAGAGTCCGGCGCTAGGCATAGAATCTTCGGAGCCTGGCTGCGTTCCATGGGTTCGGCTCAAGTCGATTATTCGATGCGTCCCACAGACGGTACGCTCCGCCGGTCAGAACTTGGTCAATAATGAAGGGACCTTCCCATTTTGGCTCGAGCTTGGACTTTTTCTTCTCCGGCAGGCATAGAACTAACTCGCCAACGTTATAAGTTTTGGCCCGTAATTCTTTGCTTTGGTATCTGCGAGCCTGTTGCTGATAAAATGTGGAACGGGCTTTTGCCACGTCGCGCTCCTCCTCCAGGGTGTCCAGACTGTCCTGCCGATCGAGCTCGGCTTCTCTTTCTTCATACATGCGCACTCGAGGTGAGTCATGAATTATGTCACAGGGCAGAACTGCCTCTGCGCCGTACACCATAAAGAAGGGTGTATGTCCGGTAATGCGATCCGGCGTGGTTCGCAGCCCCTAGAGTATGGAGTCGAGCTCCTCTACCCAGTGCGTGTTAGACTCCTTTAAGGACTGCACTAATCTGGGTTTAATGCTGCTCATGATAAGACCATTTGCTTGCTCAACTTGGTCGTTGGTTTGTGGGTGATAGACGGAAGCATAATCGAGCTTGATACCCATGTTGCTGCACCAGAGTTTTACCTCGTCGGCTGTGAAGTTCGTGCCATTGTCAGTGATGATGCTGTGGGGGACGCCATAACGGTGTACCACCCCGGATATGAAGTCTATCACCGGTCCGGATTCGACTATTTTAACAGGTTTGGCTTTTATCCATTTGGTGAATTTATCCACCATGACCAGTAAGTATTTTTTCTTATGGGTTCCCCCTTTAAGGGGTCCAACCATGTCAAGCCCTCAGACCATGAAAGGCCAGGTAATGGGGATTGTTTGGAGGGCGGTGGGTGGCATATGGCTTTGGTTTGCAAAAAGCTGGCAACCGGCGCAGCGTTGGACCAAATCCTGTGCGTCTGCCCGGGCCGTCGACAATAAAAACATGTATGGAAGGCCTTGCTTACAAGGCCCCCGGCTGCGGCGTGGTGGCCGCCGAGTCCGGCGTGAATTTCTGCCAAAAGCTTCCGCCCTTCCTCTTTGGAGATGCACCTTTGAAGGACTGCGGTAGTGCTTTTCTTATATAGCTCTCCCTCATGGACCCTGTAGGCTTTAGATCGTCGCACTATGCAGCGTGCCTCATTTTGGTCCTCGGGAAGTTCCTGCCTAGTTAGGTAGGCCAGGAATGGTTCTATCCACGGGGCAATGACGACCATTATTACGTGGGATGAAGTTGTTATTTCGGTGGCAGACCCTCCGATTATGTCGGAGTGTTCGGTATCGGGCATTTTGGCCGGGTCCGGACTATTGTTACCGGTGTCCTCTTCCCATACTACGAATGGCTTAAACAACCTCTCCAAAAAGATGTTGGGGGGACCGCATCACATTTTGCGCCGATGCGGATGAGGATATCCGCCGCCTGATTGTTTTCCCGAGCCACATGGTGAAATTCGAGCCCCTCGAACCGAGCTGACATCTTTAGGGCGGCGTTTCATAGGCCGCCATCTTTGGATCCTTGGCATCAAAGTCTCCATTTATTTGGGATATTGCAAGGTTCGAATCCCCATGCCCCTCCAGGCATTGAATGCCCATGGAAACTACCATCCGAAGACCATGTAATAGGGATTCATATTCGGCTGCGATGTTGGAGTCTGTATACAGTATCTGCAGTACGTATTGAACTGTATCTCCGGTTGGGGACGTCAGGACGACGCCAGCCCCCAGACCAGCCAGCATTTTAGAGTCGTCGAAGTGCATGATCCAATTGGAGTATACGACGTACTCTTTAGGGAGTTCAGCTTCCGTCCATTCGTCGACAAAGTCGGCCAATACTTGCGATTTAATGGCTCGCCAAGGTTTGTATGTTATGTCGAACGGGAGGAGCTCAATGGCCCATTTGGCAATCCGGCCCGTAGCGTCGCGGTTGTTTATAATATCATTAAGTGGCACTTCCAAGGCTACTGTAATCGAACACCCTTGAAAGTAGTGTTGCAGCTTCCGGGATGCCATGAATACCGCATAGGCTATCTTTTGATAATGTGGGTACCGTGATTTGGATGGAGTGAGGACAGTGGATACATAGCATACCGGCTTTTGAAGAGGGAATTTATGTCCGTCAGCTTCTTGTTCGACGACGAGCACTGCGCTTACAACTTGATGAGTTGCTGCAATGTACAACAACATTGGTTCGCCAATGTTTGGCGCGGCCATTATTGGGTTGGTTGCCAGTATGGCTTTTATTTCTTCCAATCCGGCTGTGGCAGCGTCCATCCACTCGAAGTGTTCGGTGCACCAAAGGAGGCGATAAATGGGTAATGCCTTTTCTCCTAAGCGGGAGATAAAGCGGCTTAGAGCTGCCACACATCCAGTTAGTTTATGGATTTGTTTGAGGTCCGTTGGGATAGCCAACTGTGACAAAGCTCAGATTTTGGCCGGATTAGCTTCAATTCCTCTACTGGAGACAATGAAGCCCAGGAGCTTTCCGGCTGGTACGCCAAAAATGCATTTTTCCGGATTGAGCTTGATGTCGTATGTTCGGAGGTTGTCGAATGTGAGCCTCAAGTCGTCTATTAGAGAGTCGACGTGTTTGGTTTTAACGACCACATCATCTACGTATGCCTCTACTGTTTTGCCGATCTGTTTCTCCAGACATGTCTAGATGATGCGCTGATATGTTGTGCCGGCGTTTTTGAGCCCAAAAGGCATTGTGTTGAAACAGAAGGGGCCGTATGGTGTGATAAATGCCGTTGCGGCTTGGTCGGACTTTGCCATCTTAATTTGGTGGTAGCCGAAGTATGTGTCGAGGAAACACAATGACTTGTGTCCTGCGGTAGCATCGATAATTCGATCAATGCGGGGGAGGGGGAAGGGATCCTTTGGGCAAGCCTTGTTGAGGTCCTTGAAATCGACACATAGGCGCCAGGATTTGTCCTTCTTTGGTACCATCACCAGGTTTGCTAGCCAGTCCGGGTGTTTTATTTCTCTAATGAATCCAGCCTCCAATAGCTTGGCTAGTTCCTCACCCATAGCTTGTCTCTTAGGTTCAGAGAAACGCCGAAGAGCCTGCTTGACCGGCTTGAATCCCTTTAGAATATTGAGGCTATGCTCGGCCAGCCTGCGTGGGATTCCTGGCATGTCTGAGGGATGCCAGGCGAATATATACCAATTCTCGCACAGGAACTCTCATAGTGCGGCATCCACGGCGGGGTTTAACTGTGCCCCGATGGAGGCTGTTTTTGTAGGGTCCGTTGGGTGGACTTGGAATTTGACTATTTCATCCGCTGGTTTAAAAGATGTGGACTTGGATCTCTCGTCAAGTATCACGTCATCCCTGTCCACTATGGAGCGCAGCGCGGTTAATTCCTCGGCCAAAAGGGCTTCGAATAATGCCTCGAGGGCCAATGCGGTTGTTTTGTTTTCGGTGCGGAGTGCTGTGTCCGGATCACAAGCGAGAGTGGTGATTCCGTTGGGCCCGGGCATTTTGAGCTTCATGTACCTGTAATGGGGTATGGCTTGGAAGATCGTGAACGCTTCCCGTCCTAAAAGGGCGTGGTATCCACTACTGAACGGGGACACTTGGAATGTAATTTCTTCGGACCTATAGTTCTCCGGCGTGCCGAATACCACATCTAGTGTGATTTTTCCAGCACAACGTGCTTCCTGACTGGGGATGATTCCTCCGAAGGTTGTGCTGCTTTGCTCAATGCGGTTCCAGTCTATTTTCATTTTTTGAAGAGTTTCCTCGTAGATGAGGTTTAATCCACTGCTGCCATCCATGAGTACTTTGGTGAGTCGAAGCCGTCCACAATTGGACTGAGGACCAGTGCAGCTGGTGCTCGGGCTGTTCGGAATTTAGGTTTGTCACTTGCATTGAAGGTAATAGCTGTGTCACTCCATGGATTTATTGCTGCTACGTGGCAGATTTCGGCAATGCTGCGGAGTGTTCGCTTGCGCCTATTATTTGATGCGAATGTCTCAAAGACTATTAATACCGCATTGTTATCCCTGGGATGGTGCTCTGTGGCATCTGAGATGAGAAGATCCTCGCCGCTTTTGGCCACCTGCCGGAGTATCCAATATGCTCTAAGGCTGTGTGTTGGTATGGTATCCGCTGTACTATGAATTTTGTAGGGTCCGTTGAGCCATCCCTCCAATACGGTTCCATGCCCTGTAGAGGGTTTTTCCTTCTTTGTAATTAACTCGGGCGTCTTATGATAGTGCACGCTTTTACTTTGGACTGGGTGTATATTCGGAGCCGGATTATCCCAAAATTTCGTTTCGGTTTTCCAGGCACTTTCCATCACACAGTACTTTCGTACTATGGACGCCAAGTCAGCGAAGCGTGATATGTCACGGCGACTTATGGTGTTAAGGATTCCCTTGTCCGTGCAGTTATTGCAGAAAAGTGAGACTGCGTCTTCCTCGCGGCAGTCCTTAATGTTGTTCATCACAAGGAGGAATCAGGCCCAATAATGATGTACTGTTTCACAGGGCTCTCGCCTGATGTGGGAAAGATCGTTTATGTTTGGGTGGGTGGGTGGTTTTGAGTCTGAAACCCTACCCGATCTGAGACCCAAGGGCCGAGGAGTTTCCGATCTTGGAAGTTTGGATTCCGGGATGTTGCCTGATGAGTCTGGCCCGGTGCCTGACTCTAGGTTTAGGGCTTGAGTGATGTCCTCCCGAAAACGGGTATCCGTCTCGAAGAGCTCAGGTATCCGGACATAGTTAGTCCTTAAGATAGAGGAAGAATCGCCGCATTGTTCCTCCACCACCGCAACATGATGGGTGACCGGTGGAGAGTTAATCTCCCTTTGATCGGGTTTAAACCCAATCCGATCATAGTCCGTAGCGACTCCCAAGGCGGTGATGCGATCCAAGAGCTCGTTTAGGGAAGAGAGATCCATTGGATCCATCTGCTCGGCGAATTCCGAGCCGACGTGGAGGCTGTTTTCGATGACCTGAGAAGTCATCGTCGGTGCAGCGGCCGAACTGGCGGTCATGATGAAACTGCCAAGCCGGAGAGTTTGGCCGGCAGCCAGGGCTCCTTCGGCAGTAATGTTGTTTTTAACAACGAGACAAGGCATCCTTCCTTACGGCGATGACACAGAGGAACTCTCAATGAAAGCACCAATGTCGGTGTCAAAACTGGCGGATCTCGGGTAGGGGGTCCCGAACTATGCGTCTAAGGTGGATGGTAACAGGAGGCAGGGGACACGATGTTTTACCCAGGTTCAGGCCCTCTTGATGGAGGTAAAACCCTACGTCCTGCTTGATTTATTCTTGATAATATGGGTAGTACAAGAGTTGATCTACCACGAGATCGGAGAGGCTAAACCCTAGAAGCTAGCCTATGGTATGATTGTATGTTGTCCTACTGACTAAAACCCTCCGGTTTATATAGACACCGAAGGCGGCTAGGGTTACACAAGGTCGGTTACAAAGGAGGAGATATACATATCTGTATTGCCTAGCTTGCCTTCCACGCCAAGTAGAGTCCCATCCGGACACGGGGCGAAGTCTTCAATCTCGTATCTTCATAGTCCAACAGTCCGGCCAAAGGATATAGTCCGGCTGTCTGGAGACCCCCTAATCCAGGACTCCCTCACTAAGAGAAACACAAACTAAAACATATACACATTGAAGAACATGAGGCTAAACGAAAGTAATTGAAAGGGTGTTACTTACCAATGCTCGTTTTATAGGTTCGATGCAGCTCCTCTTTAACTTGCCACGCTCCTTGAAGATGTCCCCAATATCCCGTGTTTGGTCTTCATTGCTCCTCTACATGTTCGCACTCGTGGTTTTAAAATCTCAACATGGCAAGAAAAATATACTCACGCATCTTTTCGGCAACATTAAAGCACTCGTCTGCCATGTTAGAGCATCTCCAACAGAAGCGCAATGCCCGGCGCTTTAAAAAAGCGTTTACAGCGCCGAAATAGCTAGTTTTTGCGGGCCTGGAGTGCTGAGATAGAGAAGTAGAGATAGAGAGTAGAGACTAGAGAGTAGAGACATAGATAGTTCTCAGCATAGATATAGCATAGATGATAAAAAAATAGATAGTTCAACTACTCCTCCTCGTCCGACTCCTCCTCGGTGATGTCCTCCTCCGACGTTTCAATGTAGGCGTGAACATACCGATCATCGTCGGAGTCCTAGGGCGACGCTGCTCCTAGCCTCATGTTGAATTGAGCGGCCTCTTTTCGCGTACGCTTGTCCTCGCGATAGGCATCTCACTCCTCCCTCCTTTTCTCCCTCTCTGCCCTCCTTTGCGCGTAGAACTCACGCTCGTTGATGATGTCCTGCGGGAAGCGTTGGCGCCACAGCGCCATGGCTTCCTCGTTCAACTCGGCGATGCCAAAAAATAATAATATAAATATATAAAAAATCCTCACATAATTAATTTATGCAAAGTAATAATAATTAAAAAAATAAAGAAGATGTGGCCTGGAGCCGAAGTCAATGTCGATGCAGGGCGTCGGCGTGAGGCGGTAGAGGCACGGCAAAGCTTGAATTCGCAGGTCGGTCCGAGTTCCGGATGCAGCATTCACCGAACTGTGTACGAAAACTGATCGGACCACCACGTGACCGTCGTTAATGCGGCCACATTTTGACAGACCTGTGTACAGATGATGGAACAAACCAGAGTAATAATTTCTCTGGAAAAATAAACCCTAGCAATAAAAATTAATAGGATTAATAGCACCTGGTTTATCTGTTGTAGCAATCTGAAGAAAGTTTACTCCCAAAATTGGGACTCAATCCGCACATCCATTGCCTGATGGGCAATGAAGCGACGGCATGGCGATGCTGGCAAATGTTAGCTCACCGAGGCAAAGCCCCCGGTCCAGCTAACGTGATGAAGCTGGTCGGCTGGTGAAGCTGAAGTCTCCGGAGTAGGTTGATGAAGACATGGCGAAGCCCCCGGTCCAGACGAGGTGATGGAGTAGATCTGTAAGGTGACGTTGCAGTCGCCATGCCAGCCGAGGTGTTTGAGGCAGTTCGGCGTGATGGACATCAGCTTGAAGAAGCAATAGTGCGGCCATGCTGACGCAGGTCGTGACTTGTGACGCGGTCAATGTCGTCTTGATGAAGTGACCGTGCGCTGATGCCGGTGTGCCCGCTCCGTGTATTCCCTGGGGTGGCGATGTTGGTGATGATTTATCCTTCGCGATGCCGAACTCTTGTTTAGCTCGCCGAGATGATGATCCGAAGAAGTTGAGCTCGGCTCAACAAAGCGACGGCATGTCTATCGCAGGTCGGCAGCCGTGGAGCAATGTTCCCGGACTGGTTTGACACCAGCGCGGCAGTGAAGATTACCTCCAAAAAGTGGCAAATTTTGTGAGAATGTGTTTGGAAACAAAACACAATACTCTAGAAAGAGATTCTTCAAAAAAGGTTATCCAATATCCTGTTCATGAATAAAGATGAACTCAGCTCAGATTCGTATTCACGTAGAAAACAGATCCGAAAAGTGATGCACTAATCGGAAGGTTCCTGGAGTTTGAACGGTCGGATCGAGCTGAAATTTTGAGGGGTGATAGATATAGGAATTACGTAGCCAATCAACGATTGGATCTTCCAAAGGACGTCCGTCATAGATCTTGCACACCATGCTCCAAACTCATCCAGATTCCCGTCCAGATTCGACAGGGCTCCGATATATCGAAGATCGGCGGGGATTGCTCCATCGGAACGCGACTAAATTTTATAGTGTTGTTGTAGACTCAATTCCGCACAATTCGTCAAAGCGATGCTCGAAGAGGTGGTGGTAGCGGATACAAAATCGATGTTCAGAAAAACAACATGGTCGCTTGAGGGCCATGTTGACGCTGAGCCCCCGAGCTCCATGGATGATTCCTCCATGATCTTGATAGAGATCGGAGTAGATAATTATGAAGGCCCTAGTCCGAACATGATGATTAGGGGCAAGGCACAATCCTCGGTCAAGCCAAGGTGACCAGTCGAGCCGGCGACGAAGACGCCAACGTTGTAGTTGTCCTGCAGGCGGGCCATTGATCTTTTGCCGATCACACAGTGGAACTCTCAATGAAAGCACCATTGTCGATGTCAAAACCGGCAGATCTCGGGGTAGGGGGCCCCGAGCTGTGGATTTTCAGATCAATGGTAACAGGAACAAAGGAGATAATGTTCTACCCAGGTTCGGGCCCTCTTGATGGAGGTAAAACACTACGTCTTGCTCTTGTTTATATTGTTGGAGTATCAAGTACAAAGTTGAACTACCTCGAGATCATATGTTCTGGTCTAAAATCTGAGGGTATGATGAATAATGTCATAATGATCTATCGACTAGCCCGGCCTCGGCTTATTTAATGCACCGGAGGCCTAGGATAACAAGAGTCCTAGTCGAATACGTTGGTGGAGAGGAGTCCTTGTCTTGATCATCAAGTCTTGTGGAATATTCCTTGTATGTGGCATGGGCTGCCCGAAGTGGCCCATGAGTAAACCGCCATGGGGGTCCTCAGCCCGATCCACCTGGTCAGGAGACGACGTGGTGAGTATCCCCTAGTCCAGGACACCGTCAATCACATCCAAGATTAGTAGACCGACTCCTGCCTGCGTCTACTACTATTAATCCACACATTGACCGCTCTCCAGCGTGCATCTAGTGTATTATGTTCATGGAGAAACTGAGTAATGCAATAAGAACGATGACATGATGTAGACAAGATCTATCTATGTAGAGATAGACCCCATCGTTTTATCCTTAGTAGCAATGATACATACGTGTCGGTTCCCCTTCTGTCACTGGGATCAAGCACCGTAAGATCGAACCCACCACAAAGCACCTCTTCCCATTGAAAGATAAATAGATCAAGTTGGCCAAACAAAACCCAAATATCGGAGAATAAATACGAGGCTATAAGCAATCATGCATAAAAGAGATCAAAGAAACTCAAATACTTTCATGGATATAAAAAGAGATAGATCTGATCATAAACTCACACTGCTGCAGGATGCTGCTAATGCGACACTACAATCAAAGACCCTTCGAGAAATTGTGTGCAATGCAATAATCGCAAACGGTGGTGTATGAAAACCGTCAAAAAGGTGAAAACGTTTGCGATGGAGGATGCATCAAACACGGTTGAGATTTTAGTTGCGTGTGCGATGAAGGGTATACGGTTCAGTTCAATTAACTGTTTGGGATGAGGAGGAACAAAAGAAACGGGCAGCTAGAAGAATGCGTGTGCGATACACAACATATGGTTCACTGGGATGAACTTTTTGTGATTAGGAAACACAAAAGAAATGGGCAGCCAAATGAAGGTGTGTGCGATATACAGCATACGGTTCACTCGGATGAACTGTTTGTGATTAGGCAACACAAAAGAAACAGTCAGCCAGATCAAGGTGTTTGCGACATACGGCATGCGGTTCACTCGGATGAACTATTTGCGTTGACACAAGAGAACAGCAACGGTTCAACTTAACAAGATGTGTGTGTTGTGCGATGGGATTGCATGCGGTTCACTCGGCCCTTGTCATCAGTGTGTGACTTCTGTGGCAACTGTTCGCTCCCAAGGCGCCTCTTCGTGTACCGTGGAAACCGTCCACCGACTCTTCGCCTTTCCCTCTCGATTTGGAACTGCTGTCGCATGCTAGCTCTTCCTCCCTCCTCCATTTGCCTTCACCCTTCCTTTGTTCCATTATTTGATCGTCTTCTCCATGGAGGGAACAAGCTGGAAACGACCCCGTTATTCTTGCCCCAATCTGAATGATGACGCGGTGGAGGAACTCATTGATTGGTGCGACGTCATCACCTCGGCTAGCATGGCAGGTTCGTTCAAGGCCATTCTCGACTCAACTAATAACATCATTACAAAGAACCCAAGGGTCCAGGAGTTGTTTGATCTCCCTTATCTTCTTTGCTGTGACCCTACTGACCAGCGCGGGATGAGGGAAGCCTCGCCTTGTGTAAGTTGATGCCACTTGATAATGATACGTATGATGTTAAGATGCCATCGCTTGAGGTCAAGGCTTGGGCAGGCGCAAATGGAGATTGGGTTGTTTATATTGGGTACAACTGCGAATGAGAACTTGTGAATGTGTACACTCGTCACCGGGTTCCACTTCGAAAAATCTCAAACGACTGCCCATAGGTTGAGCACACCGGTATTCTACGTGAGTTCAAATATGATCATTCTGACTGTCGTCTACGAAAGATAGCAATTTGTTGAGTTCCCAACCGCTCTTGGGGTTATAGGAATGCTTATGTTGTCTCTATCTTCGACAAGCTTGTTGCCATCCTTCATGGTTCGACTCAATGGATATTGCTCAAAAACCAGTTTCTATACACAAATGAGTACTATGATGCAATTCAATACGAGGGTCTTGTGTTTACTGCCACAACTCATGGCACTGCTTTTGCATGGAATCCTTATGATTTCAGTACGTTTGTCTTCCACCGTAATTATAATTGTTTCATCCACATGCATGCGGGTTAGCTAGTTTCCTTTTACTAATTAACCTTCCTTTGTTTCCAAGGTCCTGTGAACATTTGATAACCCACAAGTATAGGGGATCACAACAGTTTTCGATAAGTAAGAGTGTCAAACCCAATGAGGAGCTAAAGGTAGAACAAATATTCCCTCAAGTTCTATCGACCATCGATACAACTCTACGCACGCTTGACGTTCGCTTTACCTAGAACAAGTATGAAACTAGAAGTACTTTGTAGGTGTTGTTGGATAGGTTTGCAAGATAATAAAGAGTACGTAAATAAAAAGTAGGGGCTGTTTAGATAAAGAAACAATAAACTAAATATAGTGAGTGTGGAAAAGTGGTGGTAGGAGTTGCGAAATTGCCCCTAAGCAATTGACTACTTTACTAGACCGATAGCAAGCATTATGTGGGAGAGGCCACTACTAGCATCTCATCCCTTACTTGGAATTCTATGCACTTATGATTGGAACTATTAGCAAGCATCCGCAACTACTAATGTTCATTAAGGTAAAACCCGGCCATAGCATTAAGATATAGTGGTCCCCTTCACTCCTGTATGCATCAATTTCTATGCTAGGTTGAAGCTTCTATCACTCTTGCCCTCCAATACATAGTCCTATCAACTTACAACTAACCCTATGGTGTGATCCACGCGCGCGCTCATATGATGGGCACCAAAGGACAGCAACATAACCACAAGCAAATTAAATCAATCATAGCAATTTATCAACCACCGATAGGACGACGAAAATCTACTCGGACATCATAGGATGGCAACACATCATTGGATAATAATATGAAGCATAAAGCACCAAGTTCAAGTAGAGGGTACAGCGGGTTGCGGGTGAGTGGACCGCTGTAGATAGAGGGGGGAAGGTGGTGGATATGTTGGTGAAGATGGTGGAGGTGTTGGTGAAGATCGCGGTGATGATGATGATGGCCACGGCGGCGTTCCGGCGCCACCGGAGGAGACGGGGAGAGGGGCCCCCTTCTTCCTCTTCTTCCTTGACCTCCTCCCTAGATGGGAAAGGGTTTCCCCTCTGGTCCTTGGCCTCCATGGCATGGGAGGGGCGAGAGCCCCTCCGAGATTGGATCTATCTCTCTGTTTCTCTCTGGTTCTGTGTTCTGTTCTGGCTCTGTTTCACCGTTTCGTATGTATGTATGTATATATATATATATATATATATATATATATATATATATATATATATATATGGAGATCCGTAACTCCGATTGGCCTGAAACCTTCGCCATGATTTTTTTCCGAATATTAGCTTTTCTTGCGGCAAAAGAAGAGTGTCAACCGCCTTACAGTGGGGTCATGAGGGTAGGGGCGCGCCCTAGGGGGGGGCCTGCCTCATGACCACCTCGGGCACTGGTTCGCGTTGATTTTCCTTCCGAATTTTCCATATTTTCCAAAAATAAGCTCCGTCCTTTTTTATCCCGTTTGGACTCTGTTTGATATTGATATTCTGCGAAACCAAAAACATGCAACAGACAGGAAGTGGCACTGGGCACTAGATCAATATGTTAGTCCCAAAAATAATATAAAACGTTGCCCAAAAGTATATGAAAGTTGAATAATATTGGCATGGAACAATCAAAAATTATAGATACGATGGAGACATATCAGCATCCCCAAGCTTAAGTCATGCTCGTCCTCGAGTAGGTAAATGATAAAAAAGATAATTTTTGATGTGGAATGCTACCTAGCATAATCTTGATCATATGTCTAATCATGGCATGGATATTAAGACACGAGTGATTCAAAGCAATAGTCTATCCTTTGACATTAAGACAATAATACTTCAAGCATACTAATAAAGCAATCATGTATTTTCAAAATAACATGGCCAAAGAAAGTTATCCCTACAAAATCATATAGTCTGGCTATGCCTCATCTTCACCACAAAAAATATTCAAATGATGCACAACCCTGATGACAAGCCAAGCAATTGTTTCATACTTTTGACGTTCTCAAACCTTTTCAACTTTCACGCAATACATGAGCGTGAGCCATGGACATAGCACTATAGGTGGAATAGAATATGATGGTGGAGGAGACAAAAAGGAGAAGATAGTCTCACATCAACTAGGTGTATCAACGGGCTATGGAGATGCCCATCAATAGATATCAATGTGAGTGAGTAGGGATTGCCATGCAATGGATGCACTAGAGCTATAAGTGTATGAAAGCTCTAACTGGAACTAAGTGGGTGTGCATTGAACTTGCTTGCTCATGAAGACCTCAGGCATTTGAGGAAGCCCATCATCGGAATATACAAGCCAAGTTCTATAATGAAAATTCCCACTAGTATATGAAAGTGATAACTCAAGAGACTCTCTATATGAAGAACATGGTTCTACTTTGAAGCACAAGTGTGGAAAAAGGATAGTAGCACTGCCCCTTCTCTCTTTTTCTCTCATTTTTTTGTTTTTTTGGTGGGCTTCTTTGGCCTCCTTTTTTTATTTGGGCTTCTTTGGCCTCTTTTATTTTTTTGTAAAGTCCGGAGTCTCATCCCGACTTATGGGGGAATCATAGTCTCCATCATCCTTTCCTCACTGGGGCAATGCTCTAATAATGATGATCATCACACTTTTATTTACTTACAACTCGATATTACAACTCGATATCTAGAACAAAGATATGACTCTATATGAATGCCTCTGGCGGTGTACCGGGATGTGCAATGATCTAGCGTAGCAATGACATCAAAAAACGGACAAGCCATGAAAACATCATGCTAGCTATCTTACGATCATGCAAAGCAATATGACAATGAATGCTCAAGTCATGTATATGATGATGATGAAAGTTGCATGGCAATATATCTCGGAATGGCTATGGAAATGCCATGATAGGTAGGTATGGTGGCTGTTTTGAGGAAGGTATATGGTGGGTTTATGGTACCGGCGAAAGTTGCGCAGTACTAGAGAGGCTAGCAATGGTGGAAGGGTGAGAGTGCGTATAATCCATGGACTCAACATTAGTCATAAAGAACTCACATACTTATTGCAAAAGTCTATTAGCTATCGAAACAAAGTACTACGCACATGCTCCTAGGGGGATAGATTGGTAGGAAAAGACCATCGCTCGTACCTGACTGCCACTCATAAGGAAGACAATCAATAAATACCTCATGCTCCGACTTCATCACATAACGGTTCACCATACGTGCATGCTACGGGAATCACAAACCTCAACACAAGTATTTATACTAATCCACAACTACCCACTAACATGACCCTAATATCACCATCTTTATATCGCAAAACTATTGCAAGGAATCAAACATATCATATTCAGTGATCTACAAGTTTTATGTAGGATTTTATGACTAACCATGTGAATGACCAGTTCCTGTCCTCTCTCTAAATAGATATAAGTGAAGCAAGAGAGTTTAATTCTTTCTACAAAAGATATGCCCATGCTCTAACAAGTATAATTGAAGCAAAAGAGCATTCTACAAATGGTGGTTGTCTAAGTGAAGAGAAACAGGCAATCCAAACTTCAAATGATATAAGTGAAGCACATGAAGCATTCTATAAAGCCATACTCAAAAGATATAAGTGAAGTGCAATGAACATTCTATAAATAAACCAAGGACTATCTCATACCAGCATGATGCAAAAAAGAAACATGAAAACTAAAGCAAAGACGCTCCAAGATTGCACATATCGCATGAACGAAACGAATTCGAAAATATACCGATACTTGTTGAAGAAAGAGGGGATGCCTCCCCAACATCCCCAAGCTTAGACGCTTGAGTCTCCTTGGATATTTACTTGGGGTGCCTCGGGCATCCCCAATCTTGAGCTCTTGCCTCTCTTCCTTCTTCTCACATCAAGACCTTCTCGATCATCGAATACCTCATCCACACAAAACTTCAACAGAAAACTCGGTAAGATCCGTTAGTATAAGAAAGCAAATCACCACTATAAGTACTGTTTCAAACCAATTCATATTTTGTTTTTGCATTGTGTCTACTGTAGTATAACTTTTTCATGGCTTAATCCACTGATATAAATTGATAGTTTCATCAAAACAACCAAACTATGCAGCAAAAACAGAATCTGTCTAAAACAGAACAGTCTGTAGAAATCTGAACATTCACCATACTTGTGATACTTGAAAAATTCTGCCAAAATTAGAAAAAATAAAAATTTTGTACATAAAGACAGTGCAAAAAGAATCAAAACCATTTGACGTTCCAGTAAAATATTAAAATTCATGCACTACAGCCAAAGTTTCTGTCCTGCACCGCACAAACCAACAAGCATCGTAAAGATCCTAAAGGCAAACCTTGGCACATTATTTTTATAATACAATGGAATTTTACAAGGGGATAATTATTTTTGTTAAAAAAATTCTGTAATCAAGATTCACAAAGTTGCCGTGAGCATGAACAAAGTTCAAGGAGCTCTCCCACTTCAACAGTGCTTGTCTTTCTCACTTTCACTTTCCTTTTTGAAAAGTTTTGGGTTCCCCTCTTTATTTTTGTTGTTTTTAAACTATATGAAAGCACTCAACATAAATAAATGACTCTCTAAAACTTCCGGGTTGTCTCCCTGGCAGCGCTTTCTTTAAAGCCATGAAGCTAGGCATATAGTGTTCAAGTAGTGAATCCACCCGGATCCCAAGGTATATCAAAGCCAATTTTAATTAACAATGATTTTTAATTTAGTAGTGAGCACAAAGCAACATATATCAAGAAATTACGAAGTCTAACTCTCTTCCTATGCATCAGCATGTCATAAAAGAACAATTCATGCACACCTAGTAAAGGCCAATGCATAGTATAAACAGTTTCTTGCAATTTTATCATGTTGGAAACATAGAGAGGTGGAGATATAGTTCCTCTCTCATAATAATTGCAAGTAGGAGAAGCAAGCACATGCATATTATATTTATCGAAAGCATCATGTGCAACGGTAAAAGGCAACCCATCAATATAATCCTTAATAACTGCAAACTTCTCCGATGTAGTATAATCGGGAGAATTCAAAAAGATAATAGGACTATCATGCGTGGGTGCAATAGCAACAATTTCATGTTTAACATAAGGAACTATAGCAAGTTCATCTCCATAAGCATAATTCATATTGGCATCTTGGCCATAAGCATAGCAAGCATCATCAAAAAGGGATATTTCAAAAGAATCATAGGGATCATAACAGTCATCATAGCAATCATCCTTCGGTAAGCACGAAGGGGAATTAAACAATGTATGAGTTGAAGAGTTACTCTCATTAGAAGGTGGGCACGGGTGTTCAATCCGCTCTTCCTCCTTTTGTTCTTCACTCACCTCCTCATCTTTTTCATCCAATGAGCTCACAGTGTCATCAACTTCTTCTTCCATAGATTCTTGCAAAATATTAGTCTCTTCTTGGACAGCGGAGACTTTCTTAATAAGTGCATTAATTTCATAATTGTATTCATAATTCTCATAGCAATATTTGAGGATAGCTAAATTTTCAGATCTATAACAAGCATCATCAATATCACCAAACTCTTTAAACATAGATTCAATTTCATAAGCACCCATAAAAGCAACAAATTCTTCTATTTGTTCCACATCATAGTAATCATATATACCTCTAGCATAAGAAGCCAAGGTTTCATTATCATTAAATTTGCATGAAAAGGGGAGGTGTGGAGAATTCATCCTAGAGCAACAAGTATAATCATATTCCGAGCATGGTTGTCTAGCATACCACTTCAATATATAAATTTGATCCCATAATAGTTTCCCTTTTTGTGTCAAGCGGTAATCCCTAAAGTATTCACGTTGATCCAACGTTACTCCCATTACATAATTGAATGGGGTTTTCTCAGGATTATTAAAGTAGTACATAATATCTTTCACATAACCAGCATCGAGGGTTTTAGGAGGTTCCCCATCTCCATGGGTAGCAAGTACACCTAAATTTTTTTGGTATTTCGTGTTCCATATCCATAACTAAAGATAAAGAACAACTAAGAACAGCAAATAAAAATTACTTAGTGATAAAGCAAACAAGCACACACGAGAATATTCACCCCACGCTATTGCTCCCCGGCAACGGCGCCAGAAAAAGGTCTTGATAACCCACAAGTATAGGGGATCACAACAGTTTTCGATAAGTAAGAGTGTCGGACCCAACGAGGAGCTAAAGGTAGAACAAATATTCCCTCAAGTTCTATCGACCACCGATACAACTCTACGCACGCTTGACGTTCGCTTTACCTAGAACAAGTATGAAACTAGAAGTACTTTGTAGGTGTTGTTGGATAGGTTTGCAAGATAATAAAGAGTACGTAAATAAAAAGTAGGGGCTGTTTAGATAAGGAAACAATAAAGTAAATATAGCGAGTGTGGAAAAGTGGTGGTAGGATTTGCAAAATTGCCCCTAAGCAATTGACTACTTTACTAGACCGATAGCAAGTATTGTGTGGGAGAGGCCACTGCTAGCATGTCATCCCTTACTTGGAATTCTATGCACTTATGATTGGAACTATTAGCAAGCATCCGCAACTACTAATGTTCATTAAGGTAAAACCCAACCATAGCATTAAGATATATTGGTCCCCCTTCAATCCCGTATGCATCAATTTCTATGCTAGGTTGAAGCTTCTGTCACTCTTGCCCTCCAATACATAGTCCTATCAACATAGAACTAACCCTATGGTGTGATCCACGTGCGCGCTCATATGATGGGCACCAAAGGACAGCAACATAACCACAAGCAAATTAAATCAATCATAGCAATTCATCAACCACCGATAGGACAAAGAAAATCTACTCGGACATCATAGGATGGCAACACATCATTGGATAATAATATGAAGCATAAAGCACCAAGTTCAAGTAGAGGGTACAGCGGGTTGCGGGAGAGTGGACCGCTGAAGGTAGAGGGGGGAAGGTGATGGAGATGTTGGTGAAGATGGCGGAGGTGTTGGTGAAGATCGCGGTGATGATGATGATGGCCACGGCGGCGTTCCGGCGCCACCGGAGGAGAGGGGGAGAGGGGCCCCCTTCTTCCTCTTCTTCCCTGACCTCCTCCCTAGATGGGAGAAGGGTTTCCCCTTTGGTCCTTGGCCTCCATGGCATGGGAGGGGCGAGAGCCCCTCCGAGATTGGATCTATCTCTCTGTTTCTCTCTGGTTCTGCGTTCTGTTCTGGCTTTGTTTCACCATTTCCTATATATATGGAGATCCGTAACTCCGATTGGCCTGAAACCTTCACCGTGATTTTTTCCCGAATATTAGCTTTCTTGCGGCAAAAGAAGAGCGTCAACCACCTTACGGTGGGCTCACGAGGGTAGGGGGCGCACCCTAGGGGGGCGCCCCCTGCCTCGTGACCACCTCGGGCACTAGTTCGCATTGATTTTCCTTCCGAATTTTCCATATTTTCCAAAAATAAGCTCCATCCGTTTTTATCCCGTTTGGACTCCGTTTGATATGGATATTCTGCGAAACCAAAAACATGCAACAGACAGGAACTGACACTGGGCATTGGATCAATATGTTAGTCCCAAAAATAATATAAAAGGTTGCCAAAAAGTATATAAAAGTTGAATAATATTGGCATGGAACAATAAAAAATTATAGATACGACGGAGACGTATCAACATTCCACCACCTATACTTGAAAATTTTATTCACGAGCATGAGGACGAGCAGGACCCATATACTCAGTGGCGCCTGGCAACTTATTCTGATGGATCACCTCTTCTTGTCTGTATACGGGGCACTGCTGATGTTACTAAGGAAGCAGGTGTTGTCTCATATGGTCGCACTCTCGGACCTATTCCAACATCCGTTGCAGGGTATTCGGGATCGATACTAGTGTACTAGCGCCAACACCTTCTCCCTAGTTCAGTATCGAAAGTCTTGGAGGAAACTCGCTCTTCCTTGGACAAAACTATCCAATGATGGTGGAAGGCGATCCAGCTATTCTTGACACAATGTTACTACCATTTATGAGAAGCAACTGTATCTATACCTCGAACATTACTATGCTTCCGTATTGTCCCAATATGGGTCCTGACATAGGCCGCTTCAGCCTCGATGATCAGTCCTGCGTTGGTCTCGAGATTAACAGTAGCTGGCCCTTCCCAGAGATTCACTTCTGGTTCAAAGAAAGCTTTTCCAAGGTCGACGAGTGGTTAAGCTGAAGTTCATTTCATCACTTTGTTATTTGTTGTGTGAGAAAAACTTTACTAGAATGTTTTGTTGGAAATGATCTATAATCCAACGTGTATCCTCGTTGTCGGTGTGGGTTGATGACTTGTTGTATGTAATCAACGGTACATTTTCATATGCGTCCATGAACTCACGCCTGTTAGTGGTGTCCATGTGAACAGTGCTAGTGATTTTAGTTGCACAAATTAGATAGTGCTAGTGATTTGTAGCTGCATATTTTGACAAATCGCAGTGTTACAAGGTCGACAAATGCAATGTTACTAGATAAACAAATGTCAATCTTTCCCGTTTGAGAAATGGCAGCATACCCAAAATGATAGATATGCAAATCTTACCCCAATTGTTTGTACGTGGTTGCACACGGGTCATGCAAAACAACTGTTTGCATTGAAGGGATGCAGAAATCCAGCTCGGCACATTTCCCTTGGCTACTGGGGGAAGCTGTCGGTTTGCATATGGGTGTTCTAACTAAAACGTTTGCGATGAGTGTTTCATATTTAAAAATCATTGACATTTTTTTCAAAATAAAATCGTTTGATAAGGCTGTACATTAAGAGAGAAAAACGCAAGTTCGTTCAAACCATATCTTTCATTCAGTCACACTGCGAATTTATATTCATATGATCGAGAATTCGAGATACAGTATTAAACCCCAAAAAAACTATTTACGGTGGCGACGGAGGTGGTGTGCCGCGCTGTTGTTGTCGTTGTCGTCGCTCGGGACGCCGTTGTTGAAGTCTTCAAGGCAGCACAAAATGTTCTTCACTTGTAAATCAAACATCATGTCATCGCGCGATCGATAGGTGGGGCGCGGGAGGACGACAACTGGCACCACTGAGAGGTAGCGGTCGACGGCAGCGTCCCATGCCGCTGAGGGGGGGGCGCACGGGCACGAGCATGGGCATGGTGGGTGCAGCCAAACGCACGGGGACCGGCGCCGCGGTGGGTGGAGGGGCGCGCACTGGCGCGCGGGTGCAGCCAAATGCACGGGGGCCGGTGCCACGGTGGGTAGAGGGGCACGCACGGGCATGGGCACGGGCGCTGGCGCTGGCATGTACACGAGTTCGCACGGGTATGCTGAGACCTCGCTGACGCCCGCGGCTTCCAGCTCTGTGATAATGCTGGGTGACCAGCCCGTCAATGCTACGGGTATGGTCGCTAGCGCGGGCACGGGGATGGGAGCTGGGACGGGAGCGGCCGCAGCAACCGCCATGGCCAGCTCATTCTGGGCCATGTCCATGAGGCCCCATTCCTCCTTATTTTCTATCTCCTCCGGCTTGGAGTCGACTTCACCAAACTTGAAGGCTAGTGGCAGATGATCATTCTGCACCATGGCGGTGGAGGTTTGCGGGGGGGAGGGGAATGGGAGGCGAACAGTAAATCCGTCCATATTACATAGTGGCTCGGGCGCCATCAATGGAGAGGAAGGCGGGCGGCCATGGAAGTCAAAGGGCTCGCTTCCCAGTGAGCCTGCACAGCGTACAGCTTGCACGCTTCCCAGTGAGCTTGCGCATTGGAGGACAGCTTGCACGCCTCTTAGTCATCCTGCGCACCGAACTGCGCTCGCACGCCCCCCGTTCAGTCAAGGTCAAGCAGCTATCCCCACGGCCCCTCCTATAGCCATTAAAACCAAGACACGTGGTGTCACGTGAATGGTTAACAGAACACACACGGTTTGAATTATACAAACGTTTGAGATATTAAAGTGGCAGCTATTTTTCCAAAATACCTTTGTTGGTTGTCATTATTCGAGTGCACCTTCTCTCAAAATGGACACGAAAAATACCACATCATGTCGGGGGCCATTCCATGATAGCATGCCAAGTTTCATGAATTTCACACGAGTTTTGGATTTACTAGAATTTAAAAACCAGGCATCTCAATGTTTTGTCAGCAATCAACGGTGCGCTCGTGTTTGAAATTCATTCCCATTTCTTGCATGGGACCTAAGCATGCACCCAACAACACAGATTTGATTTTTCAACCACTTTATATGCACTGGAGCATGTGCATGTAGTTCAAATTTGAAGTATGCACATAAATGCATTGAAAACTTTGTTAATGCATAAAAATGTCCAAAAGAACCCCAAAAAATCACAAAATTTGACACAACACTCCTGTTGTTCTATGTTGACACGAGAAAAAATTTGGAAGCAATAAGAGGCAATGGATATCGTTCGCTACCAAAACCATGATGCTTGTTGTGAGAAGCTCTGGTTTGTGAGAAGCATATACCCAAACCTACCCCAAACGGGACAAAATTTTTACCACTTCATGTTGATGTCGCTCCATGAAAGCATGCCAAGTTTCATGAATTTCAGACGAGTTTTGGATTTACTAGAATTTAAAAACAAAGCATGTCAATGTTTTGCCGGCAATCAACGGTGCCCTGGTGTTTGAAATTCATTCCTATTTCTTGCATGGGACCTAAGCATGCACCCAAGGACACAGATTTGATTTTTCAACCAATTTATATGCACTGGAGCATGTGCATGTAGTTCAAATTTGAATTATGCACATAAATGCATTGAAAACTCAGTTAATGCATAAAAATGTCCAAACGAACCCCGAAAAATCCCAAAAAATGACACAACACTCCTGTTATTCTATGTTGACACGAGAAATTTTTTGAAATCAATAAGAGGAAACGGATATCGTTTCGTCCCCAAAGGTGGGACGTTCCCTACCGAAACCATCATGCTTGTTGTGAGAAGCTCTGGTTTGTGAGAAGCATATACCCAAACCTGCCCCAAATGGGACAATTTTTTTAACACGGCATGTTGATGCCGCTCCATGATAGCATGCCAAGTTTCATGAATTTTAGACGAGTTTTGTATTTACTAGAATTTAAAAACGAGGCATGTCAATGTTTTGCAGGCAATCAACAGTGCCCTGGTGTTTGAAGTTCATTCCCATTTCTTGCATGGGACCTAAGCATGCACCCAAGGACACAGATTTGATTTTTCAACCAATTTATATGCACTCGAGCATGTGCATGTAGTTCAAATTTGAATTATGCACATAAATGCATTGAAAACTCAGTTAATGCATAAAAATGTCCAAACAAGCCCCGAAAATCCCCAAAATTGACACAACACTCCTGTTGTTCTATGTTGACACAAGAAAATTTTTGAAAGCAATAAGAGGCAACGGATATCGTCCCGTCACCAAAGGTTGTACGTTCCCTATCGAAACCATCATGCTTGTTGTGAGAAGCTCTGGTTTGTGAGAAGCTTATACCCGAACCTACCCCAAATGGGACAAAATTTTCACCACGGCATGTTCATGCTGCTCCATGATAGCATGCCAAGTTTCATGAATTTCAGACGAGTTTTGGATTTACTAGAATTAAAAACCATGCATCTCAACATTTTGCCGGCAATCGACAATGCCATGGTGTTTGAATTTCCTTCCCATCTCTTGCATGGGACCTACAAAATCACCCAAGGACACACATGTGATTTTTCAACCAACTTTGGTGCATTGGTGCATGTGCTTGTAGTTCAAATTTGAATTACGCACATAAAATGCCTAGAAAACCCAGTTAATGCATAAAAATGTCCAAGCGAACCCCAAAAATTCCCAAAAATTGACACAACACTCCTGTTGTTCTATGTTGACACAAGAAAATTTTTGAAAGCAATAAGATGCAATGGATATCATTTCATCTCCAAAGGTGGGACGTTCCCTACCGAAACCATCATGCTTGTTTTGAGAAGCATATACCCGAACCTACCCCAAATGGGACAAATTTTTTAACACGGCATGTTGATGCCGCTCCATGATACCATGCCAAGTTTCATGAATCTCAAACGAGTTTTGGATTTACTAGAATTTAAAAATTAGGAATCTCAATGTTTTGCCGGCAATCAACAGTGCCCTGGTGTTTGAATTTCATACACATCTCTTGCATGGGACCTACTGTCGGTGTCAAAACTGGCGGATCTCGGGTAGGGGGTCCCGAACTGGGCGTCTAAGGCGGATTGTAACAGGAGGCAGGGGACACGATGTTTACCCAGGTTCGGGCCCTCTCGATGGAGGTAATATGCTACGTCCTGCTTGATTGATCTTGATGATATGAGTATTACAAGAGTTGATCTACCACGAGATCGTAGAGACTAAACCCTAGAAGCTAGCCTATGGTATGATTGTATGTTGTCCTACGGACTAAACCCTCCGGTTTATATAGACACCGGAGGGGGCTAGGGTTACACAAAGTCGGTTACGAGGGAGGAGATCTACATATCCGTATTGCCAAGCTTACCTTCCACGCCAAGGAGAGTCCCATACGAACACGGGACGAACTCTTCAATCTTGTATCTTCATAGTCCAATAGTCTGGCCAAAGGATATAGTCCAACTATCCGGAGACCCCCTAATCCAGGACTCCCTCAGTAGCCCCCGAACCAGGCTTCAATGACGATGAGTCCGGCACGCAGATTGTCTTTGGCATTGCAAGGCAGATTCTTCTCCAAATTCTGAATATCTGTTGAGTAGTGTCCGGCTCCCCACTAATGTTGCACTTCTTGGCTTCCGCGCCCAATAAAGGTTATCTTCCACGTGTCGAGCGAATGCGAGGAGCCAGGGCATTTTTACATTTGCCACCCTAGCCATGTAAGTAAACTGTCTATTAAAGAGACGGGGATTCTTAGATCCAGACCACACCATCCTCCCACGGCAAGTATCCATTGCAGCGCGCTCGGAAAAATCCATTCCAACATGGCCGGCCATCGCAGCTCCTCCTCCTGCTCTCGTAGCCCTAAGCCCGGTGATTGTGAGAAGTGTTCCGTCCCGCACAGCCAATTAGTAGAGCTACAGACCCAGGGATTTCTCCCTCCAGCATATATGGTCCCCGTTCGAGCCGGGCTCGCCACCTATAATGCGGGGAGCAAGCGGAGAGCTTCCCCAATCCCTCCGAGGGGGAGCGGGTATGCCTTGTCCCTTATTTACTAAGGGGACTTGGATTTCCAATCCATCCGTTCCTCCGCGGGCTCTTGGAGTTTTATGGCCTCTAGTTGCATAATTTCACCCCGCTTCCATATTACACATCGCTGGTTATGTTGCCCTTTGTGAGCTGTTTCTGGGCTGCGAAGCTCATTTCGAGCTATGGAAGAGGCTATTATGCCTTGTGCCCCGTACACAGGAGGGGTCGATATATCAAGTGGGCGGAGCCGAAATATGGCGCATCGCCGGGACCGGATACCTGTCCGGTACCCCGAAGAAGACATCTGAAGACTGGCCTTCGGAGTGGTTTTACATGGAGGACGTCCCCCTTCCAGATCCTATTCGGATGGGTCTTCCCGAGTTCGGCAATGCCCCTTTGAAGAAACGCCGAAGCTGGCGCCCACGGAGCCCTCAGGAGGAAGATAATAGAGAAGTCCTTTACCTGATGGACCGGATAAAAGTGCTGGCTCAATCAGGACTGACAATAATCGAGGTTATGTCAATATGTATAATGCGGGGGGTGCAGCCATGTCAATATCGAGGGCACCCTATGTGGCATTTTAACGGGGAAGATGATGCCACCCGCTGCGGGCGGAAGGGACCGGACTCAGCTGCTGCTCTAGCAAAAATTCTGTCTGCTTTGTTCAAGGGAGAGGAAGAGGAGTTCATCCGTATTAAGCCACGGGATGGATTCTCCATGTACAACCCTCCAAGCTGGGTGAGCTGTCACTTTTTACTCCCGACCTTCCCGCATTCTTCGTCATAAATACTCACCTTGCTGTTTCATGACAGGAACTGCGAAAAGCTGTAAGTGAGGTTAATAGTCCACCTCCACAACCGGAGGACCCTGACCGGGCCCTCGATCCCGGACTCGAAGAGGATCCGGACATATTTGTGGAGCTGATCGACAGGACATTCTATCAATTGAGTTGCGATGATGTCATGGTGGCCATCATAGCCGACTATACTGGGCTGCTCCCTGCATCGCATGTAAGAAAAACCGAAGTCCCAACTTCCGAGAAGGATCCCCTTTTATGCACTTCACCCACCATACACATATGGTGTTTTACAGGGAAGGCCCTCGGGACGCCATGCCGAACCTGCAGTGACTCGCCAACAAGGGACACCGAAGCCGGGTAGGCCAAAAAGGAAGGCGGTCAGGACTGAGACGCCGGCGCAGAGGTATGATACAGAACCTTGCTCCGTGGTTGTCGTCTCTCTTAAAATATAATGACGTCCATGTTTCCTAGTAGGAAAAACACTCGCTAGACTATATCCGGAGAGGTTGCCGATCACGTCTCCACCAGTCAGGCTCCAGGGCTGGACATAGAGGCGGAAGCTAACACGGGGCGAACGCCGGATGCTCCTCCTACAGAGGATGCGGACAGACTATCCGCTACAAATTCTGAAGTGGAGAACGCCATGAATCACATGCGTCGTCGGGCCGTACTCCATGACGCTTGTTTCTCCCAAGAGGCGTTCGATGCCTTCAACTCAGGAGACGCGTACATCCGTGCTGCTCAAAACGGTCCTGCCAGAGCCACGGACCAATATGTAAAGGATATACGGGTAAGAAAATCTGATGATTTATATATATCAGTAGCCCTTGAGACTTGAAACAGTTGACACAACTGATTTAAGGATCATTATTTGTGCAGGTTCTTATAGAGAAGAATACCCAATTGTCTCAAGAGCTGGAAGAGTGCAAAGCCCAGCTACGGACCGCGGTTGCCGCATTGAAGGAGTCCGAGAGGGCCCCCTCAGGTAACACTTGTTTCCATTACAAAGAATGACAGGTACCAGATAGTATGCAACATGTATGCAAATCTAACAATAGATGTTGCAGATGACTCCGGAGTGAATCCGGAGGCCGTGTCGGAGAATGCGCAACGTGCTAATCGACAGCTAAATGCTGGCGAGTGCGTTCTTACACGGGTCAGGCAGGATAAAAATAATCTCCAAGACGCCAATATCCGGCTAGGCGTGGAACTGAAAGATGTTCGAGCCCAGCTTGCGGACTCCTTGAAGGAGAATAAGCAGCTTCGACGCGGCATTTTTAGTAAGTGCTTGAACGAACTTTCGAAAGAGTTCGGCGAAGAAGCCGGCTAACCGAGTTATGTCTGCAGGTATGCTAACGGATCATCCCGCGGAAAAGATGCCCGGGTCTGCTGGTGATCTTCTACCAGAGCTCTCACAACTGCACGAACAAGTTCGGCAGGTGATGCAGGGTGTTGCCCAAGCCTTGTGGCCATCCGCCTCCCCGCCAGGAGGCATGGGGGAGCTTATAGAGAAGCTCAAGGGAGCACGGGGGCGCTTCCAATTATGGAAGATATCAGCCTGCCGACAAGATGCAAGGGAAGCCTGGGCCATGGTGAAGACGCGATATACCAAAGCTGATCCAAACCACATGGCCGAGGTCGGACCTATGGGGCCCGATGGGAAAGAGATCCCCGTCAGTTTGGTGTATGACCAATTAGAATTAGCCACAAAGTATTCCCAACAGGATTGTAGGCTAGACAGCCTGTTGGATGGTATAGAAGAAGAATTTAGTTAGTCTTAGTGACTGTGTACTTTAAGTGACATATATAATGTCCCTAGCCGGATTGGAAATCATTTGTCATGGCGAACCTTTTCGCTTCGACCTCTGGACCTGATAGTTCGAAGTGTATCTAAATACCCGCTCGGTTATGTAAAAACTGGGGTATGCGTGGAAACCAGGCGTAGGTTTCATAAGTGCTCTAACATACAAGTAGCCAACTAGCTATGTTATATTACATGGATAGTAAGAAACATCTTCCAGGGAGAATAGTTCCGTTAAGAGTTCCTTTCCCTGAGTACGCATGCCCTAATGTACATGTCCAAACTGCGAAAAGAGACGCGGGTTATAAACATCTGGGGGCATGTATCAAAATAAATAAAAGTCATCTTTTGTTCACCGACCGAATATTCCCTTAAGAATGCTAGCTTTCGGCTTCACCCTGTCTGAGGTACACATCCGGCTGACCCGGCAGTAACAATCGCAGAGGTGCTCCCCTTATGCCCTAGCCGAATTAACGAGAACGTAGGGCATAAATACAAGAGCCAGGCAACCCAACTTGGCCAAAACTTAAGTCATATTGATGCATATAATGGCAAAAAAAAGGTCCATGTGGAAGAATAACACATGTGTGGGGCCTAAAGCCCAAAAAATAGTTATGTTAAGCTTCTGTATAAGAAGCCCCCAGGTATAATGAGCGCGATTAGCGCGTCAAGATTGTGTAGTCAAGACACAAGTTAGCCTTTTAAGGCCTTGAGGAGAAGAAAAAAGAAGAGAGAAAGAGAAAAAGGATAGATAACGGGTATGCAAAAAATTGACGGGAGTAAGGAGATGAACATAGAGTCCGGCACTAGGCGTAGAATCTTCGGAGTCTGGCTGCGTTCCATGGGTTTGGCTCGAGTCGATTTTCCGATGCATCCTGCAGACGGTACGCTCCATCGGTCAAAGCCTGGTCGATAATGAAGGGACCTTCCCATTTTGGCTTGAGTTTGTTCTTTTTCTTCTTCGGCAGGCGTAGAACTAGTTCGCCAACATTATAGGTTTTGGCCCATACTTCTCTGCTTTGATACTTTCGAGCCTGTTGCTGATAGAATGCGGAACGGGCTTTTGCCATGTCGCGCTCCTCCTCCAGGGCGTCCAAATTGTCCTGCCGATCGAGCTCGGCCTCTTTTCTTCGTACATGCGCACTCGAGGTGAGTCATGGATCATGTCGCAAGGCAGAAACGCCTCTGCGCCGTACACCATAAAAACAGTGTGTATCCGGTAGTGCGATTCGGCATGGTCCGCAGCCCCCATAGTACGGAGTCGAGCTCCTCTACCCAGTGCGTGTTTGATTCCTTTAAGGACCGCACTAATTTGGGTTTGATGCCGCTCATGATAAGACCATTTGCTCGCTCGACTTGACCATTAGTTTGCGGGTGATAGACAGAAGCATAATCGAGCTTGATGCCCATGTTGCCGCACCAAAGTTTTACTTCGTCGGCTGTAAAGTTCGTGCCGTTGTCAGTGATGAAGCTATGGGGGATGCCATAACGGTGTACAACCCTAGATATGAAGTCTATCACTGGTCCGGGTTCAGCCGTTTTAACAGGTTTGGCTTCTATCCATTTGGTGAATTTATCCACCATGACCAGTAAGTATTTTTTTCTTATGGGTTCCCCCTTTGAGGGGTCCGACCATATCAAGCCCACAGACCGCAAAGGGCCAAATAATGGGGATTGTTTGGAGAGCGGTAGGCGGCATATGGCTTTGGTTTGCAAATAGCTAGCAACCGACGCAACGTTGGACCAGATCCTGTGCATCTGCTCGGGTCGTCGGCCAATAGAAACCTATACGGAAGGCCTTGCTTACAAGGGCCCGGGCTGCGGCGTGGTGGCCGCCGAGTCAAGCATGGATTTCTGCCAAAAGCTTCCGCCCTTCCTCTTCGGAGATGCACCTTTGAAGGACTCCGATAGTGCTTTTCTTATAAAGCTCTCCCTCATGGACCTTGTAGGCTTTAGATCGCCGCACTATGCAGCGTGCCTCATTTTGGTCCTCGGGTAGTTCCTGCCGGGTTAGGTAGTCTAGGAATGGTTCTGTCCATGGGGCGATGACGGCCATTATCACGTGGGCTGAAGGTGTTATTTCGATGGCAGAGCCTCTGGTTGTGTCAGAATGTTCGGTATCTGGTGTTGTGGCCGGGTCTGGACTATTGTTACCGGTGTCCCCTTCCCATACCACGGATGGCTTAAACAGCCTTTCCAAGAAGATGTTAGGTGGGATAGGATTGCGCTTAGCGCTGATACGGGCGAGGATATCCGCCGCCTGATTGTTTTCCCGAGCCACATGGTGGAATTCAAGCCCCTCGAACCGAGCTGACATTTTCAGGACGGCGTTACGATATGCTGCCATTTTCGGATCCTTGGCATCGAAGTATCCATTTATTTGGGATATTGCGAGGTTCGAGTCCCCACGCACCTCCAGGTGTTGAATGCCCATGGAAACTGCCATCCGGAGACCATGTAATAGGGCCTCATATTCGGCTGCGTTGTTGGAATCTGTGTATAGTATTTGGAGTACGTATTGGACTGTATCTCCGGTGGGGGACGTCAGGACGACGCCAGCCCCCAGACCAGCCAGCATTTAAGAGCCGTCAAAGTGCATGATCCAATTGGAGTACGAGCCATATTCTTTAGGGAGTTCGGCTTCTGTCCACTCGGCGATGAAATCGGCCAGTACTTGCGACTTGATGGCTTGCCGTGGTCTATATGTTATGTTGAACGGGAGGAGCTCGATAGCCCATTTGGCAATCCGGCCCGTGGCATCACGGTTGTTTATTATGTCGTTGAGTGGTACTTCTGAGGCCACCGTAATTGAACACTCTTGAAAGTAGTGTCGTAGTTTTCGGGATACCATGAATACCGTGTATGCTATCTTTTGATAATGTGGGTACCGTGATTTGCATGGAGTGAGGACAATGGATACATAATATACCGGCTTTTGAAGTGGGAATTTATGTATGTCCGTCTCTCGTTCGACGACGAGCACTACGCCTGCCACTTGGTGAGTTGCCGATATATATAACAACATTGGTTCGCCAACATTTGGCGTGGCCAAGATTGGGTTGGTGGCCAGGATGGCTTTTATTTCTTCCAATCCGGCCGTGGCTGCGCCCGTCCACTCGAAGTGTTCGGTGCGCCGAAGAAGGCGATAGAGGGGGAGTGCCTTTTCTCCTAATCGGGAGATAAAGCGGCTTAAGGCCACCACACATCCAGTTAACTTCTGGATTTGCTTGAGGTCAGTTGGGATAGCCAACTGCGACAGAGCTCGGATTTTAGCCGGATTTGCTTCAATTCCTCTACTGGAGATGATGAAGCCCAGGAGCTTTCCGGTGGGTACGTCGAAAATGCATTTTTCTAGATTGAGCTTAATGTCGTATGTTCGGAGATTGTCGAATGTGAGCCTGAAGTCGTCTATTGAGGAGTCGACGTGTCTGGTTTTAACGACCACATCGTCTATGTATGCCTCCACTGTTTTGCCGATCTGCTTTTCTAAACATGTCTGAATCATGCGTTGATACGTTGCGCCAACGTTTTTGAGCCCGAAGGGCATTGTGTTAAAACAGAAGGGGTCGTACAAAGTGATAAATTCCGTTGCGGCTTGATCGGACTCCGCCATCTTGATTTGGTGGTAACCGGAGTATGCGTCGAGGAAGCACAATGAGTCGTGTCCTGCGGTGGCGTCGATAATTTGATCGATGCGAGGGAGGGGGAAGGGATCCTTTGGGCAGGCCTTATTAAGGTCCTTGAAGTCAACGCATAGGCGCCAGGATTTGTCCTTCTTTGGTACCATTACCAGGTTTGCTAGCCAGTCCGGATGTTTTATTTCTCTAATGAATCTGGACTCCAATAACTTGGCTAGCTCCTCTCCCATGGCTTGTCGCTTAGGTTCGGAGAAACGCCGAAGAGTCTGCTTGACCGGCTTGAATCCCTTTAGAATGGTAAGGCTATGTTCGCTCAACCTGCATGGGATTCCTGGCATGTCTGAAGGATGCCATGCGAATATGTCCCAATTCTCACGCAGGAACTCCCGTAGTGCGGCGTCTACAGTGGGGTTTAACTGTGCCCCGATGGATGCTGTCTTTGTGGGGTCCGTTGGATGGACTTGGAATTTGACTATTTCATCCGCTGGTTTAAAAGAGGTGGACTTGGATCTTTTGTCGAGTATCACGTCGTCCCTGTACACCGTGGAGCGCAGCGCAGTTAATTCCTCCGCCGCAAGGGCTTCGGATAATGCCTCGAGGGCCAGTTCGGCTGTTTTGTTCTCGGCGCGGAGTGCTATGTCTGGATCACTAGCTACAGTGATGATTCCATTGGGCCCGGGCATTTTGAGCTTCATGTACCTGTAATGGGGTATGGCTTGGAAGATTGTGAATGACTCCCGCCCTAGAAGGGCGTGGTATCCGCTACTGAACGGGGCCACTTGGAATGTAATTTCTTCGGACCTGTAATTCTCCGGAGTGTCGAATACCACATCTAGTGTGATTTTCCTAGCGCAACGTGTCTCCCGACTGGGGATAATTCCTCGGAAGGTCGTGCTGCTTTGCTCAATACGGTTTCTGTCTATTTCCATTTTTTGAAGAGTCTCCTCATAAATGATGTTTAATCCGCTGCCGCCGTCCATGAGCACTTTAGTAAGCCGAAAGCCGTCCACAATTGGACTGATACCAAGGCGGCTGGTGCTCGGGTTGTTCGGAATTTAGGTTCGTCACTGGCATTGAAGGTGATAGCTGTGTCGCACCATGGATTTATTGCTGCCACGTGGCAAACTTCGGCAAGGCTGTGGAGTGCTGAAAGTGCAACTATCCCTAGGTGGTTTTGGTAATTCATAACAACATATAGCTCATTGAGCTAATGCTATTCCAAGGTGATTATTTTCAAGAAAGCTCAATGATTGGCATGGCATGGATGGTGAAAGTGGAACCCTCAAAATGCTAAGGACAAAGGATTGGCTCAAGCTCAAAAGCTCAAGACTCTTCATTTTATATTTTAGTGATCCAAGATCACATTGAGTCCATAGGAAAAGCCAATACTATCAAGGAGGGATGAGGTGTTGCTTAATGAGCATCTTGCTTCATGTGCTTAATGATATGCTCCAAAATCCTCAGCTACTTTCCCATATCCACAAATGACCTAAACCCTAAGCCAAACTCGGTCCTACCGATTCTTTCAATCCGGCGCCACCGAGTTTCACTTGTCATAAGCCACTGCCAAACCCTAGCAATTCGGTTCTACCGATAGGGATCTCGGTCTCACCGAGATGGGATTGCAAACTCTCTGTTTCCCTTTCGTTACTTTTCGGTCTCACCGAAAGAGCGGATCGGTCCCACCGAGATTGCAATGTAAACTCTCTGTTTCCTTTTTGTAACTTTTCGGTCTCACCGAAAGAGCAAATCGGTCCCATCGAGTTTGCCTGACCAACTCTCTGGTTAGCTTATTACCAAAATCGGTCTCACTGAGTTTGTGTAATCGGTCTCACCGAGATTACGTTATGCCCAAACCCGAACCATATCGGTTCCACCGAGTTGCATGTCGGTCCCACCGAAAATCACTAACGGTCACTAGGTTTACCTTTTCGGTCTGACCGAGTTTTTTGATTCGGTCCCACCGAGATTGGTAAATTGTGGGTAACGGTTGGATTTCATGTGGAGGCTATAAATACCCCTCCACCTCTTCTTCATTCGTGGAGAGAGCCATCAGAACACATCTACACTTCCAACTCATATGTTCTGAGAGAGAACCACCTACTCATGTGTTGAGGTCAAGATATTCCATTCCTACCATATGAATCTTGATCTCTAGCCTTCCCCAAGTTGCTTTCCACTCAAATCTTCTTTCCACCAGATCCAAATCGTATGAGAGAGAGTTGAGTGTTGGGGAGACTATCATTTGAAGCACAAGAGCAAGGAGTTCATCATCAACACACCATTTGTTACTTCTTGGAGAGTGGTGTCTCCTAGATTGGCTAGGTGTCACTTGGGAGCCTCCGACAAGATTGTGGAGTTGAACCAAGGAGTTTGTAAGGGCAAGGAGATCGCCTACTTCGTGAAGATCTACTGCTAGTGAGGCAAGTCCTTCGTGGGCGATGTCCATGGTGGGATAGACAAGGTTGCTTCTTCGTGGACCCTTCATGGGTGGAGCCCTCCGTGGACTCGCACAACCATTACCCTTCGTGGGTTGAAGTCTCCATCAACGTGGATGTAGGATAGCACCACCTATCCGAACCACGGGAAAAACATCCGTGTCTCCAATTGCGTTTGAATTCTCCAAACCCTTCCCTTTACATTCTTGCAAGTTGCATGCTTTACTTTCCGCTGCCAATATACTCTTTGCATTCTTGCTTGAATTGTGTGATGATTGCTTGACTTGTCCTAAAATAGCTAAAATCTGCCAAGAACTAAAATTGGGAAAAGGTTAAGTTTTTATTTGGTCAAGTAGTCTAATCACCCCCCCCCCTCTAGACATACTTCCGATCCTACAAGTGCTCGCTTACGCCTATTATTTGAGGCGAAGGTCTCGAAGACTGTCAATACTGTATTGTTATCCACGAGATGGTGCTCTGCGGTGTTTTGAATGAGGAGATCCTCACCGCTCTTGGCCACCTGCCGGAGTACCAAACATGCTCTAAGGCTGTGTGTTGGTATGGTATCTGCTATACTATGAATTTTGCAGGGCCCGTTAAGCCATCCCTCCAATACGGTTCCACGCCTTGTAGTGGGCTTTTGCTTCTTTGTAATTGAGTCGGGCGACTTATGAGAGTGCACCCTTTTAGTGCAGACTGGGGGTTTTGTCAGAGCCGGATTATCCCAAAATTTTGTTTGGGTTTTCCAGGCGCTTTCCATCGCATAGTACTTCTGTACTATGGCCGCCAAGTCAATGAAGTGTGCTATGTCATGGAAACTTATGGCGTTGAGGATTCCCTTGTCCGTGCAATTTTTGCAAAAGAACAAAATTGCGTCTTCCTCGCGAGAGTCCTTGACCTTGTTCATTACAAGGAGGAATCTGGCCCAATAGTGATGTACTGTCTCTTGGGGCTCTTGCCTAATGTGGGAAAGATCGTTTATATCTGGGTGGGTGGTTGGATTTAAGTCCAGACCTTGACCCAATCTGAGACCCAGGGGCAGGGGAGTTTCCGATCTTGCAAGTTCGGGCTCTGGGATGTTGCCCCGCAGGTTCGGTATGCTGCCTGATTCTAGGTTCAGGGTTAGGGTGATGTCCTCCCGTGGACGGGTATCCGGCTCGGAGAGCTCGGGAATCCGGACATAGTTCGTCCTCAGGATAGAGGGAGAATCTCTGCATTGCTCCTCCACCACCGCTATCTGATGGGTGACCGGCGGAGAGTTAATCTCCCTTTGGTCGGGTTTAAGCCCAATCCGATCATAGTCCGTAGCGACTCCCAGAGCGGCGATGCGATCCAAGAGCTCGTTCTAAGAGGAGAGCTCCATGGGATCCATCTGCTCAGTGAATTTCGAGCCGATGTGGAGGCTATTTTCGATGACCCGAGAAGTCATCGTCGGCGCAGCGGCCAAGAGGGCACTCATGACGAAGCCGCCTAGTCGGAGAGTTTGGCCTACAGCCAGGGCTCCCCCAGAGGTGATGTTGTTCTTGACAACGAGACGAGCCATCCCTCCTTATGATGACGACATAGTGGAACTTTCAATGAAAGCACCAATGTCGGTGTCAAAACCGGCGGATCTCGGGTAGGGGGGCCCGAACTAGGCGTCTAAGGCGGATGGTAACAGGAGGCAGGGGACACGATGTTTACCCAGGTTCGGGCCCTCTCGATGGAGGTAATACCCTATGTCCTGCTTGATTGATCTTGATGATATTAGTATTACAAGAGTTGATCTACCACAAGATCGTAGAGGCTAAACCCTAGAAGCTAGCCTATGGTATGATTGTATGTTGTCCTACGGACTAAACCCTTTGGTTTATATAGACATCGGAGGGGAATAGGGTTACACAAAGTCGGTTATGAGGGAGGAGATCTACATATCCATATTGCCAAGCTTGCCTTCCACGCCAAGGAGAGTCCCATCCAGACACGGGACGAACTCTTCAATCTTGTATTTTCGTAGTCCAACAGTCCGGCCAAAGGATATAGTCCGGTTGTCCGGAGACCCCCTACTCCAGGACTCCCTCACCTAGAAATTCACCCAAGGACACACATGTGATTTTTCAACCAACCTTAGTGCATTGGAGCATGTGCTTGTAGTTCAAATTTGAATTATGCACATAAAATGCCTAGAAAACCCAGTTAATGTATAAAAAAGGACAAACGAACCCCAGAAAATTCCAAGATTGAACACAACACTCTTGTTGTTCTATGTTGACACTAGCAAATTTTTGAAAGCAATAAGAGGCAATGGATATCGTCCCGTCACCAAAGGTGGTACGGTCCCTAAAGAAACCATGATGCTTGTTGTGAGAAGCTCTGGTTTGTGAGAAGCTTATACCCGAACCTGCCCCAAATGGGACAAAATTTTCACCACGACATGTTCATTCCGCTCCATGATAGCATGCCAAGTTTCATGAATTTCAGACAAGTTTTAGATTTACTAGAATTTAAAAACCAGGCATCTCAACAATTTCCCGGCAATCAACAGTGCCATGGTGTTTGAATTTCATTCCCACCTCTTGCACAGGACATAGAAATTCACCCAAGGACACTCATTTGATTTTTCAACCAACTTTGGTGCATTGGAGCATGTGCTTGTAGTTCAAATTTGAATTATGCACATAAAATGCCTAGAAAACCCAGTTAATGTATAAAAAGGCCAAACGAACCTCGAAAAATTCCAAGATTGAACACAACACTCCTGTTGTTCTATGTTGACACTAGAAAATTTTTGAAAGCAATAAGAGGCAATAGATATCGTCCCGTCCCCAAAGGTGGTACGTTCCCCATCAAAACCATCATGCTTGTTGTGAGAAGCTCTGGTTTGTGAGAAGCTTATACCCAAACCTGCCCCAAATGGGACAAAATTTTCACCACGGCATGTTGATGCCGCTCCATGATAGCATGCCCAGTTTCATGAATTTCAGAAGCGTTTTGGATTTATTAGAATTTAAAAACCAGGTATCTCAACGTTTTGCCAGCAATCAACAGTGCCCTGGTGTTTGAAATTCACTCCCATCTCTTGCATGGGACCTAGAAATTCACCCAAGGACACACATGTGATTTTTCAACCAACTTTAGTGCATTGGAGCATGTGCTTGATGTATCGCGAGCTTTGCTATTATAGTTGGATCTTATGATGTTTCTCCCCCTCTACTCTCTTGTGATGAATTGAGTTTTCCCTTTGAAGTTATCTTATCAGATTGAGTCTTTAAGGATTTGAGAACACTTGATGTATGTCTTGCATGTGCTTATCTGTGGTGACAATGGGATATCACGTGATCCACTTGATGTATGTTTTGGTGATCAACTTGTGAGTTCCGTGACCTCGTGAACTTATACATAGGGGTTGGCACATGTTTTCATCTTGACTCTCTGGTAGAAACTTTGGGGAACTCTTTGAAGTTCTTTGTGTTGGTTGAATAGATGGATCTGAGATTGTGTGATGCATATCGTATAATCATACCCATGGATACTTGAGGTGACAGTGGAGTATCTAGGTGACATTAGGGTTTTGGTTGATTTGTGTCTTGGTGTTATTCTAGTACTATGAACTCTTGAATAGATCGATCAGAAAGGATAACTTTGAGGTGGTTTCGTACCCTACCTCTTTGTTTGTTCTCCGCTATTAGTGACTTTGGAGTGACTCTTTGTTGCATGTTGAGGGATAGTTATATGATACAATTATGTTATTATTGTTGAGAGAACTTGCACTAGTGAAAGTATGAACCCTAGGCCTTGTTTCCTAGCATTGTAATACCGTTTACGCTCACTTTTACCACTTGCTACCTTGCTGTTTTTATATTTTCAGATTATAAAAACCTATATCTACCATCCATATTGCACTTGTATCACCATCTCTTCGCCGAAGTAGTGCACCTATGCAATTTACCATTGTATTGGGTGTGTTGGGGACACAAGAGACTCTTTATTATTTGGTTGCAGGGTTGCTTGAGAAAGACCATCTTCATCCTATGCCTCACACAGATTGATAAACCTTAGTTCATCCACTTGAGGGAAATTTGTTGCTGTCCTACAAACTTCTGCACTTGGAGGCCCAAGAACGTCTACAAGAAGAAGGTTGTGTAGTAGACATCAACTATCGCTCGCGCGGCAGAGATCAGACGAGGCCGTGTTGCGTATAGCAATGAGCAGTAGAACTGTCGGAGCGATACTACCGCGCGCCCTTGCGGTACTACTGCAAGGCAGGGTTCAACTGGGCTGGGAAGGCACGGACTAATAAAATTACATCTGTGGCTACTTCCGCCGAGTTCTGGTCTGTGCGAAAATACGGCATGGTAGTACCGCTCGTAGGCAGCGGTACTACCGCATAGGGCGCGAAAGTAAAAAATTACTTCCGCACCTAGTTCCGTGCGTGCGAGCATTCTGGGCTAGAGGCCACGGTACTACCGCGGGCGAGGAGCGGTACTACCGCTACCCTGGGCGGTACTATCATGGACCGCTGTGGTACTACTGCTCCCTTGAGCAGTACTATCGCACGCCATAGAAACTACAACACTTGGAGGCCTTCATCTTCCCATAGACAAGGGAAAACGACTGGTGCTCCAATGAAGCGAAGGAAAGGTGGTGCAAAGGAACAGATGTATACGTGTTTATTCCACCCCTAACCTTTCTGAAGCGGACCCCCTCTTAATAGTACGTCTTTCCTATGACTCAAATCCACCGAAAATAAACATAGAGAAATGTCGTCTTTGATAGGCTCCGAGGCACACCGAATCGTCTTGTGCCTAGACATGAGATATCTGAAATGCTCAATCCACACGATTAGTCTGCAAATGCATTGTCATCAATCAGCAAAACCACATAGGGAGAAATATGCCCTTATAATCTCCCCCTTTTTGGTGGATTGATGACAATACTGGATTTGCACATAAGGATATAAAATGAATATAAGAAAACCCAACATCTATAAAATATAGACAGGCCCCCTAGATGTGTGCACTCTATAGATATGCTTTGGACTGCATGGCACGCATACTAGGATCAACACTCCCCCTATATTTTATATACAAGGCAATCCTTGCAACAATATAAATGACACTAAGCATGGAAGCAAGGTAAAGTACACGAGCATGAAGTAAAGGGCACAAAATAACATAAGCTCGCAATCTACTAAACAAACTAGACAATAAGATAAGACAATAAGATAACCTTGAGGGCATATGTCTTACACCTTATGATAGTCTCCTGGTCTCACACGAACACAACCACAACCACAAATCAACAAGCCAAAGCAACGAAGGTTCAACGGAACAAAACAGAACAAAAGCAAAGCGACACAAGATTCGACATAAGACTCGCAAATCGTACACTCTCTCCCCCTTGGCATTGAGACACCAAAAAGGCAGACATGACACCTACGACACAGGTGGTGTTAGAACTCCAAGGCATCACCAGTCATGTTCCTCCTCCTCGGACTCCTCAGCAGCACGGGATGAAGAGCGAACTCCAGTATTCTCCTCAGACTCACTCCACCGGCAGTGCTGTCTGGTCCATTGTTCCTCATCTGTGATCCTCTCCTTAGAGCCATCTTGGACCTCAAGGCCAACCTGCCTCATAATAGCCTTGTCGCGATGACGAGCCATCTTGGCATTCACATGAGCCTGGTATTGTCCCTTGGCCTGCATGCAGAACAGAGCCTCATCTTGGCCTTGAGATTCTTAGACCAAGTTGGCTCAGTAGAGGGAGGAGTGTATCCCTCAGAACTGTCCTCAGCCTCCTCCTCCTCCAACTCATCCTCATCAACATCCATCCTAGCAGCCTCTGCCTCAGCCCAGTAGTGGTGTTAGCCCACTTGTTCTTCTGGCGCAACTTGATGGGCTCATGGCGAATCCAGTTGGGAGAAAGAAACTCTTCACCCGGAAAGAGCTTCTCCCAATTCTTCGAGATCAAGAGAAACATGTAAGGTCCATAGATGGGCACCTTATGATTGAACACAGCAAATTGCAGCTCACACCACATGATATGTGAGACATCAAGTGGTTGAGTCTACTGGAGACGCGCTTGCTCACAGATGAGCATCATATCCACAAGATAGGCATGCACCTTGTCCTTGTCGCCTATGCGAGGAAAAAGTGTGTTGTAGAAGATTCGGTGCATGATGTCAAGGAACGGATACAACACAAAAGTCTTCTTGTCATTGGCTAACTTCTCCTCAACAAGGTAGGGTAGAAGCTTGTTCGTGTTGGATGACTCGGGGTTGGCTTGTGGGCGGACACCAACGGGCACATTGAGCCCCTCATCACGAACGTGCAACATCTCCATGAATTCCTTCCACTCTGCACATCCTCTTCCCATTAGTCATCCACGTCATGGTCCGCTTCTCATCCGTGTGGAAGTTGATAGAAGCAAAGAACTGAGCCACAATCTCCGGGTCAAAGTCCATGTGGAACGTGAGTAACTCCTCAATGCCAAACTGCTCCACCAAATCCAGAGGTTCACCAAAGTATGCCCGGTCCTTCTTCATATGATTCATATCAATCCACTAAACAAGTACGTAGAGGTTTGCTTGGCCTTTATCACATCCAAGAAGATAAGATTCTTTTGCTTGATCCAAACCAAGTCATTTCCCTTTGAAATCTCCCTAGGGTTGACGTAGGGGTTGAGTTTCCTTCGAATCAGAAACTCTGCTTGAGGCATTTCATCCATGCCGACAGTTGGTGTGGCACCCCGGCTCAGAGCAACCGGATTACCATGCATTACCAGCCCAGAGACCATGTCTTCTGGCAACACACAACATCTTGGTACAAAAAACAACCACTTTATTGATGCTAGTGGATCAAATTTTATATTACAACAGGTAGCGAGACCAAGCGGCACACACGATGTGGCTGAACAATATGTATATTATTTAGTGAACATAAGGGCCTCGATCAAAACAACTACGCGGCAGCGGAACAACATCGTAGCAGAACTCCATAGCACAGGGACACCGATGTGGACACGATCTAGACTCGGGCAACGCTCCTTTCCAACAAGGCTTTCCTGAAATCTGGCATGACACACCAGGTCGGTACATTGAATGTACTTGCTCGGACAGCGCTCCTTTCCAACAAGGCTTTCCTGAAATCTGGCATGACACGTCAGGTTAGTACATTGAATGTACTTGCAAGCTCACAACAGACATAAACATAATGACAAACAATATCATGATATTTAAGCAATTATTAATAATGCAACAATATAACCAACATGCTGTGATCAAGCTCTTGTGAGAAAATCCCTCAGACTGGCTTACCAACGGTGATCACCCTTGGATCACCAACGCACCAACCTCAAAATCTTAACTATGAACATCTCGTGATCTTCCCGGCGATCACAACCACGACCTATATTTGGTCTAAAATGATGATCCTTCCGGCTATCACAACCATGACCAACACTTGGTCTATCCAACCCGATGAGCTTCTCGCCATCATCAACAGTGTAGAGTTCATAACTTAGTGTGCAAGATTTATTAAATGTTGACCCATGGTGTGACCTACTTTCGAGTGTGTCCATAACCGTGGACTCGTCTATCGATAGATTAATACACTTTGCAGAGGCGCACTGTACCCACACCACGGAACCCATGGCCTCGCACTCCCATTCGGGTGGACCAATGGCATTCCGACGAAACCCCTCCATTGCCATGACACTCTCCCGGCCACTCCGACTCACTCCCCTCTGGGCTAGTCCTGTGTGGCCCCATGTCTACCAAAGACACACGACCACCGTCGTGGCCAAAACATAAACTTTCCCACACAGGGACACGGTACCAAAAATCTCAACAACGGGCACACAAGGTTATGTCTTCTTACCAGGCTAGGGTATCGCACACCCATAACCTTCCCTCATTAGAGGCACCGGCCAGAGGCATGACAACGGACCGAATAAAGGCCTTCCCATAAAGGCAAATGTGGTTGCACTGGGAAAACTCGATTCAGTGGCACCATGACCCGGTCAACGATATACTCAAGTTGAGTTATTATCAGGTTCAACTTAAAGTGAAAATAATC
Source organism: Triticum dicoccoides (assembly GCF_002162155.2). Lineage (NCBI taxonomy): Eukaryota > Viridiplantae > Streptophyta > Magnoliopsida > Poales > Poaceae > Triticum > Triticum dicoccoides. The sequence continues at coordinate 483,953,268 of NC_041392.1, read as the reverse complement.
GTTGTCATAATAAGCCATGAAATGCACCACTAACATATGCATCACATATCAATGGAAATGACTGAGTCAACTATCTCCACACGAAGTATAAACATCAACAACTCATGACACTACTCTGGTTAGGATTAAACTTTACTTTAAACAGAATCTTTTCTAGAAAATTTATCATTTTTCTCATGCAAGAAAATAACTCTATATAATTACTTATATCCATAACTATATTACTCTTTCATAACAAAATTTAATTCTAGTTTCTTTACCAACTCAGTTAGCTTTAAACTTTCTGTAAATCCAGCATATTAACTTAAACAAGCAACTAACAAAATATAAATAACATAATAGTGATCTAAATGCATGGATTAAATCATTCATTCAAGTAGGAAAATCACAAATATTGTAATGGCACCATGAAAATGTTGTTGTGGCTTGCCTTAGTGCAGATGAGGTTCACAAGCCTCCTAGTGATCCTCAAAACAAGCCTCACCCTCTGAAAATAATTATAAACACAAAAAGAAAACATCAAGAACCCTTCTGAAATTCACCAGAAAATCTAGACAGTAGGGGAAAATCCCATTTTTGGTGAGCTGCTAGATTTCTTTACAAAGAACACACTGCAAAAAGAATCAATTCATTTGGACTTATGGTTAAAGAGTTTTGGCTGTTTGAAGCTCTCTGGAAAAATATGAAATTTGAATTTAATTAGAAACAGACTAGGGGGTGACGTCGAAGGCGTAAAGCCTCGGGGCGCCACGACTCGTACCGCTTCACGCGTGTACTGAGTGGCAGACTAGCGAGCCCCGCTAGTCAGGTGAGGGGGAGAGTGGAAAAGAAACAGAGGACGGCGTGGCTTCGCCGGAGCACACGCCAGCGACGAGGGCTTCTTGGCCAAAACGAGAGGGAGGGACCGAGAGAGGAGATGGAGGCGCACCTGCCCGTACCCGTAGTATGGGGACCCCGACTCATAAGTCATGATCACCGAATGCACGTCTACACTGATCCCAGAGATCAATGCTCACTGAACACACAGAAGCTGAATAACAAGAGTCTTACATCCATACATATCGTATTACACAAATTATGACCATTATGGTCAAGTCTTACATAGATAAAGCCACAAGGGACTTTAGCAGCGGAAATCTTCATCGATAAGTAGAACCCATGCCATCTGCCTTAACCCGACAGGCATTCTAACTGGGAAACGTCCTAGCTCGCATGTTCGTCTCCAAAGAACTCTTCTTCGAACTCATGTTCTTCCATGGTTGGCCAATTAAATAACCAGTGGCAAGCCAATGAGTACTTTGAATGTACTCGCAAGCAACCCATGTTTTGGCTCAAGATACAACAATGCATGACATAGGTAAATTTTTGCAGAAAGCTAATTTTGTTGTGTTATGACATGTTCAACAACTGGTAAAATATGCATCATATGAATTCCAGTAACCTTAGGAACTGGTTACAGATATGAACATAAAGGGAGTGAGCTCCAACCCAACTCATCCATGTCAAGTCCTTTGACTTGACCCAAGTAGTTCTTCCCACACATACTGGTTTGTAAACAAGTCGACGTAGCCCAAGAGGAGTTACCCAACTATCCTTGACCATGGACACGGCTATTCGAATAGTTTTACACTATGCAGAGGTTGCACACTTTACCCACAAGATCCGGGGAACTTTCGTGTCATCCACGACCCGCGGTACCTCAAGTACCTGGGGTAAGCACCCGATCATTACCTTTCGCTAGACGACACTAACATAGAGTCCACTCAATTGGTAGCAACCCCCATGCCCAACGTTTCTCATCTTAAGAATTTGGAGCCACGCTCCCATATTCATCTCATACCACAAGCACGGGGTACCAACGGTGTGTCCGGTGCCCTATAAAAACAGTCATGGCCGCCCTACCTAGCACGACCCCATCTCGAGAGAGCGCAACAACAACTCTCTCGTCACTAGTAAAGCGGGCTCCAAGCTAGTATCGTCCTAGGTAATCAATAATGCCCTTTCCCATATAAGGGTAGAGTGGTTGCACATGTAAGGTTGGAATAACGGTCGCAACTTAAACCAATCCATTTGAAAACAACACACACACTTGCCTCGGTACACCGCTTCGACATCAAGTGGTTACCCAACTCATTATCTCCCTCGGGCATAAGTGGCACCCGACGGGGTTTTTGAAAAGTTTTTGAAAACAATCTTGCTTCCATCACCATGCATATACCGAACCCATTTGCGTAGCAGCTACTTAGCATGCATAACTACACCCACTCGCATAATCCTCATAGAAAGGTAGGGTCATGCATCACGCAAGTGTCAACGAGAAAAGCAGCGGAGGCAAACCACCTCAAGTGGTCACCACATTATCATGACTTCGATGCAAGCAATAAAAGTGCCATGTAACTTGCATAAAAAGGGTTTCTTAGACATGGTCAAAGGGCTGCTTGCCTTGGTCTTCAAAGTCTTCGAGTCTACTGGTCCTTCCCCAAGTACTCCATCTACTTCGTCAGCTTACGTCGGAAACAACTATAATGAGCAACACAACAAGGCAAAAATAAAACTGCTCTAAAAATCTGAGTTGGACTTTCCTAGGATACCTTTGGTCATATGAAAAATGACCAAAGTGGTTTTATTGGGAGGGGATCAATGGATACTTATGAGCATTTCAATATGTCGGATTCAAAGGGTTTATGGATCTGCAAGAATTGCACAGAAACATTATTTTGAAAAATGAGCAGAGGCACCCATTTAACAAGGAATGATTTTATAAGCATCTAGGAGTTGGTTTCACTTGATTTGGAGTTCAAATGATTTCTCTATGAATTTACAAATTTAGCAATATACGGAGAAATGGGCCAATATTTCATGTGGCATAGAAAGTACGGGGAAAAATGTTCAACAACTAAGTTTCGAACTTACAAGTATATAGGAATTTGAATCATGACATTTGGATTAAAAATGGGCTCTCTATGATTTTCTAAAGTTTATCACAGAAATGGAAAAAGGGGATGTCACAAATATTTCTGTAGGAAATATTTCTGGAAAAATGTGCTAATTGCACCGTCTGATAGGTCATGATTTATGGAGTCACTAGAAATTTGAATCACCTAATTTGGACTTGAAATGAATTGATTATGGATTTTACAACATTTCTGGAAAAGAAAAGGAAGAAAAGGAATCAACCTTATAAAGCGCACTGCGGGAAGCCCAGCTAAACATCGCCTACTGGGCTCAGCCCAGTGGCTCAGCTGCGCGAGGGAGGTGGTGATGCCGAAGGTGCATTATGGGAGTGCGCAACCCAACGGGGCAAGCGGAGTGAGGCAAAGCCGTGTCCACTTAACCCGACTGGTGGGCTGGCTCGGTCGCCTCTGCCGCTGACAGGCGGGCCCCCTGCCAGCTGGCGGGGTGGTCGTCTCCCACCTCGCGCCTGAGGCAGAGGAGCGATAGGGGAGGCGAGGCCGAGCATCCGCCGGCCTTGATCCCCAGCGACTCCGTCCGTCCCCGGTGGCGTCTGGTGCACCGATGTAATCGGGATGCCGAGCCGCTTCCATCCAGGGGCTTCGCGTGGGCTGGGAGTATCTGGGGCGACGGCGACCCTAGCGACAGCGGGTGGCGTCTAGAGTGGATGGGCGCGACGCCATGGGCACAAGGGCAGGGGGAGAAGGAGCGGCAGGGCTCCGCTTGGCCTGCTACGCTTCTCCTGGTGGTCAAAGGAGAGGAGGTGAGGCTCTGGTTCACCGGAGCCGGGCGGAGGCAGACAGGGACCATGGCAGCCATGGAGAGGGAAAGAGAGCATGGGAGGGAGAGGGATGTTGTCTGGGAAGTTCGTGGGGGAGAGGGATAGCGAGGAGAGGCCAGAGAAGAGGTCGGGAGTAGCTTATATGGGCGTGGCCGTGGTGCACCATGGGCAGTGTCCATGGATGCGCTCGGGTGAGCCTGTAGGGGAAGGGGAGAGAGGTTCTGGAGGGGGTCGGCAGCGTGCCGTGTCCCGGACGCCGAGGCCACCTCGGGAGACATCACCCCGACGCCCAAGGCTGTCGTATGCCCTTGACATGGGTGAGCTACAGTGCGGGAGAGCACTGTAGCATGCTCCATAGCGCGAGCTCTGCATGCACTAGCATTGTTTATGTGCCATGAGCCTGTCCTTTTGCATCTGGATGTTTTGGGGGTGATTAAACAATGTAGGAGTGGCATTGGATGCCCTAGAGAGCCAGTAGGAGAAGAGTGGGGTTGAGAGAGAGAGATGGAAATGGGTTGTCCAGAGTAGTAAATGAGGTGGTTTCACCCCTCAATCATTGAGCTGAGACGTAGCCATAGTTACTGGAGGTATAGGAGGGTCAGGAGCAGCTGTGGTACAAAGCTGAGCCCATGGAGATTAGTGGAAGAGGTCAAAAATGGAATTTTGGTAAAGTGGCAGAAGGTGTTTGATGCTTGTTTGGGTACGCAAATGAACTCCATTTGGCATGAGACTCCACAGGGTGAAAAGGAACACATAATTAGGGCCTTCCACCAATTTTGAGATCATTTGGGCAAAGTTGCCAATGCAACTTTTGTAAACCCTAGAAACCAGCAAAAATGCATTCACCAAGATCTAGTCATGCAAAACCATTCCCCTTGATGCACCACTTGGTGTAGTGTCATCATTTTGGATTTTGAGCATGACCACAAAGTTTGGGGGCATTTGGAATAAGTCGGCAATGTAAAGTTGTTCAAACTTGAATCTGGACAGAGAGGGTTTTGGGGCACTTTGGTGAACCAAAATAGTTTGGATTGAGCTGAAACTTTGCAGGGTCATCATATTATGCATATGTGACTTTCTAGAATTTTCCTGGATTTATTGGAAAATATTTCTTGTAGAAATATTTCAAATACTTGAAATGGACAGAAATGGTTTTGGAGGATTTTGCCCAATATTTTGAACATGACCATGTGTTGAAACTCTTATATATGGAAAATATATGTCCACTTAGTTTCCCTGATTTTTTCAAATATTTATGAAACAATAAATAATTTTTCCCTATTAAAGACCATTTCTGGCCTTAAGAAAAAGCTTTTAAATAAAATAGGAAAATAACTTTTAAAATTATATTTTTGTGGTTTATGGGAATCCTATATCTAATAGGTTTCAAATATACTCTTTGAAATATTTTTCACACCCCAAATCAAGTACTTGCAGTGCAACCCTCAATTCAGGGGGTTTTGGAAAACTAATTTTAGAAAATAGTTTTTGGCCAAATTATTTTTGTAAGAAAATACTATATTGCACTATACACATGGCATGATCATTGGGCAGAAGCTTGGGGCAAGCAGATGAAGTATGTAAGGTGGAGTAGTTGACTTTAGAGAGCACTTGAAAAACACAAAGAGAAAACCAACTCAAAAAAATAAAAGCCAAATAATGCAAAAGTTTTTGTCAAACCACTCTTTATCATGATTTATTAGCTTAAGTGTTGTGGCATGAAAATCAGGGTGTGACAGACCTACCCCCCGTACAAAAATCTCGTCCCCGAGATTCCCAAACTAGGCGTGGAAAGGAATACAAAAACTGGACCTGGGGTAGTCTTCACGTCCTCATACTGCTTGTGCTTCCGAGTGGTGCTTCATTGAACCTTGAAGTATGCAATGGTGTGGCTTCGTGTATGATGTCCTGCTTGGTCCAGGTTGCAATTGGGGTCTCTCGCATAGGTCATATTGGGCTGGAGGTCGATGGCTCGGTGATCGATGTCATTGTAGAGACCAGACTAGTTAGGAAGTTGGAAACATTTTCGGAGTGGTGTTGTGTGCAAAAATATTGTGCACAGTGGGTGACTCAGGTGGTAACTCTAGCTGGTAGCTGTTTATTCTTCGTCTTGCAGTGATCTTGGAGAGGGCCGATAAATCTTGGTGCGAGCTTCCCTTTGACATGGAAATGCTTGGTTCCTTTGAGAGAAGTGGCTTGCAGATACACCTGGTCTTCGACGAGAAAGTTCACTCCTTGACGATAGTTCTTCCTCCTTAGCATGGCGGTCTTCACATGTTTCATAACCAGCTGAATCATTCTTCTTCCATCTTCAGTTAGATGAGTAGGTCACCAAGTAAAAGTGACAACCAACGTGACCAAGTACTCCATGAAGTTTCTGTTCATGGGGTACATAAGGTAGGCTGGGGCTTTGGTGGTGGTAACAGTTGAGTATGGCCCAAGGTGTTCTCGATCTAGAGTCGAGACCCATGGTCATGATACGACCATGTTGTAGCTTGGTAGGGCTTAAGGGTTTCAAGGATTCTAGGGTGCGAGTGAACGTTTATCTTATCCTTGAGCACAATTCCTGAGATGTCAATTGTCTATCTAGTCCCTCAAACAAATAACCTTATACCACTGAAAGCATTATTTCGTATAGGTCAAATCCAATCATCACTCATGTGATCCATATTCTCGTGACTCCCGAGAGGAGGTCTAACAAAATCATATATGTCTACGATCCCCAAACTCATATGTATGGCTACTCCTAAAAATCCATGGGCAGAGCATACAAGCTTCCAAGCGGGAATAAAACACAACAATCCAAGTGATCATCCTATTCTTCCAAGGTCCATGTTAGTGTATCTCTATCCTAAGGAAACACATCGTATGCCACTCCAAAATCTTGTTTCCTTCCTTTGAATCAACTCCAACAACCCGTTAACTTCCATTAATCACTACATAATCCTTTAATTCTACAAATCCTAGTGTCTATGGTGTTCCACATGATCTCCTAAAGTCCATATAATCCCCAAATACTTGAAAGGGCTGTCTCTACTACAGTAAGTCCACTAACTTCCATGGTCAAGTAAACTCCAAGGTCAAGCTTATATCAACTCCGACAACTAATCCAATCTCCTAGTTTATTGTCCTCCAAGAAACATGGTATCATGATCGAGATCATCATTCTAAATCCAATTTACTCCGAACCATGTAGACTTACTCACCACCTATACTCAACTAGGATCACCTATTTAAATCCAAATCTCATGTCCAACGAGAATTCCTACATGTTTCCCCCAAGTCATTTACGTGATATTAACTGTCTCCTATCAATATCCCATGGCTAAGTTAAATCCATATACTTCCAAGAATTCCAGCTTGCGATCATAATTGCCCTGCTAAATCCAGTTTACACAAAGGTAAGGAAAGTTATGCTACTCCATAATCATGATCCCACCAAGTTCATCTGCCAACATGAAAGCCTCGTAATCCACCAAATAGTCTCATATAATTCCTCAAAGTCATTGATATAAACTCATCAAGTCATTTGTCCTCTATTCGTATATCCTCAAACTGGTCTTCCCTATGGCATCGTCAGTTCTGGTGCTATATTAGGATGATAATGCGCTTGTTCACTATGTCCGCTAGTTCCATAATGAACCCAGTGTTGTGCAAGGTTTACAGAGGCTTAACTGGTCCTCTTGCAATTCTGTGGGTTAAGCACATGGTTAAGGACTCGAGCTGGGGTATCTCATGAAGTCTCGAAGGGTCTAGGGATGGGGTTTCCAGTCATGAGGGGTAATACTACAGGATTGCACCTGGTCGAGGAGGTTGTAGCAAAAGTCTTTAGTGTCAGTTGCTTGCCGAGGTGGAATCCTTAGTGCATTTTGTCTTGCTGGTCTTCAGAGATGAGAGGGAGAAGTAGCATAGAAGGGGGATGCCTAAAGGGGGTTTTATGGTGCAAGTGTAAACAAACAAGTGTCGTAAAGGCCACACACAATTCCATTAAGACATGATAGGTGATATAGTCGCGTACAAGTTGCCTAGGGCAAATGTGCAACTTATATCAAAACACAAACAAATAAAAACAAGCAACATAGAACATGGTTCCATTCGAACCATCACACGGACTCGACTATGCATATGGGGGTACACGACTCATCCTACCCTAGGGGTTCTCGGACTTGGTAGTCGTGCTTGTGCTTCGTGCAGTCTTCTGAGTTTTCCTCAGGTGTTGCTACATCTCTTATTTTGATGAAACGATCTAGGTTGAGCCTGTAGAATCTTCGACAACTTCATGCATGTTGAAGTGATGGGGTGAAGGTGGCTCCTCGTAGATGGCATTGACTTGGTCTCCTCTTGTCTTCTTACTCATGGCGATCCTTTTTGCATTCTAAGGCATCAGCGGTTCCAGGTGGCAATCCTTTATGCAATGACATTAACAAGGCATAGTAGAGGTCCAATCGGTCGGACACATTGTTGAAAATATCGTCACCGAGAGCGGGGGATGAAGAGAACCATCTTCCTGCTCACTATAGTGAGGCGGACCAAATGGCGAGGTTCCCATCCACCGGTGGTTGCCGACACAACAATGATAAGAACAGGGTTCCCCTACTAGCGATGTATATCATGATCTTGCATTTCCTATGCCCTGATCGTCATAGGCTAAGGTCGCATCATCTTGGGGCAGTGTCAAGGGTGTCACCATCTTCTGGGTATTCATGTCCTCATTCCTTGAGGATGTATCTTTTGTTGGTATCATCTTGTCGAGGTGTCGCCAATCTTGTGTTTAGAAGATGTGGGTGAATGTCTGACAAGGCATCTTCCTTCTATATTATCCACGAGGATTACGAGGAATCCACTGGTCAGGGGCATAAGGGTTCTAGCGACCAAAAGTTTTGAAGGGGAAGAGATCAATAAGGAAAGTATACCTTAGTTTTCGAAAAACTGAGAAGGGAAGAGAAGTATAGATAGTTTTGAAAACTGGTAATAATTTTGAAAATAGTCTTAACCCTAACTAACGACCATGCTATCTAAGGCTTCCTACAGTCAGGATGGCTCTGATACCAGCTCTGTGGGGACCCCGACTCATAAGTCATGATCACCGAATGCACGTGTATAGTGATCCCAGAGATCAATGCTCACTGAACACACAGAAGTTGAATAACAAGAGTCTTACATCCATACATATCGTCTTACACAAATTATGACCGTTATGGTCAAGTCTTACATAGATAAAGCCACAAGGGACTTTAGCAGCGGAAATCTTCGTCGATAAGTACAACCCATGCCATCTGCCTTAACCCTACAGGCATTCTGACTGGGAAACGTCCTAGCTCGCATGTTCGTCTCCAAAGAACTCTTCTTCGAACTCCTGTTCTTCCATAGCTGGACAATTAAATAACCAGTGGCAAGCCAATGAGTACTTTGAATGTACTCGCAAGCAACCCATGTTTTGGCTCAAGATACAACAATGCATGACATAGGTAAATTTTTGCAGAAAGCTAATTTTGCTATGTTATGACATGTTCAACAACTGGTAAAACATGCATCATATGAATTCCAGTAACCTTAGGAACTGGTTACAGATATCAACATAAAGGGAGTGGGCTCCAACCCAACTCATCCATGTCAAGTCCTTTGACTTGACCCAAGTAGTTCTTCCCACACACACTGGTTTGTAAACAAGTGGACGTACCCCAAGAGCGGTTACCCAACTGTCCTTGACCGTGGACACGGCTATTCGAATAGTTTTACACTATGTAGAGGTTGCACACTTTACCCACAAGATCCGGGGAACTTCTGTGTCATTCACGACCTGCGGTACCTCAAGTACCCGGGGTAAGCACCTGATCATTACCTTTCCCTAGATGACACTAACATAGAGTCGACTCGATTGGTAGCAACCCCCGTGCCCAACATTTCTCATCTTAAGAATTTGGAGCCACGCTCCCATATTCATCTCATACCACAAGCACGGGGTACCAATGGTGTGTCCGGTGCCCTGTAAAAACAGTCATGGCCGCCCTACCTGGCACGACCCCGTCCCGAGAGAGTGCAACAACAATTCTCTCGTCACTAGTAAAGTGGGCTCCAAGCTAGTATCGGCCTAGGTAATCAATAATGCCCTTTCCCATATAAGGGTAGAGTGGTTGCGCATGTAAGGTTGGAATAACGGTCGCAACTTAAACCAATCCATTTGAAAACAACACACACACTTGCCTCGGTACACCACTTCGTCATCAAGTGGTTACCCAACTCATTATATCCCTCGGGCATAAGTGGCACCCGATGGGGTTTTCGAAAAGTTTTTGAAAACAATCTTGCTTCCATCACCATGCATATACCGAACCCATTTGCGTAGCAGCTACTTAGCATGCATAACTACACCCACTCGCATAACCCTCATAGAAAGGTAGGGTCATGCATCATGCAAGTGTCAACGAGAAAAGCAGCGGAGGCAAACCACCTCAAGTGGTCACCACATTATCATGACTTCGATGCAAGCGATAAAAGTGCCATATGACTTACATAAAAAGGGTTTCTTAGACATGGTCAAAGGGCTGCTTGCCTTGGTCTTCAAAGTCTTCAAGTCTTCTGGTCCTTCTCCAAGTACTCCATCTACTTCGTCAACTAACGTCGGAAACAATTATAATGAGCAACACAACAAGGCAAAAATAAAACTGCTCTAAAAATGTGAGTTGGACTTTCCTAGGATACCTTTGGTCATATGGAAAATGACCAAAGTGGTTTTATTGGGAGGGGATCAATGGATACTTATGAGCATTTCAATATGTCAGATTCAAAGGGTTTATGGATCTGCAAGAAGTGCACAGAAACATTATTTTGAAAAATGAGCAGAGGCACCCATTTAACAAGGAATGATTTTATAAGTATCTAGGAGTTGGTTTCACTTGATTTGGAGTTCAAATGATTTCTCTTAAATTTACAAATTTAGCAATATATGGAGAAATGGGCCAATATTTCATGTGGCACAGAAAGTACTAGGAAAAATGTTCAACAACTAAGTTTTGAACTTACAAGTATATAGGAATTTGAATCATGACATTTGTATCAAAAATGGGCTCTCTATGATTTTCTAAAAATTATCACAGAAATGGAAAAAGGGGATGTCACAAATATTTCTGTAGGAAATATTTCTGGAAAAATGTGCTAATTGCACCATCTGATAGATCATGATTTATGGAGTCACTAGAAATTTGAATCACCTAATTTGGACTTGAAATGAATTGATTATGGATTTTACAACATTTCTGGAAAAGAAAAGGAATCAACCTTATAAAGCGCACTGCGCGAAGCCCAACTAAACAACGCCTACTAGGCTCAGCCCAGTGGCTCAGCTGTGCGAGGGAGGTGGTGACGCCGAAGGTGCATTATCGGAGTGCGCAACCCAGCGGGGCAAGCGGAGTGAGGCGAAGCCGTGTCCACTTAACCCGACTGGTGGGCCTCAGTCGCCTCTGCCGCTGACAGGCGGGCCCCCTGCCAGCTGCGGGGTGGTCGTCTCCTACCTCGCGCCTGAGGCAGAGGAGTGACAGGGGAGGCGAGGCCGAGCATGCGCCGGCCTTGATCCCCGGCGACTCCGGCCGTCCCCGGTGGCGTCCGGTGCACCGACGGACTCGGGATGCCGAGCCGCTTCCATCCAGGGGCTTCGTGCGGGTTGGGAGGATCTGGGGCGACGGCGGGCGGCATCTGGAGTGGATGGGCGCTACGCCATGGGCACAAGGGTAGGGGGAGACGGAGCGGGAGGGCTCCACTTGGCCTGCTACGCTTCACCTGCTGGTCAAAGGAGAGGAGGGGAGGCTCTTGTTCGCCAGAACCATGCGGAGGCAGGCGGCGACCATGGCGGCCATGGAGAGGGAAAGAGAGCATGGGAGGGAGAAGGATGTTGTCTGGGAGGTTCGTGGGGGAGAGGGATAGCGAGGAGAGGCCAAAGAAGAGGTCGGGAGTAGCTTATATGGGCGTGGCCGTGGTGCACCGTGGGCAGTGTCCATGGACGCGCTCGGGTGAGCCTGTAGGGGAAGAGGAGAGAGGTTCTGGAGGGGGCCGGCAGTGTGCCATGTCCCGGACGCCGACGCCACCTCGGGAGACATCACCCCGACGCCCAAGGCTGTTGTATGCCCTTGACATGGGTGAGTTACAGTGCGGGAGAGCACTGTAGCGTGCTCCAGAGCGCGAGCTCTGCATGCACTGTTGGGGAACGTAGCAGAATTTTAAAAAAATTCTATGCATCACCAAGATCAACCTATGGAGTCATCTACCAACGAGGCAGAGAGGAGTGCATCTACATACCCTTGTAGATTGCGTGCAGAAGCGTTCAAGAGAATGGGGTTGATGGAGTCGTACTCGACGTGATTCAAATCACCGATGACCTAGTGCCGAACGGACGGCACCTCCACGTTCAACACACGTACGGTTAGGAAGACGTCCACTCCTTCTTTATCCAGCAAGGGGGGAGGAGAGGTTGATGAAGATCCAGCAGCACGACGGTGTGGTGGTGGATGCAGCGGGATGCTGGCAGGGCTTCGCCAAGCGCAAGCGGGGAGGAGAAGTGTTACGGAGGGAGAGGGAGGCGCCAAGAGCAAGGGGTCCGGCTGCCCTCCCCCCTCTTTATATAGGGGCCTTGGGGGCGCCGGCCCTAGGGAGATGGATATCCAAGGTGGCGGCGGCCAAGGGTGGCTTCCCCCCCAAGCCAAGTGGGGGGCGCCCCCACCCCTAGGGTTTCCCAACCCTAGGTGCAGGGCAGGCCCAAGTGGGGCGCATCAGCCCACTATGGGCCGGTTCCCCACCTAATTCAGCCCATGGGGACCTCCGGGATAGGTGCCCCACCTGGTGGACCCCCGGGACCCTTCCGGTGGTGCCGGTACAATACCGGTAACCCCCGAAACCTTCCCGATGGCCAAAACTGGACTTCCCATATATAAATCTTTACCTCCGGACCATTCCGGAACTCCTCGTGACATCCGGGATCTCATCCGGGACCCCGAACAATTTTCGGGTTACTGCATACTAATATCTCTACAACCCTAGCGTCACCGAACCTTAAGTGTGTAGACCCTACGGGTTCGGGAGACATGCAGACATGAGCGAGACGCCTCTCCGGTCAATAACCAACAGCGGGATCTGGATACCCATGTTGGCTCCCACATGCTCCACGATGATCTCATCGGATGAACCACGATGTCGAGGATTCAATCAATCCGTATATAATTCCCTTTGTCAATCGGTACGTTACTTGCCCGAGACTCGATCGTCGGTATCCCAATACCTAGTTAATTCTCGTTACCGGCAAGTCACTTTACTCGTGACGTAATGCATGATCCCGTGATCAAGCACTTGGTCACATTGAGCTCATTATGATGATGCATTACCGAGTGGGCCCAGAGATACCTCTACGTGATACGGAGTGACTAATCCCAGTCTCGATTTGTGCCAACCCAACAGACACTTTCGGAGATACCTATAATGTACCTTTATAGTCACCCAGTTACGTTGTGACGTTTGGCACACCCAAGGCACTCCTACGGTATCCGGGAGTTGCACAATCTCATGGTCTAAGGAAATGATACTTGACATTCAGAAAAGCTACAGCAAATGAACTACATGATCTTTGAGCTAAGCTTAGGATTGGGTCTTGTCCATCACATCATTCTCCTAATGATGTGATCCCGTTATCAATGACATCCAATGTCCATAGTCAGGAAACCATGACTATCCTTTGATCAACGAGCTAGTCAACTAGAGGCTCACTAGGGACATGTTGTGGTCTATATATTCACACATGTATTACGATTTCTGGATAACACAATTATAGCATGAACAATAGACAATTATCATGAACAAAGAAATATAATAATAACCATTTTATTATTGCCTCTAGGGCATATTTCCAACAGTCTCCCACTTGCACTAGAGTCAATAGTCTAGTTACATTGTGATGAATCAAACACCCGTGCAGTTCTGGTGTTGATCATGTTTTGCTCTAGGGAGAGGTTTAGTCAATGGATCTGCCACATTCAGGTCCTTATGTACTTTACAAATCTCTATGTCTCCATTTTGAACACTTTCACGAATGGAGTTGAAGCGACGCTTGATATGCCTGGTCTTCCTGTGAAACCTGGGCTCCTTGGCAAGGGCAATAGCTCCAGTGTTGTCACAAAAGAGAGTCATCAGGCCCGACGCATTGGGTATGACTCCTAGGTCGGTAATGAACTCCTTCACCCAGACTGCTTCTTGTGCTGCCTCCGGGGCTGCCATGTACTCCGCTTCACATGTAGATCCTGCCACAACGCTTTGCTTGCAACTACACCAGCTTACTGCCCCACCATTCAAAATATACACGTATCCGGTTTGTGACTTAGAGTCATCCAGATCTGTGTCCAAGCTAGCATCGACGTAACCCTTTACGACGAGCTCTTTGTCACCTCCATACACGAGAAACATGTCCTTAGTCCTTTTCAGGTACTTCAGGATATTCTTGACCGCTGTCCAGTGTTCCATGCCGGGATTACTTTGGTACCTTCCTACCAAACTTACGGCAAGGTTTACATCAGGTCTGGTACACAGCATAGCATACATGATAGAACCTATGGCCGAGGCATAGGGGACGACACTCATCTTTTCTCTATCTTCTGCCGTGGACGGGCATTGAGCCGTGCTCAATCTCGTACCTTGCAATACAGGCAAGAACCCCTTCTTTGACTGATCCATTTTGAACTTCTTCAATATCTTGTCAAGGTACGTACTCTGTGAAAGATCAATGAGGCGTCTCGATCTATCTCTATAGATCTTGATGCCTAATATATAAGCAGCTTCTCCAAGGTCCTTCATTGAAAAACACTTGTTCAAGTAGGCCTTTATGCTTTCCAAGAATTCTATATCATTTCCCATCAACAGTATGTCATCCACATACAATATGAGAAATGCTACAGAGCTCCCACTCACTTTCTTGTAAATGCAGGCTTCTCCATAAGTCTGCGTAAACCCAAACGCTTTGATCATCTCATCAAAACGAATGTTCCAACTCCGAGATGCTTGCACCAGCCCATAAATCGAGCGTTGGAGCTTGCACACCTTCTCAGCATTCTTAGGATCTACAAAACCTTCCGGCTGCATCATATACAATTCTTCCTTAAGGAAACCATTAAGGAAAGCCGTTTTGACGCCCATTTGCCATATCTCATAATCATAGAATGCGGCAACTGCTAACATGATTCGGACGGACTTCAGGTTCGCTACGGGTGAGAAAGTCTCATCGTAGTCAACCCCTTGAACTTGTCGATAACCCTTAGCGACAAGCCGAGCTTTATGGATGGTCACATTACCATCCGCGTCTGTCTTCTTCTTAAAGATCCATTTATTTTCTATGCCTCGCTGATCAATGGGCAAGTCAGTCAAAGTCCATACTTCGTTTTCATACATGGATCCTATCTCGGGCCCGCCATCGCTTCTTCATAGTTTGAAGGTTCACCGTTGTCTAACAACATGATTTCCAAGACAGGGTTGCCATACCACTATGGTGCGAAACGTGTCCTCGTGGACCTACGAAGTTCAGTAGCAACTTGATCTGAAGTTTCATGATCATCATCATTAACTTCCTCTCTAGTCGGTGCAGGCACCTCAGGAACATTTCCTTGAGCTGCGCCACTTACCGGTTCAAGAGGTAATACTTCATCAAGTTCTACTTTCCTCCCACTTATTTCTTTCGAGAGAAACTCTTTCTCTAGAAAGGACCCATTCTTGGCAACAAAGATCTTGCCTTCGGATCTGAGGTAGAAGGTATACCCAACAGTTTCTTTAGGGTATCCTATGAAGACGCATTTTTCCGACTTGGGTTCGAGCTTTTCAGGTTGAAGTTTCTTGACATAAGCATTGCATCCCCAAACTTTTAGAAACGACAGCTTAGGTTTCTTCCCAAACCATAATTCATACGGTGTCGTCTCAACGGATTTCGACGGAGCCCTATTTAAAGTGAATGCGGCAGTCTCTAAAGCATAGCCCCAAAATGATAGCGGTAAATCGATAAGAGACATCATAGATTGCACCATATCCAATAGAGTGCGATTACGATGTTCGGACACACCATTACGCTGAGGTGTTCCAGGCGGCGTGAGTTGTGAAACTATTCCACATTTTCTTAAGTGTGTGCCAAATTCGTGACTCAAGTATTCTCCCCCACGATCTGATCGCAAGAACTTGATTTTCTTGTCACGTTGATTCTCAACCTCACTCTGAAATTCCTTGAACTTTTCAAAGGTCTCAGACTTGTGTTTCATTAAGTAGACATACCCATATCTACTCAAGTCATCAGCGAGGGTGAGAACATAACGATAGCCACCGCGAGCCTCAACACTCATTAGACCGCACACATCAGTATGTATGATTTCCAATAAGTTGGTTGCTTGCTCCATTGTTCCTGAGAATGGAGTCTTGGTCATTTTACCCATGAGGCATGGTTCGCATGTGTCAAATGATTTGTAATCAAGAGACTCTAAAAGTCCATCTGCATGGAGCTTCTTCATGCGTTTGACACCTATGTGACCAAGGCGGCAGTGCCACAAGTATGTGGGACTATCATTATCAACCTTACATCTTTTGGTATTCACACTATGAATATGTGTAGCATTACGTTCGAGATTCATTAAGAATAAACCATTCACCATCGGAGCATGACCATAAAACATATCTCTCATATAAATAGAACAACCATTATTCTCGGATTTAAATGAGTAGCCATCTCGAATTAAACGAGATCCCGATACAATGTTCATGCTCAAAGCTGGCACTAAATAACAATTATTGAGGTTTAAAACTAATCCCGAAGGCAAATGTAGAGGCAGCGTGCCGATGGCGATCACATTGACCTTGGAACCATTCTCGACACGCATCGTCACCTCGCCCTTTGCCAGTCTCCGCTTATTCCGCAGCCCTTGCTTTGAGTTACAAATGTGAGCAACTGCACCGGTATCAAATACCCAGGAGCTACTACGAATACTGGTAAGGTACACATCAATTACATGTATATCACATATACCTTTCATTTTGCCGGCCTTCTTGTCCGCTAAGTATTTGGGGCAGTTCCGCTTCCAGTGACCACTTCCCTTGCAATAAAAACACTCAGTTTCGGGCTTGGGTCCATTCTTTGGCTTCTTCTCGGCAGCTTGCTTACCGGGCGCGGCAACTCCCTTGCCGTCCTTCTTGAAGTTCTTCTTACCCTTGCCTTTCTTGAACTTAGTGGTTTTATTCACCATCAACACTTGATGTTCCTTTTTGATTTCCACCTTTGCTGATTTCAGCATTGAATATACCTCAGGAATGGTCTTTTCCATCCCCTGCATATTGAAGTTCATCACAAAGCTCTTGTAGCTTGGTGGAAGCGACTGAAGGATTCTGTCAATGACCGCGTCATCCGGGAGATTAACTCGCAGCTGAGTCAAGCTGTTATGCAACCCAGACATTTTGAGTATGTGCTCACTGACAGAACTATTTTCCTCCATCTTACAGCTGAAGAACTTGTTGGAGACTTCATATCTCTCGACCCGGGCATGAGCTTGAAAAACCATTTTAAGCTCTTCGAACATCTCATATGCTCCGTGTCTCTCAAAACGCTTTTGGAGCCCCGGTTCTAAGCTGTAAAGCATGCCACACTGAACGAGGGAGTAATCATCAACACGTGACTGTCAAGTGTTCATAACGTCTTGGTTCTCTGGGATAGGTGAGTCACCTAGCGGTGCTTCTAGGACATAATCTTTCTTGGTATCTATGAGGATGATCCTCAGGTTCCAGACCCAGTCCGTATAGTTGCTGCCATCGTCTTTCAGCTTGGTTTTCTCTAGGAACGCGTTGAAGTTGAGGACAACATGGGCCATTTGATCTACAAGACATATTGTAAAGATTTTAGACTAAGTTCATGATAATTAAGTTCATCTAATCAAATTACTCAATGAACTCCCACTCAGATAGACATCCCTCCAGTCATCTAAGTGAAACATGATCCGAGTTAACTAGGCTGTGTCCGATCATCACGTGAGACGGACTAGCCAACATCGCTGAACATCTTCATGTTGATTGTATCTTCTATACGACTCATGCTCGACCTTTTGGTCTTCCGTGTTCCGAGGCCATGTCTGTACATGCTAGGCTCGTCAAGTCAACCTAAGTGTATTGCGTGTGTAAATCTGGCTTACACCCGTTGTATTCGAACGTTAGAATCTATCACATCCGATCATCACGTGGTGCTTCGAAACAACAAACCTTCGCAACAGTGCACAGTTAGGGGGGACACTTTCTTGAAATTATTGCGAGGGATCATCTTATTTAAGCTACCGTCGTTCTAAGCAAATAAGATGTAAAACATGATAAACATCACATGTAATCAAATAGTGACATGATATGGCCAATATCATTTGCTCCTTTTGATCTCCATCTTCGGGGCTCCATGATCATCGTTGTCACCGGCATGACTCCATGATCTCCATCATCATGATCTCCATCATCGTGTCTTCTTGAAGTTGTCTCGTCATCTATTACTTCTACTACTATGGCTAACGCTTTAGCAATAAAGTAAAGTAATTACATGACGTTTATGTTGACACGCAGGTCATAAATAAATAAAGACAACTCCTATGGCTCCTGCCAGTTGTCATACTCATCGACATGCAAGTCGTGATTCCTATTACAAGAACATGATCATCTCATACATCACATATATCATTCATCACATCCTTTGGCCATATCACATCACAAAACACTTGCTGCAAAAACAAGTTAGACGTCCTCTAATTGTTGTTGCAAGTTTTTACGTGGCTGCTATAGGTTTCTAGCAAGAACGTTTCTTACCTACGCCAAAACCACAACGTGAATTGCCAATTTCTATTTACCCTTCATAAGGACCCTGTTCATCGAATCCGATCCGACTAAAGTGGGAGAGACAGACACCCGCCAGCCACCTTATGCAACTAGTGCATGTCAATTGGTGGAACCAGTCTCACGTAAGCGTACGTGTAAGGTCGGTCCGGGACGCTTCATCCCACGATGCTGCCAAATCAAGATAAGACTAGTAACAGCCAGCAAATTGACAATATCGACGCCCACAACTGCTTTGTGTTCTACTCGTGCATAGTAACTACGCATAGACCTAGCTCTGATACCACTGTTGGGGAACGTAGCAGAATTTTAAAAAAAGTTCTACGCATCACCAAGATCAATCTATGGAGTCATCTAGCAACGAGGGAGAGAGGAGTGCATCTACATACCCTTGTAGATCGCGTGTGGAAGCATTCAAGAGAACGGGGTTGATGGACTCGTACTCGACGTGATTCAAATCACCGATGACCTAGTGTCGAACGGACGGCACCTCCGTGTTCAACACATGTACGGTTAGGAAGACGTCTCCTCCTTCTTGATCCAGCAAGGGGGAAGGAGATGTTGATGAAGATCCAGCAGCACGACGGTGTGGTGGTGGATGCAGCAGGATCCTAGCAGGGCTTCGCCAAGCGCAAGCGGGGAGGAAAGGTGTTACGGAGGGAGAGGGAGGCGCCAAGAGCAAGGGGTCCGGCTGCCCTCCCCCCCTCTTTATATAGGGGCCTTGGGGGGGCGCCGGCCCTAGGGAGATGGATCTCCAAGGGGGCAGCGGCCAAGGGTGGCTTCCCCTCCCAAGCCAAGTGGGGGGCTCCCCCACCCCTAGGGTTTCCCAACCCTAGGCGCAGGGCAGGCCCAAGGGGGGGCGCATCAGCCCACTAGGGGCTGGTTCCTGTGACGCCCCCAATTTGACAGTACACTAATCATACACGCAAACGTGTACGATCAAGATCAGGGACTCACGGGAAGATATCACAACACAACTCTACAAATAAAATAGGTCATACAAGCATCATATTACAAGCCAGGGGCCTCGAGGGCTCGAATACAAGAGCTCGATCATAGACGAGTCAGCGGAAGCAACAATATCTGAGGACAGATATAAGTTAAACAAGTTTGCCTTAAGAAGGCTAGCACAAACTGGGATACAGATCGAAAGAGGCACAGGCCTCCTGCCTGGGATCCTCCTAAACTACTCCTGGTCGCCGTCAGCGGGCTGCACGTAGTAGTAGGCACCTCCCGAGTAGTAGTAGTCATCATCGGCAGTGGCGTCTGGCTCTTGGGCTCCATCGTCTGGTCGCAGCAATCGAGTATAGAAAGGGGGAAAGGGGGGAGCAAAGCAACCGTGAGTACTCATCTAAAGTACTCGCAAGCAAGGAGCTACACTACATATGTATGCATTGGTATCAAAAGGAATAAGGGTATCATATGTGGACTGAACTGCAGAAAGCCGGAATAAGAGGGGGATAGCTAGTCCTATCGAAGTCTACGCTTCTGGCCACCTCCATCTTGCAGCATGTAGAAGAGAGTAGATGGTAAGTTCACCAAGTAGCATCGCATAGCATAATCCTTACCGACGATCCTCTCCTCGTCGCCCTATGAGAGAGCGACCACCGGTTGTATCTGGCACTTGGAAGGGTGTGTTTTATTAAGTATCCGGTTCTAGTTGTCATAAGGTCAAGGTACAACTCCAAGTCGTCCTGTTACCGAAGATCACGGCTATTCGAATAGATTAACTTCCCTGCAGGGGTGCACCACATAACCCAACACGCTCGACCCCATTTGGCCGGACACACTTTCTTGGGTCATGCCCGGCCTCAGAAGATCAACACGTTGCAGCCCTACCTAGGCACAACAGAGAGGTCAGCACGCCGGTCTAAATCCTATGGCGCAGGGGTCTGGGCCCATCTCCCATTGCACACCTGCATGTTGCGAGGGCAACCGGTAAGCAGAACTAGCCCCCTTAATACAAGAGCAGGCTTACGTTCCAATCCGGCGTGCGCTGCTCAGTCGCTGACGTCACGAAGGCTTCGGCTGATACCACGACGTCGAGTGCCCATAACTGTCCCCGCGTAGATGGTTAGTGCGTATAGGCCAGTAGCCAAACTCAGATCAAATACCAAGATCTTGTTAAGCGTGTTATGTATCCGCGAACGCCGACCAGGGCTAGGCCCACCTCTCTCCTAGGTGGTCTCAACCTGCCCTATCGCTCCGCCTCAAAGTAACAGTCGGGGGCCGTCGGGAACTCAGGCCCACCACTACCTGGATGGAGCCACCTGCCCCTTCAGCCCCCATCTCCGAACAGTATCATAAGTAATGTAACAGTATAAGTATATATCATATGCCCGTGATCACCTCCCGAAGTGATCACGGCCCAGTAGTATAGCATGGCAGACGGACAAGAATGAAGGGCCACTGATGGTAAACTAGCATCCTATACTAAGCATTTAGGATTGCAGGTAAGGTATCAACAGTGCAGCAACAATGACAGGCTATGCAACAGAATAGGATTAACGGAAAGCAGTAACATGCTACACTACTCTAATGCAAGCAGTATAGAGGAGAGTAGGTGATATCTGGTGATCAAGGGGGGCTTACCTGGTTGCTCTGGCAAGAGAGAGTGGTCGTCAACACCGTAGTCGTACTGGGTAGTAGCGGCGTCGGTCTCGGTGTCTAGCGAGAGAAGAGGGGGAAGAAACAATAAATATAATGCAAACAAATGCATGATGATGCATGACATGTCAAAGCATGATGCTAGGTGTGCCCTAACGCGGTACGAGGTGGTACCGGTGAAGGGGGAAAACATCCGGGAATGTATTCCCGGTGTTTCGCATTTTCGGACAGATGAACCGGAGGGGGGAAAGTTGCGTGTTCGGTATGCTAGGGATGCGTGGCGAACGAACGGGTTGTGTATCCGAATTCGTCCCGTCATTCTAAGCAACTCTCATGTTGAAAATATTTTAATCTGAGTTACGGATTAAAAGATATGATTTTCTAAAGATTTTATTTATTTTTGGAATTTAATTAATTATTTAAATTAATTCGAAATGGATTTATGACATCAGCATGACATCATGCTGACATCAGCAGTCAACGGGGGTTGACTGGTCAACCTGACCAGTGGGTCCCATTGGTCAGTGACACATGTTAATTAAACAGTTTAATTAAACTAATCAAAATTAATTAGGGGGTGGGCCCCACTGTCATACTAATTAATTAGCGAATTAACAGTAGTTAATTAGGTTAATTAATCATTAGGTTAATTAATCTTAATTGGTTAATTTAATCAGAATTAATTAAGTTAATTAATTAGTTAATTAATTAATTTTATTATTTATTATTTTATTTTTATTTTTATTTTTTCTATTTTTTAATATGTTCTGGGGGTTAGGCCCCACATGTCATTGGCCCGAGGCCATAGTGGGTTCGGTACTACGGGCGCCGCCCGAACAAGCACCGCGGGTGCGGGCGCTGGGCGCATGCCCAGGGGCGTGGGAAGGGCGGCGCACCTGGCAGGTTGCCAGGTCGGCGTGGGCGAGGCCAGCACGGGGTGAGGCATGGCCGAGGCGAGGCCGACCGGAGCACCAGAGGCAGCAGGCGGGCCAGGGGGCGCGCGAGGCCGGCGCATGGGGCGCACTGTGCGGGGGAAACAGGGGCGGCAGCGCGGCGAGCGAGCGGCGCAGGCGAGGCGCGTCGGG
>NC_041392.1:483893376-483930382 GCF_002162155.2 Triticum dicoccoides | reverse complement strand
TGTAGAGGGAAGTAGGCCGGCGTGGGAGGCGGCCCAGCGAGGCGGCGTAGTCTCCAGGCACGCGACGGCGAAGGGCATGGCGTCGGGGGGGGCGTTCCCCTTGATCCGATATGGATCGGGGAGGAGGGGGGAGAGCGAGTGGGGGGCGAGTGGGGGAGTGGGTGACGGGGTGGGGTTAGGGTTTGGGTCGTGGGGGATATGGGGAATGGGGGGTGGCCGGCTGGGCCTTTGCCCAGTTGGGCCGGTTGGTGGCCTCGCCGGCTGGTGGCCCAGTGGCAGGGGGTGCGTTTCCTTTTTGTTTTGTTTTGTTTTTTTCCTCTTTTCTGTTTTCTTTTATTGTTTTATTTTAGTTTCTCTCTTACTTTAGTTTTACAAATTGTAAAAGTAGCCCCTAAACTAGTGTTAATAAATATGCTATGACCCCAAACATTTTGGCACCTTAAATAAAGTATACTTCATTTATTATTATCTTAAATGCATTTTAAGCAATTGTTTTATCATTGTTATAATTAACTTAGTGCATTGGAACATTTTATAAATAGATGATTTCTCCACCAATATTACTTCTGATTTATTTGCCATGTTTTGAACACATTAGTTTTGAATTTGAAAACTTTAATTGTTTGACTTAATTTAAAATTTGAAATTTGACGGGATTTGAATCATCGCAAGATTATCAACAGTAATCGTGGTGATGTGACATCATTAGCGAAGGGTTAGTGTAGCTTGAATATCCGGGCGTCACAGTTCCCCACCTAATTCAGCCCATGGGGCCCTCCAGGATAGGTGGCCCCACCCGGTGGACACCCAGGACCCTTCCGGTGGTCCCGGTACAATACCGGTAACCCCTGAAACCTTCCCGATGGCCAAAACTGGACTTCCCATATATAAATCTTTACCTCCGGACCATTCCGGAACTCCTCGTGACGTCTGGATCTCATCCGGGACCCTGAACAACTTTCGGGTTACTGCATACTAATATCTCTACAACCCTAGCGTCACCGAACCTTAAGTGTGTAGACCCTACGGGTTCGGAAGACATGCAGACATGATCGAGACGCCTCTCCGGTCAATAACCAACAGCGGGATCTGGATACCCATGTTGGCTCCCACATGCTCCACGATGATCTCATCGGATGAACCACGATGTCGAGGATTCAATCAATCTGTATACAATTCCCTTTGTCAATCGGTACGTTACTTGCTCGAGACTCGATCGTCGATATCGCAATACCTAGTTCAATCTCGTTACCGGCAAGTCACTTTACTCGTGTCGTAATGCATGATCCTGTGATCAACCACTTGGTCACATTGAGCTCATTATGATGATGCATTACCGAGTGGGCCCAGAGATACCTCTCTGTCATACGGAGTGACAAATCCCAGTCTCGATTCGTGCCAACCCAACAGATACTTTCGGAGATACCTGTGATGTACCTTTATAGTCACCCAGTTATGTTGTGACGTTTGGCACACCCAAGGCACTCCTACGGTATCCGGGAGTTGCACAATCTCATGGTCTAAGGAAATGATACTTGACATTCAGAAAAGCTACAGCAAACGAACTACACGATCTTTGAGCTAAGCTTAGGATTGTGTCTTGTCCATCACATCATTCTTCTAATGATGTGATCCCGTTATCAATGACATCCAATGTCCATAGTCAGGAAACCATGACTATCCTTTGATCAACGAGCTAGTCAACTAGAGGCTCACTAGGGACGTGTTGTGGTCTATGTATTCACACATGTATTACGATTTCCGAATAACACAATTATAGCATGAACAATAGACAATTATCATGAACAAAGAAATATAGTAATAACCATTTTATTATTGCCTCTAGGGCATATTTCCAACATGCACTGGCATTGTTTATGTGCCATGAGCATGTCCTTTTGTGTCTGGAGGTTTTTGGGTGATTAAACAATGTAGGAGTGGCATTGGATGCCCTAGAGAGCCAGTAGGAGAAGAGTGGGGTTGAGAGAGAGATGGAAATCGCCTGTCCGGAGGGGTAAATGAGGTGGTTTCACCCCTCACTCATTGAGCTGAGACGCAACCATAGTTACTGGAGGTATAAGAGGGTCAGGAGCAGCTGTGGTACAAAGTTGAGCCCATGGAGATTAGTGGAAGAGGTCAAAATGGAATTTTGGTAAAGTGGCAGAAAGGTGTTTGATGCTTGTTTGGGTAAGCAAATGAACTCCATTTGGCATGAGACTCCACAGGGTGATAAGGAACACATAATTAGGGTCTTCCACCAATTTTGAGATCATTTAGCCAAAGTTGCCAATGCAACTTTTGTAAACCCTAGAAACCAGCAGAAATGCATTCACCAAGATCTAGTCATGCAAAACCATTCCCCTTGATGCACCACTTGGTGTAGTGTCATCATTTTGGCTTTTGAGCATGACCACAAAGTTTGGGGGCATTTGGAATAAGTTGGCAATGTAAAGTTGTTCAAACTTGAATCTGGACAGAGAGGGTTTTGGGGCACTTTGGTGAACCAAAATAGTTTGGATTGAGCTGAAACTTTGCAGGGTCATTGAGGGAGTCCTGGATTAGGGGGTCTCCAGACAGCCGGACTATCTCCGTTGGTCGGACTGTTTGACTATGAAGATACAAGATTGAAGACTTCGTCTCGTGTCCGGATGAGACTCTACTTGGCATGGAAGGCAAGCTAGGCAATACGGATATGTGTATCTCCTCCTTTGTAACCGACCTTGTGTAACTCTAACCCTCTCCGGTGTCTATATAAACCGGAGGGTTTTAGTCCGTAGGACACAACAACTACAACATACAATCATACCATAGTCTAGCTTCTAGGGTTTAGCCTCTCTGATCTCGTGGTAGATCTACTCTTGTAATACCCATATCATCAATATTAATCAAGCAGGATGTTGGGTTTTACCTCCATCAAGAGGGCCCAAACCTGGGTAAAACATCGTGTTCCCTGCCTCCTGTTACCATCCGCCTTAGACGCACAGTTCGGGACCCCCTACCCGAGATCCGCTGGTTTTGACACCGACATTGGTTCTTTCATTGAGAGTTCCTCTGTGTCGTCGCCGTTAGGCTTGATGGCTCCTACTATCATCAATAGCGATGCAGTCTGGGGTGAGACTTTTCTCCCCGGACAGATTTTCGTGTTCGGCGGCTTTACACTGCGGGCCAATTCGCTTGGCCATCTGGAGCTGATTGAAAGTTACGCCCCTGGCCACCAGGTCAGGTTTGGAAGCTTAAACTACACGGCCGATATCCGTGGAGACTTGATCTTCGACGGATTCGAGCCTCTGCCTTGTGCGTCACGCGGTCACGATGAGTACGATTTAGCTCTACCGTCGGATAGTGTTCAGGAGATCGCGCAGGCAGCCGCCCCGACCCTCAATTTGGAGCCAGTTGCACCGTCCGTGGATGGGTGGATGGACCCGGCCACAGAGGCCTTACCCTTAGCGGTGATCGAGCCAAACATCGACCTTACCTTGCACGAGAGTCGTGTTGATAAACTGTCGGATCCCTCTCCGGCCACGGACTCCGAACCACCCGCACCCATTCCTATCGAATCCGATTGGGCGCCGATCATGGAGTTTACCTCCGTGGATATTTTTCAGCACTCGCCCTTTGGCGACATACTGAACTCATTAAGGTCTCTCTCCTTTTCAGGAGGATCCTGGCCGAACTATGTCCGGCAGGACTGGGATGCGGACGACGAAGAAATTCGCGACCCACCCACCACCCACTTAGTAGCCACTGTCGATGACTTAACCGACATGCTCGACTTCGACTCTGAAGACATCGACGGTATGGACGATGATGCGGGAGACGAAGAGGAACCACTGCCCACAGGGCACTAGACAGCCACCTCATCATACGATATATACATGGTGGATACACCCAAAGAAGGCAATGGCGACGAGATAGCGGAGGATGACCCCTCCAAGAAGCAACCCAAGCGCCGACG
This sequence comes from Triticum dicoccoides, assembly GCF_002162155.2. NCBI lineage: Eukaryota > Viridiplantae > Streptophyta > Magnoliopsida > Poales > Poaceae > Triticum > Triticum dicoccoides. The sequence continues at coordinate 483,926,427 of NC_041392.1, read as the reverse complement.
TCAGCGGCGCCGCTCTAAGTCCCGCCAAAGAAAAAGCGGTGATACCGGCATAGGAGATAATAACACTTCGGATAGTGCCGAAGACAACAACAATCCCCTCCAGCAAGATTTAGAGCAGGAGGATGGAGGAGCCAGCCCTCCTGAGAGAGCGGCAGATGGAGAGATGGAGGATGATAATTACATGCCCCCTTCGAAGACGAGGCAAGCCTCGGCGACGACAAATTCTCCATGCCAGAGGATCCCATCGAACAAGAGCGCTTCAAACGCCGGCTTATAGCCACAGCAAATAGCCTTAAGAAAAAGCAGCGGCAGCTTCAAGCTGATCAAGATCTTCTAGCTGACAGATGGACTGAAGTCCTCGTGGCCGAGGAATATAAACTCGAGCGCCCCTCCAAGAGTTACCCAAAATGCAGGTTGCTACCCCGACTGGAGGAAGAAGCATATGACGCGGCTGATCGGCCACCTCGTGGCCGCGATAAAGAGGTATTCCAGCCAAAAACTCAGCCTGCACCCCGACGCCATTCAAATAAAAAGGCACGGGGAGATACGCCAGACCTGCTAGACATATTGGAGGACAAAACAAAGCATGCAAGATCGATCTACGGATCACGAGGGCGCGCCACTATGCGAGACAATAAACGTCACGCCAGATACAGTAAAAGTAAATCCGGCCGGGCCGAACACAGCGGGCAAGACCCATTTGAGCTGCGTCGCGATATAGCCCAATACAGAGGCGCCGCACACCCCTTATGCTTCACAGACGAAGTAATGGATCATCAAATCCCAGAAGGTTTCAAGCCTGTAAATATTGAATCATACGACGGCACAACAGATCCCGCAGTATGGACCGGGGATTTCCTCCTCCACATCCACATGGCCCGCGGTGATGACTTACACGCCATCAAATACCTCACACTAAAGCTCAGGGGACCAGTGCGGCATTGGCTTAACAGCTTGCCAATAGAGTCCATCAGCTGTTGGGAAGATCTGGAAGCCGCATTCCTCGACAACTTTCAGGGCACTTATGTGCGGCCACCAGATGCCGATGACTTGAGCCACATAATTCAGCAGCCAGAAGAATCGGCCAGGCAATTCTGGACTCGGTTCCTAACAAAGAAAAATCAAATTGTCGACTGTCCAGATGCAGAGGCCCTAGCAGCTTTCAAACACAACATCCGCGATGAATGGCTAGACCGGCACCTTGTTCAGGAAAAGCCGAAATCTATGGTAGCCCTCACGACACTCATGACCCGCTTTTGTGCGGGAGAAGACAGCTGGCTGGCTCGCAATAATAACATATCAAAGAACCATGGTACTTTGAATACCAAGGACGGCAATAGCAGGTCACCATCACAACAAACATAAGCGCCGCATTAACAGCAATAATACCGAGGATACGGTAGTCAATGCCGGATTCAAAGGCTCTAAACTCGGTCAGCGGAAAAAGCCATTCAAACAAAGTACGCCGGGCCCGTCCAGCTTGGACCGTATACTCGATCGCTCGTGTCAAATACACGGCACCCCAGATAAGCCAGCCAATCACACCAACAGGGACGTATATGCGTTGGAGCCAGTCGCCCCAAAGTTCAGCCCATGGTCCTCCTATCCGACCACTTTCGATCGCAGGGACCATCCCACTAGTATCCGTCATGGCAAATTCGCCGCACTGGTTCTGGACCCAATCATTGACGGATTTCACCTCACTCAAGTCCTTATGGATGGCGGCAGCAGCCTGAACCTGCTTTATCAGGACACAGTGCGCAAAATGGGTATAGATCCCTCAAGGATCAAACCCACAAAAACGACCTTTAAGGGCGTCATCCCAGGCGTAGAGGCCCATTGCACAGGCTCAATTACACTGGAAGTGGTCTTCGGATCCCCGGATAACTTCCGAAGCAAAGAGTTAATCTTCGATATAGTCCCGTTCCGCAGTGGTTATCATGCACTGCTCGGGCGAACCGCATTTGCGAGATTCAATGTGGTACCGCATTATGCATACCTCAAGCTCAAGATGCTTGGACCTCGCAGGGTTATTACAGTCAATGGAAACACAAAGCGCTCTCTCTGAACAGAGGAGCACACCGCGGCCCTCGCAGCAGAAGCGCAAAGCAGCCTCTCAAGGCAATCCACCAGTTCGGCGTTTCAAGACCCGGACACCTTCAAGCGCGCTCAGAGCAATCGGCAACTAGACCGCCTGGCGCGATCTGAGCTCGCATAGCAATGCGGCCCCCACCCCAGTCTCAGCCAAACGGCGAAACTCGTGCCACGTGTACATAATTACGCATTAAAAATACCATGGGCACAGGTGGGGAGGGGGGCACAACTGCGGCACGCCCCAAGACGCGGCTTAAACCGCACTAGGGGCTTCCCATTTGTTTTTTTCTCTTTTTCAGGACCTTAATCTCTGGAAACCCTGTCCGGCAGTACTATTGCCGAACACATGATGCAGCAACCAAGGAGGCAGAAAGCTACGTCACACCACGAAATTCCCAGGTGGATTACAACAACGAGCGAAATATTTGATTTAATACTATTCCTCAGCTTGCCCTTGGAAGGGACATAGTCCTACTCTTTGCTTATCGCACCATCTGTATCATTCTGCTTGAAACGCACCTTTTTGAATAATCAATGCATAAAATTACGACTATTATTGCAATTCTTCTTATATATATGTGTGTGTGTGTTCATCAATGACGCCTTGCAACCGTACACTTTGGTATGGCCAATACACCAGGGGCTTACGTACCCCACAATATGTTGTGAAAAGTCCGAACACTTTCACAAGTGCGGCACCCCAAACTTATAGCATTATATGCATCAGCTCCGAATCATGTCTTTGGTCAAATGTTGGGTTTGCCCGGCTCCTATGTTTTGGTACCTTACGTTCCGCTCTATAGGCTAAGGTAGCGCTAGGAGAACTACTGCGATTGTGCCCCGGTTCTGCTAGGCTGAGCACCTCAATAGAGAAAGCTAAAACTGACTGTCATGATAAGGCGAGGGACTGGTCGCTGTTCGGCGAGGTTTTCGAGTCCCTAAAGACTTATGCCGCTTAGAGCGAGGGGCCGGCCCTGTCCGGCTTAAAGGTGTGTATCGCGCCCCGAATTCGGCCTTCCGAATACCAGGGGCTTCGCCGAAATTTAAAATTATAGAATTCTATGGCTAAGTGAGAGTGATAAAGCATTATTAGTCCGGTTGCCTGGTTCGTTGTGCTGAGCACCTCCCTCGAAGGACCCAAACATGGGAACAAGAGTGCTCAGGTTTATCCCGAACACCCCAGCACTCGTGGCATGGGGGCAGAAGCCGAGGACTAGCCATCTCTCAGATTGGATAAACGGCCAAACAGAAGGTAATATTTTAAATTCACACAAGCGTTGCATAGCGCATATGAAACAAGTTTTCATCATACGGGATCACACGAGCAAGTTTACTCAAATATTACATCCTTTGAACATTCGTCCGCTACAAGACGGGCACCCTTCATGACACCCTCATAATAAATTTCGGGGGTACGATGCTCCTTGCCCTGCGGCGGCCCTTCCTTGATCAGCTTCACGGCATCTAGCTTGGCCCACTGCACCTTCACACGGGCGAAAGCCCGGCGTGCACCTTCGATGCAGACGGACCACTTGACGACTTCTAGCCGTGGGCAGGCATCCACAAGCCGCCTCACCGGGCCGAAGTAGCTGTTCGGAAGGGCGTCACCAGGCCACAGCCGGACTATAAAGCCCTTCATGGCCTATTCGGCCGCCTTGTGCAGCTCGACCAGCTGCTTTAGCTGGTCGCTCAGAGGCATCGGGTGTTCAGTCCCAGTATACTGAGACCAGAACAGCTTCTCCATTGAGCTTCCCTCCTCGTCCTGGTAAAACTGTGCGGCATCCAACACACTGCGGGGCAAATCTACAAATGCTCCTGGAGAGCTCCGAATTCGGGTAAGTAATCGGTAATTTACTTTTACATGCTTTCTTCACATATAGAATGCCTTACCCGCCGCTATCTTCTTCATTGTGTCGATCTCCTGGAGGGCCTTTTGGGCTTCTGCCTTGGCACTTTTTGCACTCTCGAGGGTTGTGGCAAGCTCAGACTCTCGCGTCTTCAAGTCAAGCTCCAACGCCTCGTGCTTCGTCACGAGAGCCTGGAGCTCTTGCTGCACCTTGCCCACCCGAGCCTCTTGCTTTTCTCGCTCGGTGCTCCTTGGCCGCTTTATCTTCGGCCTCGGACAGCGCTTGCTTTAGGGTCGCCACTTCGGTCGTGGCCCCTGGCAAATTCACGATGATCTTGTCATTTTGCAATCGCACTCTTTTATACATATCCGCAGACTAGGTACTACTTACCTTTGTTCTCCTCGAGCTGCCTCTTGACAAGGCCGAGCTCGTCCTGGGACCCCTTAAGGTCCTGCTTCAGTACGATGACCTCCGCAGTCAGTGCGGCGGATGCCAACAGCGAAGCCTACATATGCATATTGACATACTCATATTAGACTCCTGCGATATTTTTTGATCCTTTGTTCGGCTTTTCTTTGTGAACACCGAACAGAGCATCAGGGGCTACTGTCTATGCGATAATATTTTTACTATATTTTAAACACTTACCTCAAGCCTGTTAGAAGGATGGCACAGGCTTCGGTCAATCCGCTCTTGGCGGACTGAACCTTCTGGATCACCGCACTCATGATAGTACGGTGCTCCTCGTCGATGGAAGCCCTGCGAAGCGCTCCTAGCAGATTGTCCAGCACCTCTGGATGGACAGAGGTCACCGGTATAGGCGTCTCGCCCCTCTTAGAAGGAGGCCGCCTGCCCGAGCCCGGAACCACTGGAGGTTTCGGCGCGTGTTCGGCTAAGGGCCAAACTCGGAGCTCTCGGGGGCCTTGTCCCCTCGGCTCTCAGAGTCCGGGAGGCCGCCTTGAGGCGCCTCCAGGACTGTCTCCCCTCGACCCGGTGCCTCATGAGACAGCACCTTGGCGTCGTCCGCAGGATGAGGGGAGGTGGCGGTCGGGGCAGGATCGCTATCCATGTCCGACGAACCCAGGGAGCCGTCCGATGAATCAATACTGGCTCGTGGCGGCCTGCATAATCATGTTCGGCATTAGGGAAAGCAGTGCGACAAAGGAATACTATGAGTTACTCTGGTATCCGAATACTTACGATCTCCCCAGGGGCTTGGCCTTGGGCAACTACTCGTCTTCGCCTTCGTCGGTGGCGGTGGAACTGTCCGGAAGGAGAGTCCTTCCCTTCTTGGACCCTTCACCCCCCCCCAGTTGGGACGGCCTTCCTTTTCTTGTCTCCCCCGCTTGGAGGGGGAGCATCTTCCTCTTCCTCCTCGTCTTCGGGGGAGGAGTGTGCCATAGAGTCATCGGACGATGAGTCCGATAAAACCTGGCATCGGGAACTCTTTCAGGTTCCCTTAGCCTTCTTGGTCTTCTCTGGCACCTTGTAAGGAGCCGGAGTCAGCATCTCCATCAGGAGAGCGTTTGCTGGGCCTTCGGGCAAAGGAGCCGGACAGTCGATCTGTCCGGCCATTTCCTGCTAGTCCTGTCAAAGGAACGGGACCTTAGATACCGCATAGAGTCAAACTATGTAAAACAAGTATCTTGTAAGAGGTAAAACAGCTTACCGCGCTGGCTTGGCGCTTCGCGCAGAATCCGCGATCCTCGGTAGTAGGAGGAGGAACCTCGGCGCCCTTGAATAGCACCTTCCAGGCATCCTCGTGTGTTGTATCGAAGAGCCTGTTTAGAGTTTGGTGCTGCGCCGGGTCGAACTCCCACAAGTTGAAGGCCCGTTGTTGACACGGGAGGATCCGGAGGATGAGCATGACCTGGACTACGTTGACGAGTTTAAGCTTCTTGTTCACCATGTTTAGAATACATGTTTGGAGTCCGGTCAGCTCTCCCGAACTACCCCAGGACAGGCCCTTCTCTTTCTAGGAGGTGAGCCGTGTGGGGATGCCAGATCGGAACTCGGGGGCCGCTGCCCATGCAGGGTCACATGGCTCGGTGATGTAGAACCACCTCGATTGCCACCCCTTTATGGTCTCCATGAAGGAGCCCTCGAGCCATGTGACGTTGGGCATCTTGCCCACCATGGCACCTCCGCATTCCGCTTGGCGGCCGCCCACTACCTTCGGCTTGACATTGAAGGTCTTTAGCCATAAGCCGAAGTGGGGCTTGATGCGGAGGAAGGCCTCGCACACGACGATAAACGCCGAGATGTTGAGGATGAAGTTCGGGGCCAGATCGTGGAAATCCAGGCCGTAGTAGAACATGAGCCCCTGGACGAATGGGTTGAGAGGGAATCCCAGTCCACGAAGGAAATGTGTGAGGAACACTACCCTCTCATGGGGCCTAGGGGTGGGGATGAGCTGCCCCTCATCTAGGAGCCGATGCGCGATGTCGTCGAGCAGGTATCCGGCTCTCCTCAGCTTCTTGATGTGTTCCTCCATGACGGAGGAGACCATCCACCTGCCTCCTGCTTCGGACATGGTTGGAGAAGGTTGAGGTGGGAAGTGCGGACTTGGGCGCTGGAGCTCTAGTGTGTGAAAATGGATGAGCAAAGGAGGAAGAAGGCGTGGATGAAAAGGTGAATCCTTATCCCTTTATATGGGCGGACAAAACTATGCGTCCCCACTAGCCTGGTAAAACTCGCTTATCCCCCAGGCGCCATAATCGATGGCGCGGTTGGGTTACCCACACCCGTATTGATGAGAATCCCGTAATAAGGGGACACGATCTCTGCTTTGACAAGACATGTCAAAAAACTGCCTCGCGTTATGTGCAGGGCTAGTTAAAGGAAACGGTTCGAATAATCATCGGGCCATGACATAATGTCGTGCTGCCAAAACAAGTCAGCAAATTAGATTTGTGAAAATATTATTCTCTCTATGGTGGTATGTGGAACTTATTTTGCAGGGTCGGACACTATCCTTGTATTCAATTTCTTCCGTGATGTATTCGGAGGAGGAACCCGCCTTGCAATGCCGAAGACAATACTGCGCGTCCGACTCGTCGTCATTGAAGCCTGGTTTAGGGGCTACTAAGGGAGTCCTGGATTAGGGGGTCTTCGGACAGCCGGACTATCTCCATTGGCCGGACTGTTAGACTATGAAGATACAAGATTGAAGACTTCGTCTCGTGTCCGGATGGGACTCTACTTGGCATGGAAGGAAAGCTAGGCAATACAGATATGTGTATCTCCTCCTTTGTAACCGACCTTGTGTAACCCTAACCCTCTCCGGTGTCTATATAAACTGGAGGGTTTTAGTCCGTAGGACACAACAACTACAACATACAATCATACCATAGGCTAGCTTCTAGGGTTTAGCCTCTCTGATCTCGTGGTAGATCTACTCTTGTACTACCCATATCATCAATATTAATCAAGCAGGACGTTGTGTTTTACCTCCATCAAGAGGGCCCAAACCTGGGTAAAACATCGTGTTCCCTGCCTCCTGTTACCATCCGCCTTAGACGCACAGTTCGGGACCCCCTACCCGAGATCCGCCGGTTTTGACACTGACAGTCATCATATTATGCATATGTGACTTTCTAGAATTTTCCTGGATTTATTGGAAAATATTTCTTGTAGAAATATTTCAAATACTTTAAATGGACAGAAATGGTTTTGGAGAATTTTGCCCAATATTTTGAACATGACCATGTGTTGAAACTCTTATATATGGAAAATATATGTCCACTTAGTTTCCCTGATTTTTTTCAAATATTTATGAAATAATAAATAATTTTTCCCTATTAAAGACCATTTCTGGCCTTAAGAAAAAGCTTTTAAATAAAATAGGAAAATAACTTCTAAAATTATATTTTTGTGGTTTATGGGAATCCTATATCTAATAGGTTTCAAATATACTCTTTGAAATATTTTTCACACCCCAAATCAAGTACTTGCAGTGCAAACCTCAATTCAGGGGGTTTTGGAAAACTAATTTTAGAAAATACTTTTTGGCCAAATTATTTTTGTAAGAAAATACTATATTGCACTATACACATGGCATGATCATTAGGCAGAAGCTTGGGGCAAGCAGATGAAGTATGTAAGGTGGAGTAGTTGACTTTAGAGAGCACTTGAAAAACACAAAGAGAAAACCAACTCAAAAAATAAAAGCCAAATAATGCAAAAGTTTTTGTCAAACCACACTTTATCATGATTTATTAGCTTAAGTGTTGTTGCATGAAAATCGGGGTGTGACACGTAGAGTAGCTAGGGGTGGTCGGACGTCGTCGGAATCAACCTCTCTAGTGGAGGCAGAGAGCGGAGGTCGCCGGAGACGAAGACGACGGCGAACAGAGGCGACTCCAGGGGCTCCAACCAGGCGGAACAGCACCACTGGAGAGCGGAGGAGGCCCTAGAAGGGATCGCCGGCGAGCTCGAGCTCGGGGACGGTGGCCCGCGGCCTGCCCGGTCGGGCTACGGCTATCTATGAGGTTGTGGAGTGTGTAGGAGTCGTGGATGGTGCTCGAGGAGGCCGGGGAGGGCTCCATTTATAGCCGAGCGTCGAGGAGGGTTCGGGCTCCGCCGGTGGACACCTGGACACGGCGCCCGGCGACGAACAGCATCACTGAGAGGGGGAGGAGGAGACGCTAATCATGCAGGGACTATGGGCGAATGGAGATGAGCACATGGGCACTGGAGTGACGACGAGAACAGTGCGCACCGCACTGTTACATTGGTCGGACCGCGCCCGTGCTCGCGGCGGCGAGCTCCGGCGTCGGCGAGCGCTAGGAGGGAGTTAAGAGAGCTTGGACGAAGATTGTGGCCAAGATTGGCAAGGCTAGGCAGTCAGGGAAGCGAGCACGCGAGCAACAGAGGCTCGGGCGCGACCCAGAGCGTGTCGGCACGCAGGTTGGCATCATGTACACGCGTGGTCACCGCGTGAACTCTGCCCTCAGGCCGACCTAAGTCCAAATTTCATGTCTGGCTTGTTGTTCGTAGTAGTTTTGAAGATTACCATGCTTTGGTTTGGACCCAGACGCGGTAGGATGGATATCAACCGCCTAGTAAGTTTCTGATCAGTAACTTTGAGATCTTACTGTGGTCAAACGGCTAGGAGTTGGGAGCTATCATATACTAAGGTGATGATGCATAAGAAAAATCAGCCACAATGGAGCAAGTAAATGGTAGTTGCTGTAGAAACCACCATTTCTGTCCAAAACAGGAAATATTTTCTGTAGCAAAAATATTCCAAAAAGTTATGCAATATTTTTTCTCAGGAAGGTGCCCGATGGTTCAAAGAATATTTGTGAATTTTCTCAGATTTTTGTGGGCAAGAAAAATTGGGGTTGCTTTGGAGCACATTGAGCTGACTAGGGTTTAAGAGAGGGAAATGAATATTTTTCATTTAATAAAAATATTCCAATTAATATTTTGAGGTGAACCAGAGTGGGGATGATGGTTAGAGAGGGAAATGGGACACTTGGGTGAAAGCCAAGGGGTACCCAAGTGTTTAAGTCCATATGAAAACATTCAAAACTCCAAATTTGAAATTCAAACCAACTAAAATCAGGCAAAGAAAAGAGGGCAAAAACCAGGCTGTCACAGTTGGCGCCTTGAACTTGCTAGTTGTGGTCTCGACGTGGCGTTGTGGGGAAATGGACCCCTGAGGAGCCTCTTGGTTGTGAAGGCGCTTTGAGCCTGTGTCACGGCTGGGATTGGAGTGCCGGACATTGAAACTGGAGCCACCACCTATGACACACAACACAAACACACGTGAAAAATGAGAAGGATTATTGCAAAGACCAAGGCCAAAACCAAACAGAACATGTAGAAATGAGATTGTGAGGACAAAATAGAGTAGTTTTTAACCCAACGGTAGTACCGGGCCAGGATGCGGACACTACAAGAAATCTGTTAATCCATGACGGAGATGAACCGTCATAGGTGGGCACAAAACTGTCAGGGTGGACGTCCATGACGAATTTGAAATCCGTCATGTATATCGCGTCATAATTTCACCACGGTGCACTCCATGACAGATTACCAAAGCTTGGCCCACTGCACCTTCACACGGGCGAAAGCCCGGCGTGCACCTTCGATGCAGACGGACCGCTTGACGACCTCTAGCCGTGGGCAGGCATCCACAAGCCGCCTCACCAGGCTGAAGTAGCTGTTCGGAAGGGCGTCACCAGGCCACAGCCGGACTATAAAGCCCTTCATGGCCTATTCGGCCGCCTTGTGCAGCTCGACCAGCTGCTTTAGCTGGTCGCTCAGAGGCATCGGGTGTTCAGTCCCAGTATACTGAGACCAGAACAGCTTCTCCATTGAGCCTCCCTCCTCGGCCTGGTAAAACTGTGCGGCATCCAACACGCTGCGGGGCAAATCTACAAATGCTCCTGGAGAGCTCCGAATTCGGGTAAGTAATCGGTAATTTACTTTTACATGCTTTCTTCACATATAGAATGCCTTACCCGCCGCTATCTTCTTCATTGTGTCAATCTCCTGGAGGGCCTTTTGGGCTTCTGCCTTGGCACTTTTTGCACTCTTGAGGGTTGTGGCAAGCTCAGACTCTCGCGTCTTCGAGTCAAGCTCCAACGCCTCGTGCTTCGTCACGAGAGCCTGGAGCTCTTGCTGCACCTTGCCCACCCGAGCCTCTTGCTTTTCTCGCTCGGTGCTCCTTGGCCGCTTTATCTTCGGCCTCGGACAGCGCTTGCTTTAGGGTCGCCACTTCGGTCGTGGCCCCTGGCAAATTCACGATGATCTTGTCATTTTGCAATCGCACTCTTTTTATACATATCCGCAGACTAGGTACTACTTACCTTTGTTCTCCTCGAGCTGCCTCTTGACAAGGCCGAGCTCGTCCTGGGACCCCTTAAGGTCCTGCTTCAGTACGATGACCTCCGCAGTCAGTGCGGCGGATGCCAACAGCGAAGACTGCATATGCATATTGACATACTCATATTAGACTCCTGCGATATTTTTTGATCCTTTGTTCGGCTTTTCTTTGTGAACACCGAACAGAGCATCAGGGGCTACTGTCTATGCGGTAATATTTTTACTATATTTTAAACACTTACCTCAAGCCTGTTAGAAGGATGGCACAGGCTTCAGTCAATCCGCTCTTGGCGGACTGAACCTTCTGGATCACCGCACTCATGATAGTACAGTGCTCCTCGTCGATGGAAGCGCTGCGAAGCGCTCCTAGCAGATTGTCCGGCACCTCTGGATGGACAGAGGTCACCGGTATAGGCGTCTCGCCCCTCTTAGAAGGAGGCCGCCTGCCCGAGCCCGGAACCACTGGAGGTTTCGGCGCGTGTTCGGCTAAGGGCCAAACTCGGAGCTCTCGGGGGCCTTGTCCCCTCGGCTCTCAGAGTCTGGGAGGCCGCCTTGAGGCGCCTCCAGGACTGTCTCCCCTCGACCCGGTGCCTCGTGAGACAGCACCTTGGCATCGTCCGCAGGATGAGGGGAGGTGGCGGTCGGGGCGGGATCGCTATCCATGTCCGACGAACCCAGGGAGCCGTCCGATGAATCAATACTGGCTCGTGGCGGCCTGCATAATCATGTTCGGCGTTAGGGAAAGCAGTGCGACAAAGGAATACTATGAGTTACTCTGGTATCCGAATACTTACGATCTCCCCAGGGGCTTGGCCTTGGGCAACTACTCGTCTTCGCCTTCGTCGGTGGCGGTGGAACTGTCCGGAAGGAGAGTCCTTCCCTTCTTGGACCCTTCACCCCCACCCCCCCCAGTTGGGACGGCCTTCCTTTTCTTGTCTCCCCCACCTGGAGGGGGAGCATCTTCCTCTTCCTCCTCGTCTTCGGGGGAGGAGTGTGCCATAGAGTCATCGGACGATGAGTCCGATAAAACCTGGCGTCGGGAACTCTTTCAGGTTCCCTTAGCCTTCTTGGTCTTCTCTGGCACCTTGTAAGGAGCCGGAGTCAGCATCTCCGTCAGGAGAGCGTTTGCTGGGCCTTCGGGCAAAGGAGTCGGACAGTCGATCTGTCCGGCCATTTCCTGCTAGTCCTGTCAAAGGAACGGGACCTTAGATACCGCATAGAGTCAAACTATGTAAAACAAGTATCTTGTAAGAGGTAAAACAGCTTACCGCGCTGGCTTGGCGCTTCGCGCAGAATTCGCGATCCTCGGTAGTAGGAGGAGGAACCTCGGCGCCCTTGAATAGCACCTTCCAGGCATCCTCGTGTGTTGTATCGAAGAGCCTGTTTAGAGTTTGGTGCTGCGCCGGGTCGAACTCCCACAAGTTGAAGGCCCGTTGTTGACACGGGAGGATCCGGCGGATGAGCATGACCTGGACTACGTTGACGAGTTTGAGCTTCTTGTTCACCATGTTTAGAATACATGTTTGGAGTCCGGTCAGCTCTCCCGAACTACCCCAGGACAGGCCCTTCTCTTTCCAGGAGGTGAGCCGTGTGGGGATGCCAGATCGGAACTCGGGGGCCGCTGCCCATGCAGGGTCACATGGCTCGGTGATGTAGAACCACCCCGATTGCCACCCCTTTATGGTCTCCATGAAGGAGCCCTCGAGCCATGTGACGTTGGGCATCTTGCCCACCATGGCACCTCCGCATTCCGCTTGGCGGCCTCCCACTACCTTCGGCTTGACATTGAAGGTCTTTAGCCATAAGCCGAAGTGGGGCTTGATGCGGAGGAAGGCCTCGCACACGATGATAAACGCCGAGATGTTGAGGATGAAGTTCGGGGCCAGATCGTGGAAATCCAGGCCGTAGTAGAACATGAGCCCCTGGACGAATGGGTTGAGAGGGAATCCCAGTCCACGAAGGAAATGTGTGAGGAACACTACCCTCTCATGGGGCCTAGGGGTGGGGATGAGCTGCCCCTCATCTGGGAGCCGATGCGCGATGTCGTCGAGCAGGTATCCGGCTCTCCTCAGCTTCTTGATGTGTCCCTCCGTGACGGAGGAGACCATCCACCTGCCTCCTGCTTCGGACATGGTTGGAGAAGGTTGAGGTGGGAAGTGCGGACTTGGGCGCTGGAGCTCTAGTGTGCGAAAATGGATGAGCAAAGGAGGAAGAAGGCGTGGATGAAAAGGTGAATCCTTATCCCTTTATATGGGCGGACAAAACTATGCGTCCCCACTAGCCTGGTAAAACTCGCTTATCCCCCAGGCGCCATAATCGATGGCGCGGTTGGGTTACCCACGCCCGTATTGATGAGAATCCCGTAATAAGGGGACACGATCTCTGCTTTGACAAGACATGTCAAAAAACTGCCTCGCGTTATGTGCAGGGCTAGTTAAAGGAAACGGTTCGAATAATCATCGGGCCATGACATAATGTCGTGCTGCCAAAACAAGTCAGCAAATTAGATTTGTGAAAATATTATTCTCTCTATGGTGGTATGTGGAACTTATTTTGCAGGGTCGGACACTATCCTTGTATTCAATTTCTTCCGTGATGTATTCGGAGGAGGAACCCGCCTTGCAATGCCGAAGACAATACTGCGCGTCGGACTTGTCGTCATTGAAGCCTGGTTTAGGGGCTACTAAGGGAGTCCTGGATTAGGGGGTCTTCGGACAGCCGGACTATCTCCATTGGCCGGACTGTTAGACTATGAAGATACAAGATTGAAGACTTCGTCTCGTGTCCGGATGGGACTCTACTTGGCATGGAAGGAAAGCTAGGCAATACAGATATGTGTATCTCCTCCTTTGTAACCGACCTTGTGTAACCCTAACCCTCTCCGGTGTCTATATAAACTGGAGGGTTTTAGTCCGTAGGACACAACAACTACAACATACAATCATACCATAGGCTAGCTTCTAGGGTTTAGCCTCTCTGATCTCATGGTAGATCTACTCTTGTACTACCCATATCATCAATATTAATCAAGCAGGACGTTGGGTTTTACCTCCATCAAGAGGGCCCGAACCTGGGTAAAACATCGTGTTCCCTGCCTCCTGTTACCATCCACCTTAGACGCACAGTTCGGGACCCCCTACCCGAGATCCGCCGGTTTTGACACTGACAGTCATCATATTATGCATATGTGACTTTCTAGAATTTTCCTGGATTTATTGGAAAATATTTCTTGTAGAAATATTTCAAATACTTTAAATGGACAGAAATGGTTTTGGAGGATTTTGCCCAATATTTTGAACATGACCATGTGTTGAAACTCTTATATATGGAAAATATATGTCCACTTAGTTTCCCTGATTTTTTTCAAATATTTATGAAATAATAAATAATTTTTCCCTATTAAAGACCATTTCTGGCCTTAAGAAAAAGCTTTTAAATAATATAGGAAAATAACTTCTAAAATTATATTTTTGTGGTTTATGGGAATCCTATATCTAATAGGTTTCAAATATACTCTTTGAAATATTTTTCACACCCCAAATCAAGTACTTGCAGTGCAAACCTCAATTCAGGGGGTTTTGGAAAACTAATTTTAGAAAATACTTTTTGGCCAAATTATTTTTGTAAGAAAATACTATATTGCACTATACACATGGCATGATCATTAGGCAGAAGCTTGGGGCAAGCAGATGAAGTATGTAAGGTGGAGTAGTTGACTTTAGAGAGCACTTGAAAAACACAAAGAGAAAACCAACTCAAAAAATAAAAGCCAAATAATGCAAAAGTTTTTGTCAAACCACACTTTATCATGATTTATTAGCTTAAGTGTTGTCGCATGAAAATCGGGGTGTGACACGTAGAGTAGCTAGGGGTGGTCGGACGTCGTCGGAATCAACCTCTCTAGTGGAGGCAGAGAGCGGAGGTCGCCGGAGACGAAGACGACGGCGAACAGAGGCGACTCCAGGGGCTCCAACCAGGCGGAACAGCACCACTGGAGAGCGGAGGAGGCCCTAGAAGGGATCGCCGGCGAGCTCGAGCTCGGGGACGGTGGCCCGCGGCCTGCCCGGTCGGGCTACGGCTATCTATGAGGTTGTGGAGTGTGTAGGAGTCGTGGATGGTGCTCGAGGAGGCCGGGGAGGGCTCCATTTATAGCCGAGCGTCGAGGAGGGTTCGGGCTCCGCCGGTGGACACCTGGACACGGCGCCCGGCGACGAACAGCATCACTGAGAGGGGGAGGAGGAGACGCTGATCATGCAGGGACTATGGGCGAATGGGGATGAGCACAGGGGCACTGGAGTGACGACGAGAACAGTGCGCACCGCACTGTTACATTGGTCGGACCGCACCCGTGCTCGCGGCGGCGAGCTCCGGCGTCGGCGAGCGCTAGGAGGGAGTTAAGAGAGCTTGGACGAAGATTGTGGCCAAGATTGGCAAGGCTAGGCAGTTAGGGAAGCGAGCACGCGAGCAACAGAGGCTCGGGCGCGACCCAGAGCGTGTCGGCACGCAGGTTGGCATCATGTACACGCGTGGTCACCGCGTGAACTCTGCCCTCAGGCCGACCTAAGTCCAAATTTCATGTTTGGCTTGTTGTTCGTAGTAGTTTTGAAGATTACCATGCTTTGGTTTGGACCCAGACGCGGTAGGATGGATATCAACCGCCTAGTAAGTTTCTGATCAGTAACTTTGAGATCTTACTGTGGTCAAACGGCTAGGAGTTTGGAGCTATCATATACTAAGGTGATGATGCATAAGAAAAATCAGCCACAATGGAGCAAGTAAAATGGTAGTTGCTGTAGAAACCACCATTTCTGTCCAAAACAGGAAATATTTTCTGTAGCAAAAATATTCCAAAAAGTTATGCAATATTTTTGCTCAGGAAGGTGCCTGATGGTTCAAAGAATATTTGTGAATTTTCTCAGATTTTTGTGGGCAAGAAAAATTGGGGTTGCTTTGGAGCACATTGAGCTGACTAGGGTTTAAGAGAGGGAAATGAATATTTTTCATTTAATAAAAATATTCCAATTAATATTTTGAGGTGAACCAGAGTGGGGATGATGGTTAGAGAGGGAAATGGGACACTTGGGTGAAAGCCAAGGGGTACCCAAGTGTTTAAGTCCATATGAAAAGATTCAAAACTCCAAATTTGAAATTCAAACCAACTAAAATCAGGCAAAGAAAAGAGGGCAAAAACCAGGCTGTCACAGTTGGCGCCTTGAACTTGCTAGTTGTGGTCTCGACGTGGCGTTGTGGGGAAATGGACCCCTGAGGAGCCTCTTGGTTGTGAAGGCGCTTTGAGCCTGTGTCACGGCTGGGATTGGAGTGCCGGACATTGAAACTGGAGCCACCACCTATGACACACAACACAAACACACGTGAAAAATGAGAAGGATTATTGCAAAGACCAAGGCCAAAACCAAACAAAACATGTAGAAATGAGATTGTGAGGACAAAATAGAGTAGTTTTTAACCCAACGGTAGTACCGGGCCAGGATGCGGACACTACAAGAAATCTGTTAATCCATGACGGAGATGAACCGTCATAGGTGGGCACAAAACTGTCAGGGTGGACGTCCATGACGAATTTGAAATCCGTCATGTATATCGCGTCATAATTTCACCACGGTGCACTCCATGACAGATTACCAAAGCTTGGCCCACTGCACCTTCACACGGGCGAAAGCCCGGCGTGCACCTTCGATGCAGACGGACCGCTTGACGACCTCTAGCCGTGGGCAAGCATCCACAAGCCGCCTCACCAGGCCGAAGTAGCTGTTCGGAAGGGCGTCACCAGGCCACAGCCGGACTATAAAGCCCTTCATGGCCTATTCGGCCACCTTGTGCAGCTCGACCAGCTGCTTTAGCTGGTCGCTCAGAGGCATCGGGTGTTCAGTCCCAGTATACTGAGACCAGAACAGCTTCTCCATTGAGCTTCCCTCCTCGGCCTGGTAAAACTGTGCGGCATCCAACACGCTGCGGGGCAAATCTACAAATGCTCTTGGAGAGCTCCGAATTCGGGTAAGTAATCGGTAATTTACTTTTACATGCTTTCTTCACATATAGAATGCCTTACCCGCCGCTATCTTCTTCATTGTGTCAATCTCCTGGAGGGCCTTTTGGGCTTCTGCCTTGGCACTTTTTGCACTCTCGAGGGTTGTGGCAAGCTCAGACTCTCGCGTCTTCGAGTCAAGCTCCAACGCCTCGTGCTTCGTCACGAGAGCCTGGAGCTCTTGCTGCACCTTGCCCACCCGAGCCTCTTGCTTTTCTCGCTCGGTGCTCCTTGGCCGCTTTATCTTCGGCCTCGGACGGCGCTTGCTTTAGGGTCGCCACTTCGGTCGTGGCCCCTGGCAAATTCACGATGATCTTGTCATTTTGCAATCGCACTCTTTTTATACATATCCGCAGACTAGGTACTACTTACCTTTGTTCTCCTCGAGCTGCCTCTTGACAAGGCCGAGCTCGTCCTGGGACCCCTTAAGGTCCTGCTTCTGTACGATGACCTCCGCAGTCAGTGCGGCGAATGCCAACAGCGAAGCCTGCATATGCATATTGACATACTCATATTAGACTCCTGCGATAT
The DNA here is from genome assembly GCF_002162155.2 of Triticum dicoccoides. Classification (NCBI taxonomy): domain Eukaryota; kingdom Viridiplantae; phylum Streptophyta; class Magnoliopsida; order Poales; family Poaceae; genus Triticum; species Triticum dicoccoides. Next base: position 483,909,075 of record NC_041392.1, on the reverse strand, counting down.
TTTTTGATCCTTTGTTCGGCTTTTCTTTGTGAACACCGAACAGAGCATCAGGGGCTACTGTCTATGCGGTAATATTTTTACTATATTTTAAACACTTACCTCAAGCCTGTTAGAAGGATGGCACAGGCTTCAGTCAATCCGCTCTTGGCGGACTGAACCTTCTGGATCACCGCACTCATGATAGTACGGTGCTCCTCGTCGATGGAAGCGCTGCGAAGCGCTCCTAGCAGATTGTCCGGCACCTCTGGATGGACAGAGGTCACCGGTATAGGCGTCTCGCCCCTCTTAGAAGGAGGCCACCTGCCCGAGCCCGGAACCACTGGAGGTTTCGGCGCGTGTTCGGCTAAGGGCCAAACTCGGAGCTCTCGGGGGCCTTGTCCCCTCGGCTCTCAGAGTCCGGGAGGCCGCCTTGAGGCGCCTCCAGGACTGTCTCCCCTCGACCCGGTGCCTCGTGAGACAGCACCTTGGCGTCGTCCGCAGGATGAGGGGAGGTGGCGGTCGGGGCGGGATCGCTATCCATGTCCGACGAACCCAGGGAGCCGTCCGATGAATCAATACTGGCTCGTGGCGGCCTGCATAATCATGTTCGGCGTTAGGGAAAGCAGTGCGACAAAGGAATACTATGAGTTACTCTGGTATCCGAATACTTACGATCTCCCCAGGGGCTTGGCCTTGGGCAACTACTCGTCTTCGCCTTCGTCGGTGGCGGTGGAACTGTCCGGAAGGAGAGTCCTTCCCTTCTTGGACCCTTCACCCCCACCCCCCCCAGTTGGGACGGCCTTCCTTTTCTTGTCTCCCCCACCTGGAGGGGGAGCATCTTCCTCTTCCTCCTCGTCTTCGGGGGAGGAGTGTGCCATAGAGTCATCGGACGATGAGTCCGATAAAACCTGGCGTCGGGAACTCTTTCAGGTTCCCTTAGCCTTCTTGGTCTTCTCTGGCACCTTGTAAGGAGCCGGAGTCAGCATCTCCGTCAGGAGAGCGTTTGCTGGGCCTTCGGGCAAAGGAGCCGGACAGTCGATCTGTCCGGCCATTTCCTGCTAGTCCTGTCAAAGGAACGGGACCTTAGATACCGCATAGAGTCAAACTATGTAAAACAAGTATCTTGTAAGAGGTAAAACAGCTTACCGCGCTGGCTTGGCGCTTCGCGCAGAATCCGCGATCCTCGATAGTAGGAGGAGGAACCTCGGCGCCCTTGAATAGCACCTTCCAGGCATCCTCGTGTGTTGTATCGAAGAGCCTGTTTAGAGTTTGGTGCTGCGCCGGGTCGAACTCCCACAAGTTGAAGGCCCGTTGTTGACACGGGAGGATCCGGCGGATGAGCATGACCTGGACTACGTTGACGAGTTTGAGCTTCTTGTTCACCATGTTTAGAATACATGTTTGGAGTCCGGTCAGCTCTCCCGAACTACCCCAGGACAGGCCCTTCTCTTTCCAGGAGGTGAGCCGTGTGGGGATGCCAGATCGGAACTCGGGGGCCGCTACCCATGCAGGGTCACATGGCTCGGTGATGTAGAACCACCCCGATTGCCACCCCTTTATGGTCTCCATGAAGGAGCCCTCGAGCCATGTGACGTTGGGCATCTTGCCCACCATGGCACCTCCGCATTCCGCTTGGCGGCCGCCCACTACCTTCGGCTTGACATTGAAGGTCTTTAGCCATAAGCCGAAGTGGGGCTTGATGCGGAGGAAGGCCTCGCACACGACGATAAACGCCGAGATGTTGAGGATGAAGTTCGGGGCCAGATCGTGGAAATCCAGGCCGTAGTAGAACATGAGCCCCTGGACGAATGGGTTGAGAGGGAATCCCAGTCCACGAAGGAAATGTGTGAGGAACACTACCCTCTCATGGGGCCTAGGGGTGGGGATGAGCTGCCCCTCATCTGGGAGCCGATGCGCGATGTCGTCGAGCAGGTATCCGGCTCTCCTCAGCTTCTTGATGTGTCCCTCCGTGACGGAGGAGACCATCCACCTGCCTCCTGCTTCGGACATGGTTGGAGAAGGTTGAGGTGGGAAGTGCGGACTTGGGCGCTGGAACTCTAGTGTGCGAAAATGGATGAGCAAAGGAGGAAGAAGGCGTGGATGAAAAGGTGAATCCTTATCCCTTTATATGGGCGGACAAAACTATGCGTCCCCACTAGCCTGGTAAAACTCGCTTATCCCCCAGGCGCCATAATCGATGGCGCGGTTGGGTTACCCACGCCCGTATTGATGAGAATCCCGTAATAAGGGGACACGATCTCTGCTTTGACAAGACATGTCAAAAAACTGCCTCGCGTTATGTGCAGGGCTAGTTAAAGGAAACGGTTCGAATAATCATCGGGCCATGACATAATGTCGTGCTGCCAAAACAAGTCAGCAAATTAGATTTGTGAAAATATTATTCTCTCTATGGTGGTATGTGGAACTTATTTTGCAGGGTCGGACACTATCCTTGTATTCAATTTCTTCCGTGATGTATTCGGAGGAGGAACCCGCCTTGCAATGCCGAAGACAATACTGCGCGTCGGACTTGTCGTCATTGAAGCCTGGTTTAGGGGCTACTAAGGGAGTCCTGGATTAGGGGGTCTTCGGACAGCCGGACTATCTCCATTGGCCGGACTGTTAGACTATGAAGATACAAGATTGAAGACTTCGTCTCGTGTCCGGATGGGACTCTACTTGGCATGGAAGGAAAGCTAGGCAATACAGATATGTGTATCTCCTCCTTTGTAACCGACCTTGTGTAACCCTAACCCTCTCCGGTGTCTATATAAACTGGAGGGTTTTAGTCCGTAGGACACAACAACTACAACATACAATCATACCATAGGCTAGCTTCTAGGGTTTAGCCTCTCTGATCTCGTGGTAGATCTACTCTTGTACTACCCATATCATCAATATTAATCAAGCAGGACGTTGGGTTTTACCTCCATCAAGAGGGCCTGAACCTGGGTAAAACATCGTGTTCCCTGCCTCCTGTTACCATCCACCTTAGACGCACAGTTCGGGACCCCCTACCCGAGATCCGCCGGTTTTGACACTGACAGTCATCATATTATGCATATGTGACTTTCTAGAATTTTCCTGGATTTATTGGAAAATATTTCTTGTAGAAATATTTCAAATACTTTAAATGGACAGAAATGGTTTTGGAGGATTTTGCCCAATATTTTGAACATGACCATGTGTTGAAACTCTTATATATGGAAAATATATGTCCACTTAGTTTCCCTGATTTTTTTCAAATATTTATGAAATAATAAATAATTTTTCCCTATTAAAGACCATTTCTGGCCTTAAGAAAAAGCTTTTAAATAAAATAGGAAAATAACTTCTAAAATTATATTTTTGTGGTTTATGGGAATCCTATATCTAATAGGTTTCAAATATACTCTTTGAAATATTTTTCACACCCCAAATCAAGTACTTGCAGTGCAAACCTCAATTCAGGGGGTTTTGGAAAACTAATTTTAGAAAATACTTTTTGGCCAAATTATTTTTGTAAGAAAATACTATATTGCACTATACACATGGCATGATCATTAGGCAGAAGCTTGGGGCAAGCAGATGAAGTATGTAAGGTGGAGTAGTTGACTTTAGAGAGCACTTGAAAAACACAAAGAGAAAACCAACTCAAAAAATAAAAGCCAAATAATGCAAAAGTTTTTGTCAAACCACACTTTATCATGATTTATTAGCTTAAGTGTTGTCGCATGAAAATCGGGGTGTGACACGTAGAGTAGCTAGGGGTGGTCGGACGTCGTCGGAATCAACCTCTCTAGTGGAGGCAGAGAGCGGAGGTTGCCGGAGACGAAGACGACGGCGAACAGAGGCGACTCCAGGGGCTCCAACCAGGCGGAACAGCACCACTGGAGAGCGGAGGAGGCCCTAGAAGGGATCGCCAGCGAGCTCGAGCTCGGGGACGGTGGCCCGCGGCCTGCCCGGTCGGGCTACGGCTATCTATGAGGTTATGGAGTGTGTAGGAGTCGTGGATGGTGCTCGAGGAGGCCGGGGAGGGCTCCATTTATAGCCGAGCGTCGAGGAGGGTTCGGGCTCCGCCGGTGGACACCTGGACACGGCGCCCGGCGACGAACAGCATCACTGAGAGGGGGAGGAGGAGACGCTGATCATGCAGGGACTATGGGCGAATGGGGATGAGCACAGGGGCACTGGAGTGACGACGAGAACAGTGCGCACCGCACTGTTACATTGGTCGGACCGCACCCGTGCTCGCGGCGGCGAGCTCCGGCGTCGGCGAGCGCTAGGAGGGAGTTAAGAGAGCTTGGACGAAGATTGTGGCCAAGATTGGCAAGGCTAGGCAGTCAGGGAAGCGAGCACGCGAGCAACAGAGGCTCGGGCGCGACCCAGAGCGTGTCGGCACGCAGGTTGGCATCATGTACACGCGTGGTCACCGCGTGAACTCTGCCCTCAGGCCGACCTAAGTCCAAATTTCATGTCTGGCTTGTTGTTCGTAGTAGTTTTGAAGATTACCATGCTTTGGTTTGGACCCAGACGCGGTAGGATGGATATCAACCGCCTAGTAAGTTTCTGATCAGTAACTTTGAGATCTTACTGTGGTCAAACGGCTAGGAGTTGGGAGCTATCATATACTAAGGTGATGATGCATAAGAAAAATCAGCCACAATGGAGCAAGTAAAATGGTAGTTGCTGTAGAAACCACCATTTCTGTCCAAAACAGGAAATATTTTCTGTAGCAAAAATATTCCAAAAAGTTATGCAATATTTTTGCTCGGGAAGGTGCCCGATGGTTCAAAGAATATTTGTGAATTTTCTCAGATTTTTGTGGGCAAGAAAAATTGGGGTTGCTTTGGAGCACATTGAGCTGACTAGGGTTTAAGAGAGGGAAATGAATATTTTTCATTTAATAAAAATATTCCAATTAATATTTTAAGGTGAACCAGAGTGGGGATGATGGTTAGAGAGGGAAATGGGACACTTGGGTGAAAGCCAAGGGGTACCCAAGTGTTTAAGTCCATATGAAAAGATTCAAAACTCCAAATTTGAAATTCAAACCAACTAAAATCAGGCAAAGAAAAGAGGGCAAAAACCAGGCTGTCACAGTTGGCGCCTTGAACTTGCTAGTTGTGGTCTCGACGTGGCGTTGTGGGGAAATGGACCCCTGAGGAGCCTCTTGGTTGTGAAGGCGCTTTGAGCCTGTGTCACGGCTGGGATTGGAGTGCCGGACATTGAAACTGGAGCCACCACCTATGACACACAACACAAACACACGTGAAAAATGAGAAGGATTATTGCAAAGACCAAGGCCAAAACCAAACAAAACATGTAGAAATGAGATTGTGAGGACAAAATAGAGTAGTTTTTAACCCAACGGTAGTACCGGGCCAGGATGCGGACACTACAAAAAATCTGTTAATCCATGACGGAGATGAACCGTCATAGGTGGGCACAAAACTGTCAGGGTGGACGTCCATGACGAATTTGAAATCCGTCATGTATATCGCGTCATAATTTCACCACGGTGCACTCCATGACAGATTACCAAAGTTGTCATGGATGTGATCCCCACCGATGACAGAAATGCACCGTCATGGATGCCATGCCGTTAACATCGTTAACGTGCATGCCATGTCATCGTCTGACGTGGGAGCCAACATGGATCTGAGATGGCAGTCCATAAGGTTATCGGCCCACTTAGGATTGTGGCACAGTATTTTGGTTTCGGCCTATGTGAAGATTGAACCAATGAGGGTTACAAGCCACTAGTTTTAGTTATGGCACATTTCATAATCGGCCCAATAATCTCAGCTCAGACTGATGTCTTCAGCCCACAAATTCTATCCAAATCAATATCCATAATTAACATTTTCATCCCTAAAAAAATTAACATTTTCGTCACATCAGTTATTTTTTTAATAACTCAGGCAATATCACTCAACAAAAATAAATGACAAATGCCACCAAAATCAAAATGTGCACCATAAAAAATAAAATTACAAATTACTCCCTAAAGCACTATGCAACCATTGCCACCCCCTTGTCGTCACCCAGCGCTCGCCGGAGATCCTGCACATCCATCCCTCCATGGCCGCCCTTTTCCAATCTTAGCACACATCGACGCCATCCGTGTACGCCAGATAAGCAGCGGTGGGAGGGGATGACGAGCATGTCATCGCCCCTATGCCATTGACCTCCAGCATGCACGGTGGATGGGGAAAACACTGATCGGCGACGACATCGACCCCCGTAGTCCACAACACTGACCGCCGCCAGTCGAGATAGGAGGTCGTTGCAACGATTGGCCATCGATGGCTGGGGCCACCACTACAAAGATCTACGCGACGGGTCAGCACATCTCCTCGGCATAGGGTCAACGAAGCCCCACGCCTCTCGGTGGCCCAGCGTGACGCCCCGCCGGTTGTTGGGGTGTCTGCACTTCGTGGTGGCGCTCCTTCCCTTACTGCGGCCTCCGAGCTCCAAGACCTGCAAGGAAAGGGGGATGAATTGGAGAATGGGCAGCGGAGATCAAGAAGAGCAGGGGCTAGATAGTAATGAATTGATTTTGAGGGAGAAGAGGACGAGAGCGGCCTCGGCGCAGATGACGTCGGGATCACCATAGAAGTCTTCCTCCTAGAGGCCGGCGCAACGGGTCGACGAGAAGCATCGACGGCTGGGCCCTCGGTCGTCTGGCACACGGTGGTGGTCCGTTTCGGAACGCCGAGATGCGACCAGCGAGATGGGAGGCACTTGGAGAAGAGGCTAGGAGGAATGGCGGCTGATTTCTCGGCGGAAGAGGAGTTGGTGGGTGCGGGGTTAGGAGAGAAAGAAGATAGGATAGGGTTTGCACGCCATCCGTCGGATCTTGGAAAATCGAACGGTTGAAATTGGCGATCCGTGGGCATGTTGGTTCGACTAACCAGAGGGCACGATTTCACTCAAGTTGGATCGCCCCTCGACTGAGAGATATAATGGGCTTTTTCTGCTTTCAGCCCAACAACGAGTAACTTTTACATTTTTGTTTCATATTTCCCCAATAACTAAATAAGCTATACGTGTGAAGTAGTAACTTGCAAAAAATATCTTATGTACCCCAATACATTTTTACATTAGATATGCTAAATATATGTTTTTAGGAGTTTCAAAAAAATCCAAATGATATATTTTTTCTATTGTTTAATGAACTTTCACATGTGTATTGAAAATCATTCCACTTCGAACTACATTTGTGTGAAAAAAGTTATATAATCTTTTGAAGTAGATATTCAAGTGTATATGTTTAGGTCATATCCCAAAATGGAACAATGTTTCAAAAGTTTTTGTGAAGAATTGAAACTTCTATTTGCAACCTATAGGGGGGAAGGATAATATATCTTAAAGAGATCAAAATCATGTAATTTATCATGAAATAACATAATGGGTGCATATGCTTGGCAAAATTTCTCCTCTTGAAACCATGATTCTTCCTCGAAGATGTTCCACTTTCCAAGTAGTGTACGCCATAAATTTTGTGAAACCTTCTCAAAGTTTTACCACACTCTCTAAGGATCATATGGTGACACCATGCCAGGTTCGTGTGTTTTCAAACTTAGTTTAAATTTTATAGACTACAACATGATAAACTACATGTTTGGGGTCGAGTCTTGGCACCCTGATGTTTGAAATTCCTCCTCTTTTCTTGGTTAAAGCCTAAACATAGACTCATTAACAAAAATAATAAATTTAAACTCCAAAAAGTGTGAAATGTTAACATGGATCATGTGATGCATGTAAATACACTTAATTTCTTAAGTATTGCAAACAAACTCCAAAAAGTGTGAAATGTTGACATGGAACATGTGATGGTGTATGTTGAGCGTAGAAAAAAATTCAATGTGAAACACTAAAGCAACCAACACTTCGCCTTGAAACCTGACACGTTCCCTCCCAAACCCACGATTCTTCCTTACATATGTTCTGGTTCCAAGTAGTGTACGTCATAACTTCTGTGAAACCTTCTGAAATTTTCATCACACCCTGTGGGGATCATATATATGATAACACCATATCAGGTTTCATGTTTTTCATACATGGTATAAATTTTGTAAATCAAAAAATGCCGATAAGCTACATGTTCATGGTCGAGTCTTGGCACCATGATGTTTGGAATTCCTCCTCTCTTTTTGGATAAGGCCTAAATATACGAAAAATGCCAATGGAGGCCGAGCTCTGGTGAGCTTGTTTACAAATTTTATTATCTCGGATCGTGAAAAAATCCAAATTTATTTTGTGAGCACACATGCACATGTACTATATATATATATGCAAAATTTCACATAATTATACGTTTACATTCGGCGTATAGAAAAAAGACAAATGTGCATTTTCAAATGGGCCTTTTACTTTTGTTATTGGGCCAGAAATTTGTTTTTTTGTACAGCCTACAAATCACAACATTTTTCGACGAAATTGAACACATTCTTGCGGAATACATATATGATTCCATGTTTTTTTCATATTTTTTTGAAACTTTTAAACACACTTTTTCATATTTTCAAAATACCATGCTCACTGGAGCCCGGCCTCCAAAAATCGGCACCCCTAAATAAAGACTTATTAACATAGGTAAAAAAGTTCAGCCCATTTTTACAACTTCCTAATGCACTCGCAATTCAAAATTGAATTATATCGGTTAAATGCCTAGAAATACACGTATTGACTTAAATATTGCAAATGAATGTTCAACGTGTTCTAAGAAAATGTTCAACATGTATTAAAAACTTATAGTTTAAAATCACTCTGGCATTTGAAGAAACATATTTATTTTTAATAGAACTTGAGCTATTTTAACACATTTCTAGAATTTATATTAATATCACATAATAATTTTTTAACATACATTTTCATTTTTTAAAATATTTTTTCTCTTAAAAAACACAAATGCATATACACAATAATTGTGTGCTTGTGGTCGTGAATGAATGTACATGATTTTAAGAAACTTTTTGAATTTTTTTCATTTCACTTTTTTTTGTCTTTTTATCATTTTCACTTTACTTTTTTAAAAATACATGTGAACTTTATCAAATAGTCATTGTACATTTTTCGTATGCACACATAACATTTTTTGATACACCTTGACAAGTTGCCAAGTGGGAAGGTGCTAACCACTTAGAATTCATGTCTCGTCTTCGTGTTCTATTCATGTGATGTTCTTTTTTTTAATCAAAACATGCGGCATACTCCTATAGAATTTTCACATGTACTATAATATATATATATATTTTGTCCTGTAGCAGTTTCAACAATTTTAGAGATTATTTAATATTTTCTATGGTTTAAATGCATTTATGTGTGGTTACCAGAGGTACTGCCATTTTCATGTATATGTAAGTCAAATAAGGATTAAACATTTCAAAAAAGATATTTAAGGAATTATTTTTTATTTTAGCTCATATCTTAGAAACAGATAAAAATGTCAGAAGATACTTGGGGATAACTCGAAACTTCTATTTGCAACCTATTAGAAAAAAATGATAATAATATCAAAATACAATAGACAATTCTTATAAATGGGCATGGAACAATGTTATTAATTCATTGGAGGGACACGAAAATTTAGGAGATTTCACGAATGTTTGCTATACATTGACGTTAAGTTGTACATTACATAACTATTGTTGCTTTTTCGCAAAAGAAGAAAACATATTGTTGCCTACGCGTGAAATGTACTATAGAAACTAAAAAAACATGGCTCATTGTACATAAGAATTTGGCTCGTTGGAACGTAGAGTTTAGTGCTATGTGGTTCAAATCCCCGTTTCAATCACCTTTTTAAAAACTGAAAAACTTGGCCCATTTTATCTATAAGAACTTTTTTGCGGGTCATTATCTATAAGAACATATAAAAGCATTTAGGTGTGTGTGTGCGCGCGCGAGAGAGGTCCCTAGTTCGATGCCTTTAGCTGCTTCTCCTTTTTTTAATTTAAAGATAAAGACTTTTTAAAGAAATCATACAAATTTTCTCTTTGAAAAAATACTTAACGCGGCCCAACGCCGGGACGGCACACGCAAGAGCAGCATTCCGTTTTCCTAAAAAAAGCATCAGAAGGCCCATCATGTTTTTCTGTACAAAAAAAAGAAACTTAGAGCAGCCCAACGTCGGGACGACACAACAGCAATAGTTCTTTTTTTTCCTAAAAATGTAGTAGTCCTTTTTCCCCTAAAAAAGCAACGTCGGGACACACTGCAGCAGCATTAGGTTTTCCTAAAACAAAGCACTAGAAGGCCGGATGTGACAGTTTGAACAACTTAAAAAAACTAAGGCGGACATATGTGGGTAGAACACATGTGACACATCAGTATGAGCCATCCATGACGGACTGCTTGGTGTACAGATGGTCGATTCATGACGGTATCCGTGACGGTACATCGTAAGGGCGCCAGTGTAGTTTAGTTTGTTCTCATCTCATTAATACGTGACGGATCTCATGACGAACCAAACAAATCCGTCATCAATCATGACGGTGTCTGAGAACATCACCAGAAATCCGTCATGGATTAACACATTTCTTGTAGTGGGACGTAAAATTTTACATCCACTCTAGACACGGTAGTACTGTGCCCGGTTGGCACGGTAGTACCACGCCTGGAGCAGAAGTAAAATTTTACTTCCGCGGGTCGGGCGGTAGTACCGCTCCAGCGGAGCGGTAGTACCGCATGGGGCGGTTCTCACACAAGCGGGCGGTAGTACCGCTCCAGGAGGAGTGGTAGTACTGCATGGAACATCAACTCGCAAGAATGGCAAGAACGGATCTAGAAACATCTGTAAAAGTAGATCGGGACTACCGTTGATCAAAACTACACCGTTGTATCACACCAAATAGCATATCTACTGCACTAGCACTCTCCAACAATCTCCTCTTGCAAATATTTAGTCAAAAATCACAAGAACTACACATGCATCTCCCAAAAACCTAGAAACACAACAACAGGGCAAAGAGAGAGGGGCTAGGGGAGATACCAAGTTCCATGGCAAGAGGGTAGGTGGGGATCGATCCCACAGTCGGAATGCGAGGAGAGCGGCCAAAGACGGAGAGCCGGCAAGGTCCTCCGGCGCCGTTCTTGGGCAGGAGAGAGAGAGAGAGAGAGAGAGAGAGAGAGAGAGAGAGAGAGAGACGCAGTGATGAGAAGAGATGAATGGGTATGGGGGAGTTGGAACTCCCCCAGCCCGCTCTTAACCCCCCACGCGCTCGCGAAGGCGCGGTAGTATCGCTGGTCATCGTAGTAGTACCGCCTGGGCGGAAGTACCGCTCTTCCAGCGGCAGCAAAAATTTATTGCCGCGATGGAAGCGGTAGTACCGTGCGTGGGATGCAGTTGTGCATGCACAGGGCAACCCATCTCCAGCGGTAGTTCCGTGGCTTGCCATGGTAGTACCGTAAACCCAAGAAAGTGCATGTTTTGACAAAAACAGAAAAACACGACCTTTGCAATGCAACCTTCAAGCAACCGAACACGCAAAAGAGCACACACACGAGGCAACTCAAACACAAACACGGCTCAAAAGAAGGCAAAAGACAACAAGGACCAAACACGAATCAAAACCTCTCAAAGAGAGAGGGCGGTGGCTGGAGCCACTTATGTTTGAGTCAATTGGTATGGCACCACGAAGAATTATCCTTGGGCCCATGACTAAAACTCGTCTTTAAAGCACAAGTACCATCAAAAATGGCTAATGTGAAAGAGTTGATCAATTTATGCATAATGGGGGGAGGGAGAGTTCATTGAGAGAACAACACTCCCCCTATATCCATGCCTACACCTAAACAAGACATCAAGATGAGTATGGTGGGGTGTGCAAAGGTTCAAGCCACATTGCTCGAATCAATGATATTTAGCTCATGCCTTAACTCGCGAAATTTTGCTTCATCCAAGGGCTTCGTGAAAATATCTGCAAGGTTATCGTGAGTATTGACATAGTTGAGCTCGATCTCCCCTCACCTTATGTGATCCCGAATGAAGTGATACCGAATCTCAATATGCTTCATTTTGAAGTGTTGCACCGGGTTGAGAGAAATCTTGATGGCACTTTCATTGTCACACCAAAGAGGCACTGATATGTCTCCAGCGTATCTATAATTTTTGATTGTTCCATGTTGTTATATTATCAATCTTGGATGTTTTATAATCATTTTATATCATTTTTTGGTACTAACCTATTGAAATAGTGCCAAGTGCCAGTTCCTCTTTTTCCGTGTTTTTTACATCACAGAAAATCAATATTAAACGGAGTCCAAATGCCACGAAACTTTACAGAGATTTTTTATGGACCAGAAGGAACATGTTGGGCCCTGGTTGCACCTGGGGGGAGTCCCGAGGAGGGGACAACCCACTAGGGCGCGCCAGGAGACCCAAGCGCGCCCTGGTGGGTTGTGTCCACCTCGGGTGCCCCCCCCCCCAGACTGCCTCTTTTCTTTATAAATACCCCAATATTTCCAGAACCCTAGGGGAGTCGATGAAATATTCATCCAGCCGCCGCAGAGTCCAGAACCACCAGATCCAATCTAGACACCATCTCAGATGGGGTTCACCACCTCCATTGGTGCCTCTCCGGTGATGCGTGAGTAGTTCTTTGTAGACCTTCGGGTCCGTAGTTAGTAGCTAGATGGCTTCATCTCTCTCTCTTGATTCTCAATACAATGGTCACTTGGATATCCATATGATGTAACTCTTTTGCGTTGTGTTTGTTGGGATCCGATGAACTTCGAGTTTATGATCAGATCTATCTTTTTATATCCATGAAAGTATTTGAGTTTCTTTGATGTCTTTTATGCATGATTGCTTATAGCCTCGCATTTCTTCTTCGATATTTGGGTTTTGTTTGGCCAACTTGATCTATTTATCTTGCAATGGGAAGAGGTGCTTTATAGTGGGTTCGATCTTACGGTGCTTGATCCCAGTGACAGAAGGGGAACCGACAAGTATGTATCGTTGCTACTAAGGATAAAATGATGGGGTCTATCTCTACATAGATAGGTCTTGTCTACATCGTGTCATCGTTCTTATTGCATTACTCCGTTTCTCCATGAACTATATTGTAACATCCCAATTTTCAATTTGGAATGTAATACACAGGTCATTCATGCATATCATATTTTTTATTGCATTCCGTTTCGCGATCCTCAAAATTCTAAGCAACTCAAGGACCCAAGGAGAGAGTTGGGGATGTCACGATTTTCATATTTGAATTCTATCAAATATTGAAACAAGGATCATTTTGGTTTTAATTAACTAGTCAGCAACCCGTGCCACTGCACGAGCTAGTTATTTTGTAAAATACATGAAAATAGAAGTATTGATAGCATTTATGGGATGCTAAATATCTTACGGATTTGAAACAGGGAAATTTTTTAGAAATTCGCCTATGACATATTAGCATTGAAGACACAACATATAATATCTTCAAGGAACATATAATTCAATTTGTCAAGAACACTATTACCGTGACAAATAGATTGGTTGCGTCCATGCCAGAATGTTCATAGTGGAGAACTTGACACAGAACCAATCCTAGTGAAAATAAGTTAAAAATTCCTTGACCAAGTTACATATACTTCAGTCAATGAACTATTAATATAATGACTTCACAGGTGCACTAATTCACCAATTTAGACTCATTCTGCCTGTGAAACTGAAAACAAAATACTTATTTGCATCTACCCAACATACTAATGAGCAATTTGTCTGGCAGCTTTCCCTCTTGGGTGTGTGGGGGATGAGTCGGATGAAGTTGGCAAATTGGCAAGTTTGTTGATAACATGAAGGTGGAGCACCCTAAACCTTAGTCGACCATCTATGAATTTAGTGGAACACTCAAAATTACAATAGATAAGAAAGCAAAGGAAAAATTTGAAAACATTATATGACATGGTTTTTAACATGCACGCGCGCACACACAGAGACGTATATTATTATTTTTTGCTACATAAATGTGCATCAATACTGAAAATCTCGACAAAAAAATCAGACTTGGACAGTCGCAAAAAAAAAACCCTGCAATTTTTTGATATAGCTGTGCATATATGTCATCCTCCCTGTATAACAATATTAAGATCTTGGCCTGATAGCAGCCTTTGAGTTGTAGTTTTCAAATGGTATAAGAACCACAAAGGCAGTCAAGCTCTTCTAGCATGTACGTAGCTTACATCTTCAATTTCCGACATGCCTTTTGTTGCACAGACTGCCCGTGAACAATGATTCTAGGCGCACTATCATCGTAGCACAAACTGGTTATGACCATCTAATTAAGTATCATTATGCATATCAGATGATTGCATACCTCAACATCTTTGCATAGAAATTCTGATTTGTCTGGCCTATTGATCTAGACGTACAGAAGCAACCCGTGTGGTGTGGCTGAACAGCAGCTCAAGTTGTGTCCATGGCCATGTCGATGGAGAATATTGGGCCGCCAGTGGTATTGGTGCCTACAGCCAGGAGCCTAAACAGCCGGTCGCTGGGGCTTTGGGACATGGATTAGTATAACTGATGATCTGATGGATCCGTTTTTGTCCCTATCATCAATGGTATTGGCAATTCTGTACCCGTGCCTCCAGCCTCAGTATAATCTCCGTTGCTTCTACAATGGCGGCCAGCAGTTATAGTTGGATGATATTGATCGGCGGGCATGATGTCGTTGGAGAACAGAAGGAATAAGAGAGAGCGCCCATGGACAAATAATAAAAATATCTAACATTGACACTTGGATGGCGATCCCTCATCATGATAAGCCGTCTAGCGTTCCAGAACGAATCGAGGCGGCCGATAAGGCAATCAATAGACCTTGTGTTCTTCTTCTTGGATAAATTCAACACACGCGGGAGAGGGCAACAATATAGCGGGAAGAAATCGGAGGAAGATCCCGGAGACGTTATTTGCCCCCAATCGAACTCGCCGCCGCCAGTTCGCTAGCGATCGTTGGAACGGAGGATAGGAGCGAGGCGAGCTATGCATGAGGAATAACAGAATAGGGATCGTAGATTGTTTTTTTTTCAGGGTGCAGAGTCCTTTATTTTTGCAGAGTCCTTTATTGTTTTCGTACGGCTCAAAACAATTATGGTACAATCGTGAGCGGCCTGAGGGAGGAGACCAGGTTGAGGGCCGATGGATTTGTTTTTGAGAGGTTTTTTGTATAGTTTTTTAGAGATTGGTAGAGAGATTTTTTTTCTTGAACGTGGGATAGTATTTTTTTGAGGGAGTTGAACGTGGGATAGATTGTAAGGACTCTTTGAGGCACTTTATCCAATGGCTATAGATTTATAATTTTCAGACCTAACGACTATTATTATGTTTTCCTAGGATTAAGGTGGAGGCTTGATTAGTGCTTCCAATTAGTAAATATAAGATTTTTCTCTCCGAAAATATTTCATATTTAAAAACAAATACATGAGAGGAGATAATATGGCTTCTCCAAAATAAATGAAATATTGGAGGAAAAATATGAAAATCAAATAGATGATTTTATTTGGTTTTTATTGCAATTTTATTTGAATTATCAAAAAATACGCGTTTTTCAAAATTGCATTTTAGGCCTAAATAAATGTTCACCTTGTCCAGCATATTTTTAGAGGACGTGGAAAATTTATTTCGGGATTTTTGGAGCCAGTTTAGTATTCCTTTTCTTTCTTTTCTCTGCACGTCGGAATTTTTTTAAAAAAGTTACCGACCTACGGGCCGTATCCGGCTCGGACTCCCCAGCCCCCCCC